>NW_026596040.1:36194953-36276339 GCF_907164565.1 Psammomys obesus | reverse complement strand
CCCAGCGCCCGCGCCTGCGGCTCGGGGGACCGCACGGGGCGAAAGGGCCCGGATGTGTGCGGTCGCCTCGCTCCGGCTCGCTCGCGACCGCCCCCTCCCCGCCCCGCCGCACGTGCACTTGCTGCGGCCCGGCCTCCCCCCCCTCCGCCCCCTCCCCCGGCTCCGCTAATTTCTATTTTGACAGTCGCTGGCGAGTGGGCGGGGCTGCCCGGGGTCGCCCGGGACCCGCGCGGACGGAGAGCGGGAGTCGGAGTCAGGCTCCTGCGTGAGGGGCGGCGCGGGGGACCCGGCAGAGCCACCCAGCGCCCAGGGGGCTCCGCGTCTTTATTCTTTCTTTTCTTTTTTTCTCTTTGCCTCCTCCAGGATTTAAAGGGACAGCCCCGGCCGAAGCGACGGGCCAGGCGGCCGCCGTTTCTCCGGTCTCCAGACGCCCTCTGCGGCCCGGCCGGACCCGCTCACACCGGAGCGCTAGCCTGGAACTGCAGGGTGCTTTTAGGCGCACACCCGGCCCGGGGCAGCGCGGCTGCGGAGCTTGGCTCGGTCGCTCGGTGCACTATTTTTTCACAGAGTCCGATTAGGATAGGAAATTAAACGACTCGACAACTGCTTTCCAAACCAGAGGCGGTGAGCAGAGAAGGTTCAGAAGTTTCTCTATTGCTCCCGGAATTTCAACGAGCGCCCCCAGACGCCTCGCAGAAACCAGTAAGTTGGTGCTTGCAGCACCTTAGGGTGCTCAAATCCCTGGGAACAAGCCCACCTTGCAGGACGCTCGGGTGAGGGACCCCAAAACTTTCTCGGGCTAAAGCACGCAGCGCCGCATACCCAGCCTCTGGCAAATCAGACGCTCCCCAGAAATGAAGGCGGAGCTCCCAGACAACCAAAAGGCGTGTTAGAGAGGTCTTGGCTCCGCCCCCTGCTGCCAGGTACCGCCCCCGAGGCTACAGACTTTTGAGTGCAAGCGGTGAGGGGCATTTCTAAACGCAGGAGAGACTCCTCCCGGTAGGTACCGCAGGCGCTGTCTAGGGCAAGATGACACCGACAGGCCGAAACACTCGAATCAGCTTTGCTTCCTACCTTTGTGCGACCCAGATAGGATTCCCTGGCCTCCCCATCTGGGGCTGTATTGCCCAGATGTCAGCTGGACATTTCTGGGGCTCCTTCCTCAGGCTTAAAAAAAAAAAGTTTATTTGTCTCCAACTCCTGAGCTGCGAGGGACGCCCAACAGTGGCGCGCGAGAGAATCACCACTACCTTGCCTCAAATCTGGCCACCCATCAAAAGACAGCCCTACCACCGAAACTCTATCTTGGTCTTCTAGTGCTGCAAACACTCGGTGATGTTTTAGAGAATTCCTGCAGTCCTGCTTGGTGAGTCTTCCTAACCATCGAGATATTCTTATTCATTTCATTAATTCACATGCTAAACGTATACTGTGAAACATCATATTGTGAGAAATGCATATATATATATATACATTTATATGTATATATGGCAAGGGAAAACACGCCTGAAAGTAATTGAAGAAAGCCACGTCGCTAATGAGCCAATGAGACCTGGCTCTTCCTACTCAGGAATTACTCCAGCTCAAGTTTGGACAACTGTATCCAAATTATCCAAAGGCTCATGCAAGTCTAGAGAAATCTACTGGAGAAATGAAGAGATTTTCTGGACTCAGGTGGTCACTTTCCAAGCTAATAGATCTTCCAGAGTGGCAAAAATAATACCCCTTGCTTTAAGTACCCCAGAAACAACTGCCCTTCCAAACTAGATTGCTGAACTAGGTAGGTTGTCTGTATGCCTTCCTTTCGTTTAAAGGGTCTTCAGCAGTGTGGAATGTTGCTAAGCTAGCTGCTGTCTTTCGAGCCATAACTCTGACTGTTCCCCTGCCAAGTGTGGTGGTGCATTCAGGAACTCCCTGGAAGTTCAACCCTGAAATGACAAGAATGCCAGTTCTGGGAAATAGGGTGGCTACAGTCAGGGAAAGGGTGCCCTATTTAGAAAAAGCGAATGGTTTTGAATTGCAAAGTTTCTCCTCCCTTCTCTACAGAAGTAAACAACTCACAGGCTAAACCGCTTGCTATACCAAGAGCTAGGGCCCAGACATTCATTGCGCTCTCCACAGTGAGCTTCAAGGGTCCTAAGTCCTGAAGGCAAAACCTCCCTAAAATGTGCACGCAATTAAGATGGTAATAGTCTGCAATTTGAGGTGTTAGCAAGCACTCCAAAAGGAAGCAGCTGTACACCACATTTTTTTATTCTCCTCAGGTGCCTCCTTACGACTTTCAGCTCCAGAATGTTCAGCTCATCCTCACATCCAATGCATCTTCGTAAAAAGAGAAATTGAATAAGCAAAGTAGATTTTGTTTGTTTGTTTGTTTGTTTGTTTGTTTTTCAGTACTAGGGGTTGAACCTAGGGCCTCACACATGCTAGGAACACACTTTACCACCAAGTGACATATTCCCAGCCCTTTCTTCATCTTTTATTTTGAGACAGTCTTACTAAATTTCTCGAACTGGCCTTGAACTTACAATCCTCCTTCCTCAGCCTCCAAATTAGCCAGGATTACAGATGCACCCCCAGGCCTAGCTCGCTTTTATCTTTATTTATTTGCTCTATTTATACTGCCGTACATGGAATCCTGGGTCTTGCACATGGCTAGAAAAGAACTCAAAATGTCATTTTAAAAAGCCTGGAGTTGAGCATGGCCACATACAATGACAGACCCAGTGAACTCGCTGAAACTCATTTGTAGTGCATTTGCTTGTATATAAGTGCAACTGTCAAGTTCACTTTGCCATAATTAATAAGATTTCCCGTCAGACCCTGCCACTTCTAATCTAGGGAATCTCATCCTTCAACGTCTGGAGCTTCCATTAGCAAATCTATAAAAGAGTAAGAATAACGGGGCCCTTTCTACTCCATGGAGATGCTGGAATGACCAGGAGAGACAAGATGTGGGCAAGTGTGGCCCCAAGAGCAACATTCACAAAGGGCAGGGGTGTATTGTGTACGTGGAGTTCTGTGGGAGCTGTCAGCGTTAGCGTAATAAATTGCAAAGAAATTTCTGAGAATTGGGCTTAATATTTACCTGTTTCTCACAGACAGTAAGAGGCTCTCTTGGTAGCCACATGTAGTGACGCAAGCCTGTAATCCCAGCACTCAGGGAGGCGGGGGCAGGCAGATCTCTGAGTTCAAGGCTAGCCTGGTCTACACAGTGAGTCCAGGACAGCCAAAGGCTCCACAGACAAACCCTGTCTCAAAAAAACAAAACCCAAAACAAAGGAAGGAAGGAAGGAAGGAAGGAAGGAAGGAAGGAAGGAAGGAAGGAAGGGAAGAGAAAGAAATCTCTTTTTGAAAGGGAAAGAATTGATATTTACAGAACTCCTTCTAGAATTAGATTTCACAAAAGTATTTCTATTATGTGTTCCTGTGACAATTGTATATACCACATTTTGTTGTGACCATTGTAAATATGAAATTCCTGATCTCAACAACATCTGGGGAATGAGAGAAAAAGCACTTGGGCCCAAGTTTGTGCTGGCACTTCAGGAACATTCCCCTCTGCAATGCTGCCCCTAGACGTGAGAGAGAGAGAGACAGAGACAGAGAGATGAGGGGTGCAGACAGAGAGAGAGACATAGACAGAGACAGACAGACAGACAGAGAGACAGAGGATTCCAGGAAACTAAGATTCCCACCACCCTTACTATATCTTTGTCAGGAAAGTTAAAAGAACACCACTGGCAATGCACATGAAAAGGACTAGAGGCTGCCTTGGGCTGACTGGCCACCACAGCCCAGTTGGTGAGCTCCAGGCCAATGAGTGACCCTGTCTCAAAAAGGAGAATGACATTCCTCAGGATGAAACCAGAAATCATTCTCTATCCTTCACTTGCGTCGACAACCACAAACCTGCACAGATGTGCACACACACAGTCCAATCCCTACCCTGGACCCCAGTGCTAACTTTTGCTACTTGTGCTTTACCTGATGACCCCTGTACATATGTATTACCACTTCCAAAAATCATTTGAGAGCAAGACATGATACTCCTTTAGTGAAAATTCTTAAGTGAGTGTTTTCTGAGAGGAAAGACATTCTGTATCATAATAATCAAAATCAGAGCAGAGCCACCAATTACAACACTATTATCTAATCTAAACATTTCATCAGCGCTCATTGATGGGAGAAAAAGAAATAAATTCTGGTCCAGATGTAGCCCAGGAGTTCACCACAGCTCACAAGAGGATATTTCCTGTTACTAAAGATAAAGATTATAATTTTTTTGTTTCTTATATTAATCATACATGCATAACCTATTATATCCATTTTAATTTAGCATTAACTAAGATTCTGACCAAATGGCAGACAGGATCCTTTGAGGCCTTTTGGCAGACTAGCTTCTCATCCTTGGGTCCTCTCTTCCTCATCCTGTCTGGTACAGATTTGCAAGAATTTTCTGGGTCAGGTTAGTGAGAATGCCACCACATTTGATATTTGAACACCTCAATAACTGATCAAATCCTTCCTCTGCTTCTGCTATCTGATTGCTCCGGCCTATCTTTAACAAGAATCCTGTCAGGTCACTTCCTCAAGAAGCTGTCTACCCTTGATTTTGCCTCTTAGTGACTTTTCCATCTACTCACCAACTGACTTCCTTCCATACTCCACTCCGTGGCTCTAACGCCCCAATTCTTTTTGTCCCATCTCTCCCTTAATTGCAATACTCCCCATTACAAACATCTTGAAGAATCCTTATTATTCTTTTAATAAACATCAAAATGGATGTCTTGTTAATAGACTTAAAGAGGTGGGTAGAGACAAAAGGATCACCATGACTTCCAAGCCAGCCTGGCCTAGGTAGACATTTCCAGGCAATTGGGATGATATGGGCAAACTCAGTCACAAAACAGAGCCAAACACAAATACAGAAAATATTGAAATCTGTATGTAAGCCAGTGTTGACTGTTTATCTGTTTAAAAAGACATGTGTAATGTTCCCAGGGGCCAGCTTCCCCTACAGAATTCTAAGGGTTTAGTTCTACTTCCAGATCTTTCAGTTTTCCACACTGTCCAGTATTATTCTTACTACTCCCAGCTCGACCATAGCACATCTCATCCTTTTTCACTAACCCTCCTTCAGTTACTGTGTCCCTAGGGGGGAAAATGCTACATCTCCTATAGAGACGTTGGTATGGATAGGCTGTGAAGCCATACCTACCTACCTGCTCCTTTGTTTGCCCCACCAGAGCCTGCAGAAGCCGTGGGTAGCAGCTTTAATAAAGGGCCTAGACAGACAACTTGAAACTGTATATGGGACAGGAGTCCCCCCAAATTCCAAGGAAGAGTGGCCGGGGATTCAACCCACTGCAATGGGACATGCCCATGCTAACCCAGCTCCTCAGCTTTTAGGAGTCCTCATTTCACGTGTGATGCGTTAGCTGTTTGACCCAAAGACCCAACCCCCAACTCCTGGAGAGCGCTTCCTCATGACCCTGTCCTTTCCCCCCTTCAGCCAGTCACACCATCTACAGTAACAGCCTAGGGTGGCTGGGTGGTGACCACTCCTCTTGGTCACTGTTCTATTGCTGTGAAGAGACACCATGACCGAGGCAATTCTTACAAAAGAAAGCAATTAACTGGGGGCTCGTGTCAGAGGGTTAGTCCATGATCACCATGGGCAGAGAGCACGGCGGCTTGCAGTGGCGCTGGAGCAGTAGCAGAGAGCTACATCCTGTTCCACAGACAAAGACAGAAACACTGGGCGTGGTGTGGGCTTGTGAAAACCTCACAGTGACACACTTCCTCCAACAAGGCCACACCTCCTAATCCTTCTAATCCCATCAAGAGTTCCACTCCTAGTGACTAAGCACTCAAATATATGAGCCTGTGGGGGAGGGGGCATTCTTATTCAAACCTCCACACCACTGAAATTCCAGGTATGGCAGGAGAGCTAAATCAGCCAGGTTAGAACAGGTGAGGTCACAGTACCACCCAGAACGTCTTCGCCAGAAGTCTGAGCTGCTGGTGTGTCTGTGTTGATTTGCAGAAAATAATGAGTAGCAGCTGACCCATGTGTGTAACTGTGTATGCTTCACCACACACCATCCAAGGCCCATTCTCAGAGATGATTACTCTTATGATGATGTGTGATGGCTTTTGTGATGGCTATTCTTGGTTGTCAACTTGACAACATCTGGAATTAACTAAAATTCAAGCCGCTGGGCACAACTGTGAGGGATTTTTCTTGATTGGATCATTTGAGTTGGAAATCAAATCCTGGTCTGTTAAGGAAGGAAAATGTACCTTAAATCTGGACTACATCCTCTGTGACAGAATATATATATATATATATATATATATATATATATATATATATATATAAGACATGGGAGAAGGAAGCTTGTCCTTTAGATGGCAACTTCATCCCATACAGGCATTAGAGCCGAATTCTTCGGGATTCTGTCGTAAACTGAAAACTAGCTGAGACATTCACCCTCACTGACTGAACTACTGGATTCTGGACTTTCCATTGGAAGACAGCCATTGTTGGAATAGTTGGACAGTAACCTCTAAGCTACTCTAATATATATATTAGAGAGAGAGAGAGATTCATTCTATCAAATTCGTTTTTCTAGAGAGCACAGACTAATATAACTTATGGTCAGAGAAACAATCTGATAATTATCTCAACTATTTTTGCCAAATGCCATAGTATTAACTGTATTCCTTTACTGTCCCACTATTTTTATTATCTTATTATTTTTCCCAATAATGTATGGCTATTCCATCTGTCAGACCTGTACAATTAGGGATCTGTGATAAACCTCCATGGAGAGCCCTCACACCTCACATGATGGAGAAAGAGGACTGCTTTTATTCCAGAAGTGCTAGGCAGAGGCAAACATGTGTTGCTGAATACCTGCCTTTATAAGCACGGCAATTTTAATATGTACTCAACAAAGCCCATGAGCGTGTGCAGCGCGGTGAGTGAGTGATAAGGATTTAGAACGGGGTAGAGAGAGTGGCACATCGGTATACCTATGTAGCTATCACATAGGTATTTGTAGGAAACAGTCTTCCTCATGCCCAGGCACCGACTCTTCCTACGCGAGTGCAATTTCTTTTCTTTTTTTTTTTCTTTTTCTTGTTCGCAGTCATCAAATTCATCATTCTTCATTCGTTTCATATCTCTCTTTGAGAAAGACTGCAACCCTGTCATTCATGTCAAGGCTGCAGCTCCTCAGAGCCAGTCTTTATGGACATAGCACCTTGCTGACTATGCAGTTCCCAAGAACTACAACAGATACTGTGTCACCTGTGCCCACGTCCAGGCTGCCAAGGAGACTGTCCTAGGTTACATTCTATTTTGTTGTTAAGGTCCTCAACTCAAGTCTTTCCCAGAATGTGGACAAAAATGTGAGCAATCATTCTGTTTCCTGTCGTTTTAAATTGAACATTTGTAATTACGCTGTTTAAACATAGGGCAGCACATGCCCCACTCAAATCTTCTTTTAGGCCATAATTATTATATACTAATATATGATCTCATTCAATGCTGATCAAATGCATGTGTTCCAGATTGAATAGGATCACCACCATGATGACTGTTTACCTGCAATTTATAAATATGGCCTTATGTGTAAGTATTTGGTCTTCAATCAAGTTGACATAAATTCATTCTGTATAAGAATAGACCTAAAATACAATGAGTACTTCTATTAAAATATTAATATAAAATGTCTTCTGAAGCCTTATATATTGTGGGGCTTGATTGCCAGCCAGTGAACGTTTGGGAAGAGATTAGATCCCGAGGGCTACGACCTACGGGATGGATTCACTCCTCGGTGGATTCACAGTGTGACATTATTGGGAGATACTGAACAGCAGGAGGAAGTAGATCTCTTGGGTATAGTATTCTCTGGGTATATCCCTTTGACATATTCCTCTCTCTCTCTGCTTCCTGTCCACTCTGAGGTGTCACTGTGTCACTATGAGGCAAATCGACCCCCTTCTCCACACACTTCCACCACCATGACGACTGAGTGCTGCCAGAATGCAGCTTTGCTTCCCTGACTCTCTCAGATACCGAGTCACAGCTAGGGGGAAAGTAACTAAACAGGAAAGCCAACACTAAGTTGTTGCTGCAACCATCTGAGAAGCTAGCGCTTAGGTTTTTGGAACCGGTTTGCGGGAAGAATTTAGAAAAAGGCAGGCTAGTAAAAAGCTCATGATGGCCAGCAAGATGTCTTAGTGGGCAAAGGTGCTTGCTGCCAGACTTCACAGCCCAAGTTCAACCCCAGAAACCACCCAGCAGGAGGACAGTACCAACTCCTCCAAGCTATTCCTCAGGTTCCCACACAGGTGCCATGGTGCGCACACACACCGCACAAGAAGTAAATAAAAAGTTAAATATTTTATAAAATTGGCGTGCCTTTCAAATATTTTTTAAAAGCAAAAGCCTGAGATGCTGCAAGCAGAGTTTAATGACTGATCCTGATGGGAGATCAGGGGTCCAGAATGGTAAGAGACACGTGGACAGGAAATACTGCACTCAGAAAGTTTCCTGTGAAGATTGGAGTAGAGGTCACTCATGTTAAATCCTGTTCAAAAATAAATCTACACTTCTACATATCCTGAGACTTTGAGTGAGAGTAAATTTTAACGTAATGGATCAATTTATTTGGTGCCAGCAATTTCGAGAAGGTAATACAATCAGGCTATGGCAGGGTTATTGACGGATGCTTTTAGCCAGGTTTGTAGTGAAAATTGGCGGAAAGGCCTAAGGAAGTTGCAGGCTTCTCAGAAAGGGCCTTGTGAAATAGGAGATAAGCAGGTCAATGGTGTTTGAAGAGATTAACGCCATTTTAAAAGGAACTGGTCACTTTGCATTGGTATAATCTGGCAGTGGACAGCATCTGAGAACTTTGCCAGACCCCACTCATCACAGGTTCAAGGGAAGGAAGTGAGAAACTTACCGAGAGCCATTCCTGGAGAAGGAAAGTGCCTTTGGGACCCTCCACTGGCAAAGGGAAGACTAGCAAAATGTTGTCTCAGTATATATATAATATATATATAATATATATATATATTATATATATATAATGTCATGACTTGAAAGTCATGACATTAATACACTGAAAAGAGACTGAGATGATATTAGTGAGAAAGATCTGTATGAAGACACTGCAAAATTTTCTGTCCCATAACACAGAACAACTGAGGGAATGTTGTGGCAGCCAAATGTTGGCAGCTGTCATAGCCAAACTTGTTTTGTTTTGTCTAACTAGGTAGCCCTTGCTGGCCTGGAACTCTCCAGATATATCAGGGTGCCCGCAAATTTACAGTGACCGTCTTTCTCCGTTTCCCAGGTGCCGGCAGCACAGTACACACAGTGACTATGTAGCCTTTGTAAATAAGAACCCATGGATACTCACAAGTCCACAATGCGGGCATCATCTCTGCATAATGACAGAAGGCCGGGACTTGCCCAGTGTCACTGATAGCAAGGGGCAGAGCTGAGGTCTGCACCATTCTAGGGCTGCATTTTGAGAAGCTTTGAGCTTCTTGTTTTAATTTATATTTTAAGAGAACTGAAGCAGTGGACTTTTTTTCAAACTCTCTCTAGTCATTTCTTTTTTTTTTTTTTTTTTTGTAATTGCTTGTGCCCTTTGCCCATTCTCAAATTAGCTGTTCACTTTGTTTCTTCCTTGTGTCTAAGATCGTTTCACGCTGTGAAGGTATTAACCCCTTGTCACGCATGTTGTAAATATTCCCTTTAGCATTCGCTTTAAATTGCAGTTTTGGAATATTGATGCTTTTAATATTCCAAATTACACAGACAACATTCTAAGTCTTTGAACTTTTAATACTTAGTATATCAGGCATTGTAAAACCTCAGTCCAGGACTAGATAAATGTCTCGGCTGTTAAGAACACATGCTGCTCCTGCAAAAGACCCAGGTTCTGTTCCCAGCACCCATGCTGGGCTTCCGGCCTCTTCAGGTGCCTGCATTCACATTTATAGACACATAATTAAAAGTAAAAACAAATCTTTAAAAAACTAAATTTCCATTCCCACCCATAAAAAACAAGAATTTTTCTTTACTTCTCCCACAAATAACCACGTGTCTGACAGCCTCCTAAACCTTTTTCTGGGTATCTCTACTAAGAGTCCTTTGAGCGCATACAACTTCAATTTTATTTGCTCTAGATGCTTGATTGAGATGTCATCCATTCATCCATTCTGATGTCCTATCGGAAACACCCTCCTGGCTCCAAGAGCTACAAAAACCCACATTTTTCTTCCAGGGTCTTTCTTATTTTGTGTTTTCCACACTTAATCCGGATTTTATGTGGTGTGTGGCTTAAGGTCAGGAAATTTCCGTTTTGTTTTTCTATGTAGATAGAGTTAGCAAGTGTTGGAAGGAAGCACATCCCACAATAAAAGAGAAAATACGGGAGATGTGGATGTGCAGAGAGGTAGGGCATGGCAGAGGAAGTCCAAGGACCTAGAAGGCCACGATGCAGGGGACCAATACAGGAAAAGCAACAGATCACACCAGAAAGCATAGACCTCAGTCAGGAAGTTGTTTGATGCCCAGCAGCTCCCACCTGCTGGCACGGGGTGAATGCAGAGGAGAGGGGCTTCGGGAGAGGATTCTCAGCCAAAGGCATCCCTTGGCCAGCAGCTAGGTATAGAGAAGTAGAAGGGCATCTACTCTGACTACAGAACTCTCCAGCCTGTGGTTGTTCTGAAGGCAGAAACCGCATGTCATCTGGATACAGCTGTTCTGGCCAGTTTTTCACAGCACTTCCTCCATCTGCACAGGTGGAGGGATTTCCTCGTTTAGGTGGAGAACAGATGCCCAAGGGTGGCAGGGATGCTGGCTGCCTTCCTGTGGCACTGATGGGCTGATGAACGGCAAGGCTGCGGACACGGTGGGCTCACTGCTCCTGTGTGCCCAACGCGGGGGTGGTGACATGTGCACCCACTGGGCTATCTTCAGAGTAATGGCACCAGAGCATCGTGGGTGGCCTCCTCCCAAATAATGATGATATGACACAATGTCTGAAAGCCCGGAATATTTCCTGTCTCTTTTGGCCTGGTGCCCTGTCTGCTGCCACCCCAGCCCTTCCCTTCCCACCCCCACTCCAGCCTCTGGGGCCAGGTCCCATGGAGCACTGTGAGCTCACTACCCTTGCCCTGGTTAGCAACAGCTACATCAAGAGCTGGACTTTCTTGTGCCAAAGAAAACCCAGCAGCTGTGCCAGTACCCTGGACTCCTTCCAACAGACTGGTCCAGCAGGATCTCCACCTGGAGGCTCTGTCCCACTCCCGGATCTGTTTTTCCTGTTGGTACCTTTATTTGAGGCGTGCTGGATAAAGCCCACTGCTATTAAAAAGGAAGTTGCATTCCCATAAATCATGACCTTTCCAGTTGATGCTAAACCAGCATAGAGGGTATGTCATGAAGGGGACCTGGAAGGTCCTAGCCTGCAACAATGTACTCATCCTTTAAGATCCAGGTCATAGGCCAACTGCTGAACAGTTATCACACCACGTGTTAGGTTGTTAACATCACAGCCCTCCTTGTCTGGGAAGTATAGATGCTCTGAGCCAGGCCTGGCTGATGGATAGCCAAGGCCTGGTAGTTGTGTCAAGAAGGATGTAGAGGCCACAGTGGGTACAGCAGACCTTGTTCACTAGCTAAAAAAGACTTGTGGGGTGGGTCACAGCCAGCCCCATGCATCTGAATCCACCAAGCAGACTGCCAGGCGGTGCTGCCTTTCTGCCACCAACCTTCTGAACAACCTGGAGAACCTTCCTTCCTTATCTTTGTGTTTCCAGGAGCCTGCACAGAGCTTGGCATATTGTAGGTACCTAAAAAGTCTTGTTGCCTGAAAGTCTAAGGACTCCATAATCCTGCCCATTGAGCAAGAAGCAGATGTGCTTGCTCTGTCCGAGCCTTCTTTACTGTCTGGCACTCATTCTCCCCACTGTGGTCTTAATCCTGGTGACTTCTTTGACAATGTATTGTGGTTTGGTTTGATTTGGTTTGGTTTTCCTACACAGTTGTCCTTGAACTCACGATCCTCCAGCTTTGGGTTGATACTATAAGCACGTGACGCCACACCTGGATGACAACCTCTCTGCATCTCCAAATCAATGTCTTGAGATTAGGGATGGTGTCCTCTATTTGACTTGCACTGTTCCTAGCCCACCAGGGCCTGATGTGAATTCACAGCCTAGGTCTGCATTTCTGGTTAAGTGGATCAGCGTGTCATCTTCTGATTCTCCAGTTGTCATTCACCGTTCTGTTTTTTTAAAACACAGTGTGCTTGGATTTATTTTTTCATAGCATGTGGACCACCGTGTGTCTTAGGGTTTCTATTGCTGTGAGGAAACACAAGGTAACTTGGAAAGGATAGAGTTTACTCGGCTTACACATCCACACCACTGTTCATCATTGAAGGAACTCAAACAGAGAAGACTCTGGAGGCAGAAGCTGATGCAGAGGCCATGGAGGAGTGATGTTTACTGATTTGATCAGGATTACCTTCTTAGGAAACCCAGAACCTCCAGCCCGGGGATGACACCACCTGCAATGGGCTGAGCCCCCCCCCCATCAATCACTAATTAATAAAATGCCCTACAGGCTTGCCTATAATCCCATCATAGGAAGGCAGTTTCTCAATTGAGTCTCCCTCCTCCCTGATGACTCTAGCTGGTGTCAAGTTGACATAAAACTAGCCGGGACACCATGTTACATAACTGTGCCTGATTGCCTCTTATCAAGCTGTGAACATTTTAACTTAATTTCTGAATATTCCAAGGCTTCTAAGTTGGAATGTGTGGTGGCAACGTCTAACGCCCACCTCCGCCCCAGGGGAGGGCACTGAGCTTCAGGCACAGACAGCGCTATCTCCTTGCTCCACTGACAAACAGCAGCTATTCATTCCCTCAGTTTGTACAGTGAGATGCTTAATCATACGCCCACCACAGCGCTGTCCTGTCTCACCATGGGCTCGGAATCCGTGGAGCCAAGGACCGTGGGCTGTGAGCTAAAATAAATCACCCCTGAGTTATTTATCTCAGACATGTGTCATGGCGGTGAGAAAACTTTCTTACAATGGCTCCCTGATGCTTGCATCCTGCCTCAGGTGTGCGTTACCATCAGCTCTAGGGCACCAGGGTATCTCACTCCTTTTGTCTAGAATGAGGCAGTGGTCCCTCCATGAGACGGCCCCATTAGGTCTGACTGGCTGAATCAGTCCTGATATTCTGTAGTTGTGTGATCCTCAGCATTCTGTGCCCTTTCTCTGTTTCTCCTCTCCAGCCTTCAAATAGAACTAACTACTTCAAGATCTCAGAAAGTTTGGTTTGTTTGTTTTTTTTTAAGAATAGTACTAATTATTGTGCTGTATATGTGGGACTATATACTTCAGATAGTGAACCTCACTGACTAGCTGTGTGATCTTGAGACATAACTCAACTTCTCTGTTCTCTCACCTAGAAAGCAGAGATGACAAAGGAGCAGCTTCACTGGGTGTTGTCTGGATGACAAACTACGCCAAATGAACTGATAGTGGAGAAACATGCAGAGCAGGACCTGAAGAGCATAGGAGCTCAATACATGTTTGATATTATCACATTTCACAGGACTGTGAAAGGCCAGTGTGAAAGACTGAGAAATCCAAAGATGAGAGAAATAGCTGTGTGGTTATTGATCTAGTACCCACAACTCCTTACTTATATCTTTCACGTATTGGTCTTTTGAATTGATATCTCTCAGAAACACCCAAAGCCACGTATGAAATGAAGCAAGGGTTCCCTGAGGTTGGCATGGGGCAATGGGGCAGCCTTTGGCTCTGAGGCCCCTTCCTTCCTGAGACACTGTGACCCTCCACTTTGAACTAGAAGGCCTAGGTCTCTTCTCTGAGCCTCCTGCCCATCACATGAATGGTCATGAGAACGTGGCTTGCTTTTGTCACCTACAAAGGGGGACCGACACAAGCTTCCCTGCCTCCCCAAGAGGGCTATTGTGAGGTTTGGGAAGGAAGTGATCTACAAACTGAGTAAGAATCATAACACATGTGCATTGTTCTGGAAGAAGGGTCAGGGAAACAGTGCAAGAACAGATCTTTTTCACCTTTTATCCATGGCTTTCGTCACCATCTGCTCTCACGTATCTGGCCAGTGCCTCAGCCACATGCTGTGACGTGCTTGCTGAGACAAGGGAAGGGGACCCTGACATTACCTTTCAGTACTTCATGGAGAGGCATGAAATCGTAGGGCCACCAGAAAGGAGTGAGGTCAGGAAGAATTTACTAATTTTGTAAAGTTGCCCCATCAAGCACACACCAGTGGGTAGCGGGAGGCAGGAGATAGATGAGACAGAGACAAAGTCAGGAGAGTGGGACCACGCCCCTTCGGATGACTCTCAAGCCAGGCGGTCCCTGGGTGAAGCTGCACAGTAGAAAAGTAGTTTCACTGCTATCACCCACTCCACTTCATTCCCTCTCCGTCCGCACATTATGGGATGTCTGAGAGTGTAGGTTCTTAGTCCCATCTCCCTATGGCACTCCATCCTCTGTCATGCCCACTCTTTGTAGCGCATATTTTTTAGTCTATTTTAATTTATTGGGTTTTTTTAATATCCTTTTCTTCTTTCTCCACCCTTACCCCTTTTAATACCTTCCAACCCCTCAACACTAGATAGGAAGGAAAGGTTAGAGGGGAAAGAGTATATCTATTTACTACTTCCTGCTGGTTCACTGGGGCGAGTCCACTCTTCATTTCAGAATATCTCCAACTTCTTCTCATCAAACTGCATCAACAGCAACCAGGAGCAGCAGGAGGGAACAGCAGCCTCCTTTCTCTTTCTCAGAGCTCCCCCCGATCTCTGGGCTCTGGCATTTATGTCCTCTCAGGTCCTCAGAATTAAACTATCTGCAGCTGGCAAAGATCAAGATAATCTAGTTAAGAGCTGTGGGCAAACTAAAGCAGCCCCATACTTGTGGGATTAAAACAAAAAAATATGTTTGCATAACACAACTGAGTTTTTAAATGAACCAAAACTTCCACTACAACTCCTGGCCCTGGAACCCCTCCTGCATGCTTCTGACAGACAGGCCAGGATCTTTTCCCATGCTCCATCCCATTCCCACCAGCATCCTGATCTGGGCCCCAGAGGTTGGATGCCAGACCCTACTGATTTTCCTGTCATCCCTTGCCACAGTAGCACTGGTCACCTTATGATGACAGAGTTTGAACTTCACCTTATATTCCCACCCTCTGAGACCAGATTTGCTTCCAAGGTGGAGGCAGGAGGATCAGAAGTTCCTGGCCATTCATGACTATAAAAGGAGTTTGACGTTGAGACTATGTAAGATCCTATCTCAGGAGAGAGATGGGGGAAGGGAGAGAGAGGAAAAAAGAAAGTCATGAAAACTGAGCTATAGCTAAGTTGTTAAAAGGACATTAGAATCCATCAAGTTGTTAGAATAAGAAATTGTGGGGAGATAGCTGAATATAAGAATAACACAAAGAATGAACGCATTTCTATAATTTGTTCACAGATAATTATGACATGTAATGGAGAAAAATGGTTAATTTTGGTGTTTTTACTTCTTGCTAGTCTTGTTTGTAATAAAGTTTACAAAATTAAAAAAGGAATAAGAAACTATTTGCTAGAAGAATAAGATTTAGAAGGAACACGGAGCTTCGTTCACTAAAAGAGATACATTCGGGTCTCGTGAAAACTTGCAAGCCTCAGCAGTTCTCTACTGCTGTGGAGCAAACCTCCCAACACTTAGCAGCCAACAGCAACAATCATTTATCTGCACGTGTGCCTCGCCTATGCTCGCTGGGCAGTTTCTCTGCTGCTCCCACCTGGGCCACTCAGGAGGCTGCAGCCACTGGTTGTCTCAATGGGCTGCATGTCCTAAGATGTCTGCATGTAACTGTGCACATAACAGTGTTGGTACTGTGGATTAGGTTCTCTTTCCGCAGGCCTGCAGCCACAAAAGGGTTCCCAATAGCAAAAGCCACAGGTTTGTAGTGCTCAAAATTTCAGGTTGAAATTTAAGCCTTACGGTAACAGATTCAAGACCCAAGACCTTCAGATGGTTATTTGCCTCTGATCATTGGTGGTGTAGGGTGTTTTGTTTTCCCTGAGACAGGTTCTCACTATGTAGCTTTGCCTGGCCTGAAATTTGGTATATAGATCAGGCTTGGCCTGAAACTTACAGAGATCTGCTGCCTCCCACTCCCAAGTGCGGGAACTAAAGACACACAAAGCACAACACGACGTCTGGCTAAACTGGTGAAAGAAAGTAAAAGAGGGAGTGGAAAATAAAACAGATAAGGAAAATGCAGGGGAGTGCTGGAGTTGTAATGTATACACAATTGGAGCTCCAGTGAATAAGGAAATAAGGGAGATATTGTGTGTGTGTGTGAGAGAGAGAGAGAGAGAGACAGAGACAGACAGACAGACAGATTTGGGTTTACCAATTTAAAAGACCCAATATAGATGCAACCAATATAATGATGAAATAACATTATGACTCTAAAATTTATATGAAGGAGAGAAAACACTGTAAGCACATAAAATTCAGAAAGGCTCTGTGTTTTGGTAGCACTACTGCAAGCCCAAAGACAACAATGGATGCCTTCAAATTTCTAAGATGAGTTATTTCCCTTCTAGAATTCCACAACCAACCAGGCCATCAATATCAGTTGGTTAGGAGGACGATAAAGATGTGTGCATACATGGGAAACCTCAAAACACGTACCTCTCTGTTCCCTTCCCGAGGAATCTTCTGGAGGACCATGCCCTAGGACCAAGAGATGCTCCGCCACTAAGAAAGCAGAAGAGCCAGCAGCCAGGGGGCGGCTGGGAGCAGAGCATCCAGGTACTGTCTCAGAGGCTTCCTGAAGCACACATAGTCCTAGGGAGTCCACTTGGAAGATGGGACTTGTAAAGGGAAGAAGCAGGTGGGCGAAACCTTGAGGTAGAATGAGATCCATGGAAAGAGAAAGCCTGAGCCACCAGAACAGGATTTTATCATTACCATCAGGCAGGACAAAAAAGTGGTGTGGAAAGAGAGAAGCCACTGTGGCTACTATGTGGCTCTAATCAAGGCTTTAAAGATATTTTATCTATTTTTATCTTATGTGTATGAGTGTTTTGCCTGTGTACCATGTGTATGCAGTGCCTGAACAGGCCAGAAGGGGGCATCCCAGTCCCCTGAAACTGAACCTGGGTCTTCTGCAAGAGCAGCAAGTGCTTATGAGTGCTCTATCTGCACACCAGAAGAGGGCATCAGACCGCGTTATAGATGCTTGTGAGCCAACATGTGGTTGCTGGGAATTGAACTCAGGACCTCTGGAAGAACAGCCAGTGCTCTTAACCACTGAGCCATCTCTCTACCCCAGCAGCGAATGCTTTTCACCGAGCCATCTCTTCAGCCCCTAAGCAGGGCTTCCAGATAGTCATAACAATCACATGAACCCTAAAATAGATTTTTTAAAAAAATTATGATGCAACCAGATTGGGAGGAGGAGGGAAGGGAAGGACTCATATGGGTGAAGGGACAGAGCAACTCAGGAGAATAAGATTTTAATTTTCATGATGAATTGAAAAAAATAATAAGTGACAATGACAGCTTAGAAACATCACTCAGAGACAAGAAGTAATTCCAGTCGCAAACGGCCATCTGAGGAGAGAGAGGTGCAAAGGAGGCAGATGACTGCAATGTCATATCAAGATGTGGAAAATAATTTAGCTCCCTAAGCTATGGATGTGTGTAACTTTCATTAAAATGAACTTACAACATAAAATTTAAAAATAATTAAATCATGACAATCATATATAGTTTCTTACTGTTCCACTGGGTTTGAGAAATCACCAGTTTCTTATACATGAGTAAAGGTTTCTGACGGCTAATGAGGCACAAGAGCAATCTCGCAGGTCAGTATTGATAACCTGCTTGGTATTTCCAAATGTCACAGCTCTGTCATCCATGCTCACTCTTCCTAACTGTTTGTGCTTCTTTACCTTAACTTGCTTCAAAATAGAGAAAATTGTCATGGTGTGTCACACACATCCTCACACACACTTATGCGTTCACATACTTACACACAGTCACACACAGGCACATACACATCTACACACACACATATTAACACACAAACGTTCATTCACACACACATAAAGAAGCACACACCCAGCGTCAATTGTAAGCAAAATGTCAGGGGCTTGCTCTATCACGTTGCCAGGCTCTTTTTTGGAAACCTGTGTTGATTAAGCACAGCAGAAAACCACACACCCGTAAAGCCACAGGATGTTCAGAGACATCCTGACACAAATGGACGCACAGCAGGAGCACTCATGCTGAGGAAAAGGGCTTGGGATGACTGCTTGTCTACACGGAAACATTAACATTGATATGATGTTTCCATTTCCTTTCTTTCTTTTTTGTTTTAAGGGGAAAGTTAAAACATTTAGCAAAGTACTAAGATTTAAGACCTGAGCTGTCAGTGGATTTAAGACCTGAGCCATCAGTGCCAGTGACAACGGTTGGTGGATAAAGGCATTTGCCACCAAGCCTGCCAACCAGAGCTAGATCCCAGTGGCCTTCATGGAGAAAGGGCAGAACCGGTTCCCACAAGACGTCCTGTGACCCCCTCACCCACTCTGAGGCCTAAGTGCACCTACAGGATAAAGAGAGGTGGGGAAGGACAGGGAGAGACAGGATGAAAATGTGTTTGCATGCTCACACACGTAAACACACACTGAGTAAATAAACAAATCTAATTCCAAAAGATCTCAGCCATACCTAGTGGCTACCTTTAAACTCGGCATTTAGGAGATGAGGCAGGGGATCCAGGGTTAAAGGGTAGGCTTGGCTACACAGTGAATTTAAGGCCAGCCTGGGCCACACGAAACCTTCTCTAAACAAGAAAGTATTTTATAGAGCTAGATCACAATGGTTGTGAGCCACCGTAGAGTTGCTAGAGTGAAGCCCAGGTCCTCCATAGGAACAAAAGCTGCTCTTAAGCACCGAGCAATCTCCCCAGCCTCTTCCGTTACATTTTTGATGTCTGGAATGTACTAGACCCTCAAGTAAAGCAAAAATGGCTGAGGCCAGGCCCTTCGGTGACACCAACGCGTAAAGTGTGAGAAAGGAAAGGGAAGGAGAAGCCAGCATATGACATTGATGGCAAGCTGAGACCCTAGAGATGCAGCAGAAGCTCCCACTGGGGCCAGAGAACAAACCCGGATGTCATCGCCATTCCTTGTGACACTCACTGCCAGCTCAGGCCCCTAAGGTCTACTCTGCCTTAGATTTTATGAGACTCAGCAAACCTCTAAACCCGGTTTCTTGGGCTTGAGTTGGGACTTCTATCTCTCCTTCCCACCTAGTGCCAACCAGAATAGTATTTGAACCACACCTACTGTTAAGATGACATCCTTAAGGATAATCAAACGTCTGTGGACATAGAAAATGTCCCTTTTAGGAGCTGTCAGCAGTATGCTGCACACATTAAAAATAGAATCTTTTTTAAACCTGTGTGCACGCTTGTGTTTATGTGTGTGTTTGGGCTCACCTGTGCAATGGCGCATCGGAGGAGGTCAGAGGCCAGCCCCAGCTGGCAGTCCTTACCGTCCACTGCATCAAAGACAGAGGCCCTCACTGCTCACCACTTCATGATCCACGATAGCTGGCCTTGCAAGCTTCTTCAGATCTCTTGTCCCCACATCTCTGCATCAAGCTTTTACCTGAGTTCTGGGGAACCCAACTCAGTTTCCCGTGCTTGTGGGACAAGCGCTTTTACCCACTGAGACATCTCCTACGTCCTACAAATAGAATCTGAGCACCTGCATTTCCCATTTTGCAATTAGAAGCTTCCTTAGCCTCCACCTGCCAGGGACAGGGGGATTGCCAGTAGCTACATGCTATTTACTGGCCTAAAGAGGACTCACCGTGCCTCCCAATCCAAGGACATTGTTACAACTTTCCCCTACTCCCCATCCCCAAGGATCAGACTCTAACTGTGAGGATCAGGAACAGGGGAAGAGGGGCTAGTGGCAACAGAGCCCATGCAGAATCCCAATCCTGGGAATCAGGCTCAAAAGAGACCTTTAATGGATTGAAAGGCCAGTCAGACCTTCCCATGCTAGCCTCAAGCACCAATAACAATCAATCTGGTTGGTGCAAGCCACCTTACAAGTCTTCCAGGTTTCGTGAAGCAGTCACTGCCACCGCCTCGGATCCATTTGGAGATTCATTAGTGTACTAGGAGGCCCTCTTGGATCAACACTGTGTGCAGTGGATCAGGATCTTTTGAGGAGCAGCTGACCCTTCTCGCCATTCCCTACCGGCTTCCTTATCTCGATACTCCCCATTGGTCTCTCTGTAGTGAGTCCCATCCATCAGGAAAGTAGATGAATTAAAGCCTGCCTGGGCTAGCCAGTAGCTCCACTGAAGCCTAGACCATGCCGGAACCCATCCGGCGAAATCCACTTCTTTTGTGAGTTTTAAAAACATCTGGTGCTGTGCTGAGAGCCAACACTTCTGTGTTAATGAAAGCGTGTGGCTCTCTGTGCAGGAGGCTGGGACTTCTCTGAAGGACGCACTCAGCATTCCCTGCCTCCCCCTCCCCAACTGGCACAGGATGTCCGGCCTGGGCAGCTTCTTCCACCACAGCAGAGAATGCCAGTTGAAACACAGCCTCTTGCCAAGGCTCCCGGGCTGCATTCAGATCCAGGCCCAGGGAGCAAATGGCAGGACCACGCCAAGTTCTGCAGATCCAGCTCCTCCGGGCTCTTGTCCTGCAAGGTTTCTGGCCTCCTTTCTGGAAAGGGAACGTCAATCTTTGAGGGTCCCTCACAGCAACAGAGGCCTGGGAGCTGAACCAGGAATTACTGCTTTGGTTGTGGACTGCCTTTACAGCTGAGCTGGCTCCAGGTGCCGAATTTCTGAGCGTCAGCCCTTCCACCAGCTGTTGCAATGCAGCCACTCTCAGGAAAGGTAGCCAGCACACCGGACTCGCCTAATGCTGCCCCTCTTCATTTCTTGGAACTCAAAACTATATGGTTTTGTAGAATGAGGGGGGAGTGGGGGGAAGCCCAAGGTCTGAAGTTCTTCCTCCCGTAATCTTGAAGGCCTGGAGGCTGAAGGAAATTTTCTTCATTTCTCTGTGAAGAGTTCTTTGTGAAATACTTTGTTAGCCATGTGCTTGGAGGTCAGCCTGCCTTCACATGCCATTTGCCACCACAGCCTTCTGGGGAAAACAAGGGATCTGGCCTCCTTTCTGTTTTGCACATGGAGAAAGGAGAGCCTCAGAGGCAGCTGTGTGAGACAGGCAAGCTTACCAGGCAGTCTTTCTGACCTTGGAGCCTTAGAAAGATGGAGTACCTGAGGTCAGCTCTCTTTACAGCCCCAACCTCCACGGCTGGCATGGTGGTCAGCGCTCTGAAATCCAGGCCAAGAGGCCCAGGTCTGGGAAGGTTTCCCCAGCCACTCCTGTCTCACCTGAACCACTTTCCCTTTTCCACCCCCACATTCCCATTAAGTCCCCTCTCCCCCAGCTAGATATTTCCCGACTCCTCTAGTGCGCTGGATTTGGAAACTCCAACCCTGCTGGGTTTTCCCATTGTTTGCCAAACGAAGGTATCACAAACAGCCCCGGGCAGGATCAAAGAAGGCAGTCTTTCAGGGCTTAGAGGAAGTGGCCTTGTTTTCCATAAGAACCAATACCCTCCGCCCTCCCAGGGGAAAACCAAACACACGTCTGAGATGAATATTGGCAAAGAAGCCTGTCTTTCTGTTCTGGCCATGGCCACAGAGTGAATCCAGGGTCACTCTGGCAGGACAAGCAAGGGAATTTTCTAGCTGCTCCCCTCCTGGACACTTCCATCTGTACGCACACCCACCAGAAGAGTACCCAAGAAGCCCCTCCCAAACTTCAGGCTCCTAGCGTAACTCGCAGGAGTGAGGCTCACCATGAGACCACCAACCTGCTCCAACCGTGACCTTCAGCTGGTGTTCCAGGCTCTGGGTCTCAGTGTTTGTGCCTTTGTGAAAAACAAGGGGATTAGGCCAGCCCACCTGTAAGGGTCTCTGCAGCGAGGTACAAGCGCCAGATTGTGTGTGTGTGTGTGTGTGTGTGTGTGTGTGTGTGTGTGTGGTCCCTGAATTGTTCGAAATAAAAAGTTTAGAGTGTGGAAAGTGTGTTCCATGATCACAAAGTCAGAGCCCACACGATGCCCTGCTGCCCGCGCCAGAAGCTGATTTAGAAAGCATCGAACCATGTCCCCAGGGACACCAGAGCTTCCTCAACCGAAAATTCATCTTCCCACCCAGCCAGACATCCCTCATCATTTACTCTCCTCTCCTGTTAAAAGTTGGGTTCCCTTGAGAAGGGGCTAAACATCTGACAACCAGAAGAGAGACAGAAGAAGGCAGTTGTAGAGCAGTCTAGGGCTGTTTGGGTTAGCTTCCAAGAATAACCAAGGGTGTCACAAACCCCAGTGGAGTCAGCAGTGACTGGTAGCGCCCTCCAGGCCAAGAAGGACACAGTTTCTAGTGAGTAGGTCCCCCTAAGAGCTGCATGTACAGCTAGAAACACGCCTCAGCGGTACTTGAGCTAACCAGCCGTGTGGACAGAGGCCATGGCATAGCCTTAGGAGGTGAGAGAAGCAACCAGAGGGAGCTCAAGGCAGGGCCCCTCCTGACCGTTTTGAAGGTGGATTTGGGGTGTGTGTCACTCCAGGAGGCAGAATCGGGCTAGTGCTCTGTGTTCAGAAGTGACTTTTGGTTCAGCAAAAGGAAGCCTAGGAGAGTCCTAGTCCGGGGTCAGTCAGGTAGGAGCTGGGGCCGGGGGAGGAGAGGGGACCTGTTGGGAATCTACAAAAGGCTAGATCTAGAGACTTGGCTCTAGGTCCCTTTCCAAGTCTTACTGCAGGGAGCCCTAACCCAACCCCCAAGCCTCTTACCCCCGTGCTAGTGTGATTCAAGAACCCTGGGCATCTGGGCCTGCTGCTGGTTCGCTCCCGAGCCAGGCTACCAAAGGGCCGTTGAGTCGGCATCATTCCCTTCCATCTTCGTACTTCAACACCATCCCAGTGTCTGCTTCTGAGAGGCCCCGCCAGAGACTGACAGATACCGTGCAGTATGAGCGACCCACAAAGCGCCTGTGATCCAGCTTGTTTCACGGCTCTTCTAGGTGACCTTATGGCCACACAAAGAGCAAGTGGGTACGTGTGTGGTTCAAGAAGTGTCGGAGAAAAACTCACAAGACTGAGGAAGTGAAGAGACAACGCAGTGGTGCATATACTCTGGGCAGATTGTGTTTTATATATATGAATTGTAATTCCACAGAACGTCGTAGAAGGTGGAGATAGAATGGAGCCCGTCTGCATGAGTTCTAAACAGCTGTAGAAAACTCTCAACATAACTCGAGAGCCGGGCCTGGGAAGACAGATGGGAGCTGCTTGGCTCCCCCACGAGGCTGCCGATTCCTGTGGCGGGGTGGTTTCAGCAGCCCCGAAGGGAATATTCCGTGGACCCCCCACTGGAGTGCACAGCTCGAAAACAGACAATGTGTGCATGAGGGGGCCTGGCTGTGTTTCAGTGGAGCCTTGCTGTCTGGAAGTCGGCATTAGGCCAGCTGTGGTCGCGTCCTCCGCGTAGCTCGTTGACAGCAATCTTAGACTGGAAAGCCAGCTACTTGCAAGTTTCCCACTATGTGAGGCCTATCCAGGCATCGTGTTTCTTCCCTCCCAGGCCTAACTGGAAGTGGGCCCAGTTGCTCTCCATATGCTTTACATATATTTTAGTTCAACCGGGAGCAGAGATTTGTAGAATATGGTCCCTGCTCTCAAGGAACACGGCTGGCTCTGGAACGGTGTAAACAGTTTTCATCCAGTGTGAGGTGGGCATGCGAGCACAGGTGCATGTCTGCATGAAATGCATCTCTAGCCAGCGCCAGCAGAACTCAGCTCATTCATTTTGGTCGCCTAGGTCAATGGCCCTAGACCGTGGTGGGATAAAGAAGTCGTTCTTGTCCCTCTCTGCCATGGTTTTTGTACACCCACAGAGGACTTGACTTTCTGAAATTAATCTTAGAAACAAAGACAAACATAACCCAGACTGTCTCTGAGTTGGGCATGATGGGTAAGTACTGTTCTGTGCATAAGCCATAGACGAGTCTACCAGAAAGGGAGGGCAGTCAGCGTCATTGCAAGGGAAAGGCTATGAGCCGGGTGTGGTTCCAGATGACACAGCCCGCGTTCTGGACCCCCTCTGTGTATTTCAGCTTCTGCTTGCACTGTGCCACCATACCCAGCCAGGCTTTCTCAGCTAGTGGCTACCCACCAGGTTTGGCGGCTTCCAGGGCTCTGTCTTTAGGCGCCCTCTGGTGGCTTGTTAGCTAGAAAGCCTTGTTACCTGGTGAGCCAAAAGGAAACCGAGACATTTCTCCCTAGCTCCTCCCCAGGACATAAACTCAGATCCAGCCCAGAGACTTGGGAATGCACGGAACTGACAGAGGAGTCATTTCATTGCTAATCTGGTACCCTACGTTTTTTTTCAAGTGGGATGGCTCATGTGCTCACTCTGCATGAGGAGCCTGGTGTCCTGGACTCTCCCATGACAGTACAGTGGCTTTCGACATTGACGATCTACAGGCAGCTGTGGCATTTCCTTCTGGAGAACCATTCCCCCATCTGTGTTCATCTACTATCTCTTGCAGCTGGGATCTCCAGGAAAAACAACAACAACAACAACTTCCCAGCCCTGAAGGCCTTTAGGACGTGTGTGTTATAAGCTGTGGTGTTGATGCCTGGGACACAGATCATGCCCACCCTTGGCCAAGCTGAAATATTTGGAAAGCTTGTGTCACTTCTAGGCCCCTTGCCTTGTCCAGTGTCCTTTTTTTCCCCACCCTGCACCCCATTGGTCTGTACCTCTTCCCTCTCCTTTCCCTGTCCACTCTCAAAATGAACCCTCTGCCACTTGACTTCCAGGACCGTTCCTCCAGGGAGCCTTGACTTTTCCAGCCCACTTCTCTTGCAAAGACAAAGTGCTAATCTCAGAGTAAAAAAGATGTCCATTTCCATTTCTGTCCCAGCCCTGGAAACCACGTGACATTGGATCAGCCTCTTTCTGTCTAGGTGACCAGGGTGTTGATTCTAGCTGAATCCTCTCAACTTGCCCACAAAATAGAATCACCCAGGAAAAATTTTTAAGTACCCGTTGTTGCCAGGAGCTCACCGAGAGTCCGCTCTACATGCTGTGGTGGCGGCACCCCAGCACCAGGATGTGTTGTAAACTCGAGATTGTTCTGACAGATAGTCATGCCAATTCCTGATTCGGGACACCATACTCTCACAGAAGGTTGGAGATCCCGGATGAGGGGAGGAGGGGAAGTTAGAGCCTCCAGCACTGTCTGCTAGCATTTGTCTATACACAGGCAGTCAGCCTGGAAATACCTGAGGAAGGGAAGCATGGCCACAAAGAGTACAGGAACTCAGGAAACAGCCTTGTGACTGTGTGGCCTCTGTCAGTCCTGGGATGACTGTCAAGCAGTAGGTCCTCCCAGTAACTGAGGGTGATTGCAGGAAAGCTCAGGCGCCAGGTTCAAACTCGGCCAGTCTGGAAACACTGTGCACGCTCCTCTGTGCCCTGCTCCTATGTGTCCAAAGACTCGGCAAGGCTCGGGGCTCAGTAGTTAACTGTACAGGCTGAGCTCCAGAGCCAGCCACTCATTCATTATGTAACCTCAGACAAGTATTGACTCTTGTCCATTTCCTTGTCTGTAAGATGGTGGTTTGGACAGTCAAATCAGGTGATACCCTTCCCCAAAACGTAAGTGCTTCCTGTTCTTCAGGAGAAAGCTCACATAGTACAAAAATGAGAACTGGCTTTACTTTCAGGTCTGCTTTATTCCAATCTGAGACAGGTGACCTCAGCTCACTGCCTAGTGCCCTCTGATGGTAAGACTAACCCTTTCTCTCAACTCCTCCCTAGCTCCCCACTGAGCTCTCTTGGCCTCTGATATCCTTCGTACCCTTAGCTCCTGTCTTTCTTTACAGCCTCTCCCTATGATGCAAAGCTGAAGGTGCTCACAGCTAGTGAGAGAGCTTAGGAAACATCAGTCAGGCCTGGTCCCTCCTCTGCCAAGAGCCAGCCCATGCCTTTCCACACCACTCGGGGTAAAGCCCAAAGGCCTTTACATGACCTTGGTGGGCCCTATAGGCTGAATTCAGCTCCTGCAGCCACTACCCTCCCTCACACACACACACTCCACATTCCTGCCTCTGAGCTGTTCGCAGGCTGCTCCCCTCTTGTTATCCTTCTGCCTGGAACACTTTCCTCAGGCGCCTGCTTGGCTCATACTCACCTTCTGCAGGTCTCTCTGCCCAAGTGCCTCCCGCTCCCTCCCTGCAGACCTGAGACTGTGACTCCCTTATCTATGTTTCTGAACAGCTCCATGACCACCTGTTCGATGCTCAGTTGTTTTCTCTCTCCTACCCATGGTCTAGCTCCAGGTAGCAGGACTTGTGTTTTGCTCATAGCTATAGCCTCACCTATCAGAATGATGCTATTTTGATCCCCAAACTATTGAAGGATGAAGGATACAGGCTCACCCAGCTTGAAGGTGTGCTTTTACAAAAACAAACAAACAAACAAACAAACAAAAACCTCTCAGGAATTCTCTATTTCAATATAAAACAATGTGTCTCTCTTACAGGTGATGCCAAGCCGAGAAGATGATTGGGAACAAAATGCCCAGGACATTTGGGCAGTGCCCACCTCCTCTGAACAAGGCCATTTAAACCAGCACTTGCCTCACCAAGTGCTGGCTCCCAAGTTGGACCAGAATGTCCTTGCTCTGAATAACAAGGTTCCAGCCCAAGCAGGTAGCATAAATTCCTGAGCTCATGATGCTGAGGCAGGAGGATCAAGAAGTAAAGGGCAAAGGGCAAAGGGTAAAGACTCTGCCTCGCAAGGGCGAGGGTGGCTGAATCAATCAAAGGCTTCCAATAGAGAGTGAGGTGGGATGCCGCGCTCTGTTCTTCCTTCTGCACCATACTACTTGAACCCTTGGTGGCTTCCCAAACAAAGTCACATGGTTTGATGGCAGATCCCTGGGGAAATGGCACACCCTCTCATTGTCTTTGTGGCTCTTCCAAAAATAGTCTTTTATTCAACACCTAATGCAGTGACTGTTTGATATAAATGAATAATAGAAAGGGTGAGTGTGTTTTTCCCAGCTGCAGCATCAGTGTTCCTGAGCGATATTTAAAAACCCATCCTGTCACAGACTGAGTTCTGCCTTCCCCAAACCTATTGAAATCCCCACCCCCAGAACCTCATGGAGGGGGGGAGAGGGGTGCCAGGGGCATTTGTTCAGGTTCCCAGTCTCCCACACCTGCATTAATCAGGCAATGAGCACCAAGCTGTTCCAAAAAGACACAAGAGATGCCATGTTCCCACAGGTTCTCAGAGCCGAAAAAGCTTGAAGGCTGGAAGAACATAGGGCCAGGCCAAGCCCAGTGCCTAATTGTGTGATTAAAGCATAAACCATGGAGCTCACTCCATGCAGCAGGCTGGGAGTGCTTCCTTACTCCTAAAAGACAGAGATCAGGGTGGGCTTGGGCTGTTCTGGAAGCCTACTGACCAATTCCACACCCACTTCTACCAGGAATCCCTCCCCAATTGCCAGTCACTCCCTTTGGACACCTGCTATGGCAGTGGAGGTGACCTTTCTGTGACCTCATCACTCCCTAAATGTCCCTCCAACAATGCTGCAACAGTCACAATGCGCGGAATCAGCTGGTTCAGTGTTCAGGTCTCTCAGGGACTCACACACAGGAAAGGAGGAGCCATATTAGTCTTGGCTGTTGGCACCACATGCCCAGTACCCAGTGTGGAGCTATGTGGGCCTTCAGCCATGTGTTGAACTTTCTCTGTTGGAATACAATGTCATTAATGTTCGGGGCCACCTTTGTCCCCATATGGTACCCATCACTGAGTCAGCATCCTTTCTATTTGTTGTCTAGATGAATGAGTCCAAGAAAAGAAGGTGCCACAGCCTTCTTTTCAATGAGATTTGAGTTTCACTTACGAAGATGAGCAATTCCAAAAAGCTCCAGGAGAAGCCATGATGGTTAAGATCCCATTGTAGCACACTGATCCACTGCCCTGGTAGTGTAGCATAGAGAACCTCCAGACCAATACAGAAGGCGTGATCTGGATCTGCCTCAGTTATGGACACACCCTAGGTATTCTTTAGATCCTCAGAGCCTGGCATGTGACATTCTCCTGGTAAGTGTGCACTGGACTGTCTCAAACCTGTAATTGTCACTTGGCTGAAAGACTGGGACAATCTCTTTAGGCTCTGGGGGACCATACATTTGGCAGGGCTCTCTGTCAAAATGCCTCATCTGCAGGGCTCAGGCCAAGAAGTAAACACAGAAAGCTCTTTCACATCACTGAGTAGTATAGGTGTTGCTGGCAGAGAGCCCTTTTGAGGCCTGGCTGCCAAAGTTCGCCAAGCCTGGAGAGTTAGCCACTGGGCTGAAGCAGAACCTTGAACCAATTACTGCTGGCACCTTACGAGAAATGGATGGATAGACTATGGGGCAAACCAGGTAAAGCTACGTCCATTGCAGGGCTATGTCTTTGTCCCCTTGTTCCTCCCTTTTCCAAGACTGCCTTAGTGGTGGTCAGGATTCCCTGTAAAGCTCTCCATGTTCAGCCCAGGGAACGGACATTCCCTACTCCCATCTCAGGCCAGCTCCAGCCACTGCAGAGCCCCTCTCATGGACACGCCTTAGTTCCCCAAGTATACAACAAGAACTATAATATAGCTGGCATAGTGTGGGAGACACTGGTCTGGAGAGTTGGGGACCAGCACAGACTCTAGGCTAATTAACGTCATAACATCTGCTCTACTCTGAAGGGCAGGAAAGGACAGGCTGTGTCACAGGATCAGACAAGCCTGTGGCAACTAGGCTAATGCCCAGCTGGAATCTACTTGTCCTCCTCCCAAAGACCCTCAGCAGGACAACAGGAGGGAAGGTCAGGCTTGGGCCAATATTCAGGAGTGGGTATACCAGGCCAGAAGAGGGCAAGACATACCCAGGATTACCCCATGCAGAGCTGACACTAATTGGCCCTGGAAGCTGTAGAACCACAAGGCCATTGTTCACAGGCCTTCTGGTGGAAGGAAAGCTGGCTAGAATAGAGCAACATGAGCTCCCAAGGAGTCCTCCCTGCTCATCTGACTCCCTTTAGAGAATGGACAGGAATCAAGGTGTGTGTGTGTGTGTGTGTGTGTGTGTAGGCCAGAGTCTGACACTAGACATTTTCCTTCTTTCTCTTATGTTTTGAGACAGTGTCTCTCACTGAACTGAAGATCATCCACTCAGCTATGCTCCCTGACCAATACTCCAAGGATCATGCTCCCTCTGCCTCCCCAAGGCTGGAATGTCAGACATGTGCCACCAACATCTCAGTTCTTGGGGACAGGAAATATGTCCAATGGATAAGAGCTTTAGTAAGGCTCTATAGGAATCAACGTGGGAAAGAGCTAGACATTTCTCCCGCCCTGAGCACTTCCTGTCCTGTGTGGGCAGTGGGGAAGGATGAAAGGCCAGAAGGTGAAAAAACAATGAACCTTTCTGGGGCTACAATCCAGGGTAGGTCAGGAGAGTTGGTAAGAGCAGCAGTTCCAGCATTCATGCCCATCTGCTCAGTGTGGTGAGCCAGAAAGGCCCTGGTGAAGGGGTTACTGTTTCATTTGAGTGAGTCACCTCTGGACAGTGTCCATCCTTAGGCAGGGTTTTCGGTCTTGATTCTGCCGCTCTCACAAGCAAGTTGCCTGGAACTAGTCAAGCCTGTATTTTCTCAAATGAGAAGAGAAAACAAGGATATTACCCTTCCACAATGCATCCACGGGATTGGCTGGATGAGATCACCTACCTGCACAGCGCTGAGCAGGGTGTCTACTGCAGAACAAGTTGTAACAACACTCGCTGTGGTTTGGGGTGAAATGGTTCAGTGTCAGAGACAGAGGAATGGGGGAAGTGGTGTCAAGGACAGAACAGGCCAGTGCTGTCTGATAGTTTAGGCTTGAGTTATCTAAAGAGCTACAATAGAAAACTAATTTGTAAAATGAGCACCTCTTTTAAAAGTGAAAAATCTGTCCCTGCCTTCCTGACTTTAAGCTGGAGCTTTAGTTACTTTTCTATTGCTGCAACGAAACACCATGACCAAGGCAACTTGCAAAAGAAAGCATTGAATTTGGGGCTCAGAGTTCCAGAGGGTTAGAGAGTCCGTGACCATCATGGCAGAGAGCATAGCAGCAGGCAGGCACACATGTGGCTGGCAAAGTAGATGAGAGCCTACATCTGATCCACAAGCATGAGTCAGGGTCGGAGAGGCTCACTGGAAATGGTACAAGCATTTAAAACCTCAAAGCCCATCCCCGGTGCACACCTTCTCCAAGAAGGCCACACCTCCTAATCCTCCCCAAACAGTTCCGTCTGCAGACCGAGCATTCAAATATATGGCCTGTGGAAGCCATTCTCCCCCAAACCACTACCCTTAATTATTTCAGAAGTACTTATGGGGTGCGGTGATAGTAGTTATGCGAGTCAGAGCCACCAGGCAGTCTCTTGGCAAGTCAGTGACAAGTCCAACTGTGTGAATCCAAGAGAGGGAATCACCCACTTCCCAGATGCCCCAGTTCTGGGCAGCCCTCCTTCTTCCGCTAAGATCAAGAGCAAAGGAACCACTGCTTACTAAGGTAAGTGAGTTGCAGTTGCCAAGGGGGAGAAGTGCAGGTCTGGTGAGAAATTCCAGCACCTACCAGCCTGCTTTCTCTGCATCAAAAATCAACCGCCCAGCGGCAAAGTATTTGTTCCCTCTTCAAAGGGAAACAGCCAGGGGAATATCTGACCTTGGCTCTGATCCTGCTCCCTTTGCTGCAGACCAGGGCCGTGGATGCATTAACCTTCAATCCACAGAACCACTGCTGTTTACTAAAAAGCTCCCAGCTCCTTGTGGGATTAGCAGAGGGCTGCATTGTGTCACAGTAAGCATGGGCTGGGTCACACCCATGATGTGAGGTAACTTAGATCCGCCAGGAGCTGGAGGTTTGGGAACATGCTTGATGTTAGAGCACTTGCGTAGCTTGTCTGGGGCTCCGGGTTCCATTTCCCAAACTAACACTTGTACTAACTAAAGTAACACTTGTGCTACTAAAGTAATGCTGATGAGAAATGCCCAAAACCCAGGTCCTGGGAGTGAGAGCAAACACTTCACAGCCCAGCTGTAGCCACAGCCCCTAGGTGTCTATTGTGAAGCCGTGGTTTGTTAACAGGAGCCTCAGTCTGTACTGGGTGCCTGGAATCCTTCCAGGACTCAGATGTTTTCTTTAGGACCTGCGGTATCAGAGTAGCACAGCTGTGGCTTTATGAAAGAAGCTAGGAACTCAGTGGGGGCTATATCTCATGTTTTATTTGCCTGAAAGGATCCTTCAAAACTAAGTTTTTAAAATGTCAATATCCTTAATATTCATTTTTTTTTGCCCAACTTATATCCTACACTTTACATCTGATCCTTTCCTATTTAAATAACTGCCTGGCCACAGAAAGAATTTGAACCTGTGGGTCTGGTATTATAAATCCTCCTTCTAACCTTTGACACTATGTCAAAATTGGTGCTCTGGGACACGTTGTTTTGAAGGTACCCTGTATTCAGTCAGTCCCTCAAAAGGAACTTTGAGCATCCCACTGTGGATATGCATGGGGAATCCAGACCAAGCACACGGCAAAAAGAATCTAACTCATAGTCTTCCTTTATTCCAACAACTTTGCCTCCCCTGCCTATCCTGAAGAGGACTCCACAACCCCAGACAAAGGAGTCTGTGTTCCTGAAACCAGAAGTCCACTGACTGTGGGCAGCTCAAAGGGAAACTAAGCAGCCAGCATTAACCCACAGGCCTTGCCATATCTAGTACTCTACAAAGCCTGGCATTGACTGAGACCTCTGAGCTCAAGGTTAGGTCACCACCACCAGGCCCACAGAGCCTGCAAACCCGATGCAGCCCTACCCTAGCTCTTCTAGGCTCTGAGAGAGTGCCCTCCGAAGAGCCTCAGATCAAACAGAATGGGGTTGGCTGGCCCGAAGTGCCCTAAGGGCTGTGGGCATTCTTTGTTTATAGATTCCTAAGACAAATCTTGGGCAGCTTTGTCGCATGAAACCGGCGGGCAGCTTTCTGATGAGAACACACACAGAATGACAGAGACAGACAGACAGACAGACAGACAAACAGACACAGACAGAGAGACAGGGTCAGAGAAAGAAGATAGATAGGCAGACAGAGACACAAGCACAGACAGAGACAGAATTATGTTGGAATGGGGAGTAAGACAAGAAAAGAGAATGAGAGAAAACCAAAAGACAAAACAAACCAATTCAAAAGATGTGGTTTTCTTCTTGTGGTTAAATGCAAGAGCTTGGTGGTTTCAGTAAAGCCCTGAGCCCAGATTGTGGCATAGTTAAAGACTAGGTGTGTCTGGGAGAGTCTGAAAACACAGAGCCCATGGAGGGTGCCCTGCCCTGGGGAGAGGCAGGATCTCCACTCACCTCAATTCAGGTCCAGCCTTGTAATCTGACCGCCATTAGCCTGGCCTTCTGGTCTACCTGAAAAGCTTTTCCCAGCGTGATTCACCCATAAGTCCATTTCTTTTAAGAGGGCAGCTACGAGAACCAATGTTCTTTAAGATACATTTTAGAGACAATGTAAGCACATATGAGATTCAGACCTGGAAATTAGAAATGTAGTCTTCATAAGAAAAAAAAAAAAAAAACCTGAGGATTCAGCTTGGAATCTTAATTCTGGAGCAGTCAGTAGCCCTCTACCAGCCTCTGCCATCTCTATAGTAACTGAAGCTTCCTAGGATCCTAGACCCCTTTTTATGAGTATAACCTTTCTTTCTTTCTTCCTTCCTTCCTTCCTTCCTTTGAGCTCAGCAACAACAAAAGGCCTGAGGTATGGTATGATAATAACCAAAAGCACATGGCATTTATCACTTGCCACTGGCTTAAATGCTAATAAGCCATTTAACCCTTGAATGTCTACAGAGGAGCTCCGAGCAGTATGACTGTGAGAGACAGAAAAAGAGATAAAGAGAAGTGAAGAAACTTGATGAACTGGGAAGCTGGTTAATGAATTGTGTGTGTGTGTGTGTGTGTGTGTGTGTGTGTGTGTGTGTGTGTGTCTGTATCTCTGTCTCTGTTTCTCACTGTGTCTCGGTGTGTCTCTGTGTCTCTGTATCTTTGTGTCTCTGTCACTGTCTCTCTGTATCTGTTTCTCTCTCTCTCTCTCTCTCTCTCTCTCTCTCTCTGTGTGTGTGTGTGTGTGTGTGTGTGTGTGTGTGTGTGTATGTGTGTGTAATCCAGAGGACAATCTCAGGTGTTGTTCCACAGCAGATCTCTACTTTTTTTCTTTTAGAGACCTAAAGCCTGTCAGCCCCAGGGATCCTCCTATTTCCACCTCCTTAGCGCTGGGACTGCCAGCCAGCACCCCCACAGCTGGATTCTCTATGTAGGAATTTTTTTCTGGGGATTGAATGAAGATCTTCAAGCTTGCAAGGCCATCTCCCTAGGCCTCTAAGTCCAGCATCTTTATCATTACTGATATGCTGGCTCATCACAGGAAGATGAAAATGCTGTGACAAAGGCCAGCATGAGGTTGCCAAGGCACCTGCCACCCAAGACCCCATCCTCGGTCTCCAGTACACACAGAGAAAGGAAGATGATGTTCATTCCCAATGGAAGCCAGTGCCCTCGCTTCCTGAGCCTGGGGAAGATGGACAGGGTGGGCCACATGACCCCTCTGATGTCTGTGAGATAAGGCCCAGCATGACAGAAAATCTTGATGAGTGAGAAGTCCCGTGGTGTGGAAAAGGCTTTGTCTAAAATCCCCACAGTGAGTACAGTGCCCAGAAATGCAATTTTCTGATAGACTGCGATTTTGGGTTAGCACAACTCTATTGACTTCCGCCGTTATCTCCAGAAACTCTAAAATTGTGTGTGAATAATTGCAGAGGGCCAGTGAGATGGTGTGGTGGTTTGAATGAGAATGCGACCCGGAGGCTCATAGGCTTGAATATTTGGTCCCCAGTCGGCAAAACAGTTTGGGACGAATTAGGAGCTGTGGCCTTGTTAGAAAAAGTATTTCATTGGGTATAGGTTTTGAGGTTTTAAAAGTCTCATGACATTCCCAGTGTTCTCTCTCTCTCTCTCTCTCACTCTCTCTTTCTCTCTCTGGCTCCTACTTTTGGATCAAGATATGAGCTCTCAGCTACTCCTGCTTCTAAGCCTTTGCCTTTGTTCTGCCATCACGAACTCTAATCCTCTGAAACTGTAATCCACCATTAAATGCTTTCTTTTATAAATTACTTTGGTCATGGTGTGTTATCACAGCAGCAGAAAAGTAACTAAGACATGCCTCCTCCAATAAAGACACACCTCCCAATTCTTCCCAAGCAGTTCTACAAACTGGGACCAAGTTCAATCCACAGGACCCACGTGGTGGAAGGAGAGAAACAACAAGTAATAGTTTTCCTCTGCCCTCTGTATACATGGTGAGATAGATAGATAGATAGATAGATAGATAGATAGATAGATAGATAGATAGATAATCAGATAAGATATGAAAAGAGTAAGAGAGAATAATCTCAGGCCTTCCATTAACCCATCCAAAGTCGTTCCCCTCAGTTCCAGAAGGAGGCTGAAACCAAACATCATAGCACATGTATTGGCTTTTTTTTTTTTTTTTTTTTTTTTTTTTTTTTGATAAACCAGGTGTCGTGGGAACTAAGCTGCGCTCTCTACACCTGGCACCTGAGCCCTGCCTCCACTCTAGGAGCTACATGCCTTCCTTCACATTCAGTCACAAGGCCCCTTGGAGCCACCCAGGACTTGGAGACAGGACGCTGCAAAGTAGCACCATGGTGGAAAGAGAACTAGAGGGTCCCAAAGGCTACTGATTTGGAGTTCTTCACTAAGCTCTCAAAAAAGCAGTAAAAATACCCTCTTAAGTGGCTACTATGAAGATTGAAATGGAACCCGGTCACAGGGGAGTGAGCCCAGAGACTATCTCTGTAGCTATTTCCTGGACTGGCATTGGAGTTACTGTTGGAGAAACTGAGGCCAGAAGTACAGCATTGAATAGCTTGTACCTGGGATTCCCAGTTAGCATCTTGCATGTGCTTCTCCATTCATCCTGTGAAATCAAATGAAAAAAAAAAAAATTTAAGATCCACAGAAACTAAGGAACTTGCTCAAAACTATCAATGCTAGTAAGTGACCTAGGTCAAATTGCTGGGAATCAGCCTGGCGGGGGGGGGTGCTCGCCTGGGGTGTGTGACACCGGATAGACTAAAAGAATGTAACAATTGTACGAAAGAAGGAATGAATCTACAAACATGGCGGATCTGAGTTCAGATATACAGTAAAAATCTTGAAATAGCCTGCTGCCATAGACACCGCTACCAAGGAAACTGGGAATGCATTTCCTGAGAGGCTTGTGGGTCAGAGCAGTGGCCGAGGTGAAGGATCTGTTTTAGCAGGGGATGGGGGCATTTAGAAAACACTGATGCCATCCGTTATCTGGGTGGCCAGCCATTCCAGCTTTCTGGACACACTGGAATGCAAGAAAAGATCAGCCAGTCCTCTTCTCGCTACCCAGGCAGAAGGTTAGGAAGTGAAAGGAGACAGGACAAGGCTGAGTTCTGGGTGTGAAGGAGAAGGCTGTGCCTGGCACAGGCCAACAAGGGTCTGCAGACTGAGTGAGATGCTGAGTTTGGCAGAGTGAGACTGTAGTGAGGCAGGGCGCACTTCATGGCTTACTTCTTTCCCTTTCACCTACACCCATCTCTCCTCAGTGCCCAGGCCACAGAAACACTGCCTGTGGAGTTCCTGGCTTGTCTCAACCCCAGACTTCCAATATTGAGATATTGTAGGCTCCTAGGCACCAGGCTTTTCTGAAACTGCAGTTCAAGGGGTGCCTGGCGGCTCCAGCCCAGCCCTCCTCTATGAAATAGCAGAGATAGTTCAGGAGGTGAAGCAAACAGAAGAGATTACAGTGTTCAAGGCTGAAAGAAAAAAAAATGCAGGCATTAAAGCAAGGATCCTAGCTTGCAAATAATACTGGTAATAACAATAACAATAGGCAGGGGAGACTCTAAAGGCCACATAAAAATTAAGTATTTGGCAAAATTCACTAGTGAACTATATGGGCCGTTTGTTTTCTCCTGCAAAGCTTGTTACTCACCATTTCCATTTCGTTAATATAATACTTTTTTTTGCCTATTCAAATTATCTGCTCCTTGTATGTATTGGTAGATTTCATCTTTCAAGAAATTGCTCTGTTTCAGTTAGATTATAAATTTGGGGAGCAGACGGCTTTTTTTTCATACTTTTAATAACCTGTTTAATGTCTTTGGGGACTGTAATGGTTTCCCCAGTTCCATATCTAATGTTAGTGATGTGAGTCTTCTCCTTTTTACCAGCCTAGGTGGTAGCTTAACAACTTTAGAGCTAGAGGTTGAGCTTGTTGATGTTTTCTGTTGATAGTTTTTGGTTTCCTTGATTTCCACACTAATTCTACTAATTGTTTTCTTCTGCTTATTTTAGGTGAAAATTTCTTTTCTTTTCCTGGTTTCCTATGGTGCACACTCAGATTGCTGACTTTTGTCTCTAATATGAACTCAGTGCTATAATCTCTCTTTAAATGCAGCTTTCACTGTATCCCACAGATACTGGTAAGCTGAGGTGATCCAAGAACCATCAGCTCAGAATGGCAAAACCCTAGAGAGATGAACAGTCACATTCCAACCTGTGAGAATGCAGTAAGTCATGGTTCCCTCTGGCCTCTGCAAGGCATCTGGCAAAGATTAAACCTGTGATGGCTGGTCTTATGTCAGCTTGACACAAACTAGTATCATCTGAAAGAAGGGAACCTCACTTGAAAAGAAAAATGCCTCCATAGATCCAGATGTAAGGCATTTTCTTAATTAGTAATTGATGGGGGAGGGCCCAACCCATGGTAGGTGGTGCCATCCCAGGGATGATGGTCCTGGGTTCTATAAGAAAGCAGGCTGAGCAAACCACGAGAAGAGAGCCAGTGAGCAGCACTCCTCCATGGCCTCTGCATCAGTTCCTGCCTCCAGGTTCCTGCCCTGTTTGAGTTCCAGTCTTGACTTCCTTTTATCAGGAACAGCACTTATACAGAAGTGTAAGCCAAATAACCCTTCCCTCCTCCCCAACCTAGTTATTGGTGTTTCATCACAGCAGTAGAAACCCTACCTAATGTCCCTGAAAAAAGAGTGCTCATGATGGCATACTGACTGGTCCCATTCCAACTCAGCCAGCTGGATCTCTCACTGAAACTGATGAAATAAAAGTCTGAAGGGTCCCAAGGACTTCTGCATCAAGATGATGGGTCTTCACTTTTTGGCCAATGCAGTTCCCTACAGGCCTGCCGTAGAGCTGGCCAGTTCCAGAGGTAGGCCTGCTTGGCAAAGCAGGGAGCTTTATCTTCAAAGAAAATTTCAAACTCCATGGTCTTCTGGACCAGATAATCTCAGTTCCTAGATTCCAGTTCATCTCCTGTTTGTACACTCTGCCCTTTGTCCTCCATCTTCAAGTGCAAGGTCAGACCAAGCCCATACTGTAAAGCAAGACAGTACAGACACTGTCCATTGTTGCAAGATTCTGCAGCAACAAGATGGAACACACCTGGAATGAAAAAGATAAATACAGCCCAACCTGCTCTAATTACATTTTTTTAAACTCCAGTCATTAGTCTGTCCGTATCTGCCATTGAAGCACCTCTCACAGACTTCTTACGAACTGCTCTGACTTCCAGACATCAAAGAAAGAGATGAATGGTTCTTAACGGCCTTCCAGCACTTCTCTCTCAATCTCATGATGGAACAGATAAGGGACAGGATTAACATTTTTAGTCCACTTAAACAGAAAGAATGACACTAAATAGTTACTAAAGGCACCAACCATATGAAGAGATATGGTCTTTACTGCCGAGGAAATCCCGAAACAGCACAATTCATTAACTTGCAGAGTCCAACGCAATTAAGGCTCAAGTAATTCTACTGCAGTCACTTTCTCTAGGAGGCATCTGCGATATTCTCTAGCAGGAAAGGGAGATGAAAGGCTGACAGATACATACATATTTACATACACCTGCCTGCATGTACACATACATACAGAGTTTTCCTTATCAAATCCATCAGATCAAAATCCTACACTATTCAAGTTCAAATCTAGATAGTAGTTCCAAGAGATCAGCAAAGCTGAAAGTTACATACTGTAGGACATCGTCTCATAATGTAGCTCCAGCAGAATTATGTTGGGGGTTGTCAAAATTAAAGATGATTTTCATCCCTACAGGCTCTGATTCAGGGAGTGTAGTGCACGTCTTGGATTACATTCTTCAGAGCTTCCAGGCTTATTCTGATACATCACTGACTTTGAGAGCTGTGTTAGTCGGGTTTCCCCATAGGAACAAAACCAACTGTAATATGAAACATATGTATGCAAACTTACTTATTCGATTGCTTGCATGTTCCTCTGCTGGTCTCTCAGTGGCTGTCCGAAGGCTTGCACACTGCAGCTGGAGAAACCGGTAGCTGCTCCCTTTAATGATTTGGACACCTCAGAACATGGGAGACCAATCATGCGGTCCCGGACCAAGGCCTGGAAGCTCCCTGCAGAGCTACTGTTGTGAGTCTGAATTAAAGCTGAGGATTCCGGAGCCTGGTGCCGGTCGGAGATGGCAGCAGCCGTAGACACACTCACTACGGAAGAATTCCACTTGTGCACCCAGTAGGCACCCCTCTTCCACTTTTGTCCCATAAGGCCCTCCATCTATTACATTTACATGGAAGCCATGGCTTCCTTGCTCTGCTGGAAGACACCACTGAATACTTGACTAATTTCAAGCTATCACTCCATCCAATAAGGTTAGGTAAGCCTTTGGGACAGAGGGTCTGATGTCAGGGTCATTCCAGCAGATAAGAGTCAGAGAGGCACAGGTCCAGGTTTAAAAAAGGGGAGGAGGGATAAGGAAGATGGCAAAGTCATTTACCAGCTTGCCCGAGGCAGAAAACAGGGCTCCTTGCATCAGCTGTTACTGCTTTTCCTCCATGGATAACTCTTTCCTGTCCTGAAGAGCGCCACAAGCCCCAGCCCGGAACTGAAAGTTAGAAACCATTTCATGAACAAACGCCTGCCCCTCAATGCCATGTAAAGTTAGAACAGATCGGGAAGCCGCTGGGGTTTATTCCTAGTCAGTTCAAATTCCACCCGGCCTGGGCAAACAATGAATTTAAATTTGAAGATCACGCCGCAACACTGGATAGCATGGACCTTTAAGAAAGTCTATTATGTTGAAGCTAAATTCTTGTTAACTGATAATTAGAGTATTATTGATCACAGAAAACCACACTTCAAAGGAGGCCCCTTAGGACACACAGCCCTTCCAAGCTTTCAGCAGCAGAGTGACTGTGAAATTAAGCACACCTGTTTGTTTTCACAGACACCCCACTCTTAAGTTTTCATTTATAACATGTAGAGCCCTTATGGAACAAAAATTGCATCTAATTAGCTTGCCTCAAAGGTAATGCTTACGGAGTAACATGATCTCAGTTTGTTCTTATTATCATTAATCATAGCTTTTGGACACAGGTGTACCTCCTCAGATTACTGTCCCCGACTTCCTGAGTTCTTATCTTCTGCATGCTGCTGCCACTCCTGACGCTAACCTCCCCTAGATGGCAAGACTCTGGGGTAAGCCCAGACCCACAGGGCAAATGTATCCTGTGTGGCACACTGAAGCAGTTTCCATTTCCAGGCTTAGCTAGAACGTTCCACTCAATTCATGGCACGTGGCTTCCCGAGCAGTGACCATGGAGCCAGCTAATATAACGTAAGAGTGTCACCTTCCACTTGTAAATGGAAAATGAGAGAGGGCTCCGTAGCGGAAGGTTCAATTCCTTGAGCTACTCAGAAAACTGAAACTATGGTGTGCCCCCGGAGCTCGTGTGCCAGTTGGTGTCCATGCCTCTTCGTGACTCGCTCTGAAGTAACAGCCAGCCAGCAGCACACTTCATTGTCTCAATACTTCTTTGTCTTCCTTCCCATCTTTCTCAACTCTCATTTCCCTGGCCTTACACCTCAAAAGTACAAAAACTAGCACTTTGGATAGAACTAAGAAGCTGAACACCCTTCAAGTTCTAAGTACTTCAGTCAGGCATGGTGGCATGTGCTTTTTCTAACTTTACCCAGAAGGAAGATCTCTTGTGAGTTCAAGGTCAGCCTGGTGTAGACAGTGAGCTCCAGGTCAGCAGGGCTGCTTCTCAGTGTGTGGTGGTTTGACTAAGAATGGCCCCCATGGGCTCAAATACTTGAATTCTTAGTCACCAGGGATTGGCACAATTTGAAAGGGTTAGAAGGATTAGGAGGTATAGCCTTGTTGGAGGAAGTGTGTCAATGGGGCTGAACTTTGAGGTTTCAAGAGCCTATGCCAAGCTCAAAGTTTCTTTCTCTACCTATGGATCATAATGTAGCTCTCAGCTACTGCTCCAGCACTGACTTGGTGCCATCATGCTCCCTGCCATGATGATAATGGATTAAACCTCTGAAAAACATAAGCAAGCCCCCAGTTAAATGCTTTCTTTTATAAGAGCTGCCTTGGTTGTGGTGTCTCTTCATAGCAGTAGAACAGTGACTAAGACTAAGAACTTGTCTTGTTATGGGTCCAGGAATAGCCATACACTAACCACTGGAACACCAGACTCAGGTACGGAAGTTTATGATGCAGGCCTGTTTCTAGGGAGCTAGGCAAAGCATTTTTTAAGCTAATTGGCTAGAATATAGGTTTGGGGACTTTCCAGTTCCCCATCATTATGGGAGAAAGGAACACAGCAGGATGTTGTGGTCTTAAATCTAGTAGAACATACGTTTATCTTTAACTCAAGCAGAACATGCATCTATCACCTATTGTTTTATTCTAAGCAGCAAGTATTGAACTATTGAATTGTATCCTGGTCTCAGGCATGTAGGCCTGAGAACTTGAACTTAATTTCATCTTATGATCAAAATGGAGACTTGGAGGCAAAATGGCTTCTGATATGCTAGAAGCAACAGCAGGTGTTAACAGAGGAGCTACAGTTATGCTCGGAACTAAAGTAGGGCTCAACAGAGTGACTATATTGTCTAAGCAGGCTAAGCAAGTTACAATAGTCTAGAAAAAATGTCTAAGTTGTACTTCATTACTGATGGCACATGGCTGATAACCTATTGGCATGGTTTAGATATGTGATTTTTTTTTTTCCATTTCACTCTGGCTGACTGGGATAAAGAATGGGTAGAGGAGAGGTCAATGCATTAGCAGATTCAGTGGCATGGCTTCAATATTGTTCATTACAAGGATTGTGGACTAGAGTAATGATTTATGACAGCATTAAAGGCAGGAAAGAGATAGTGGGCTCAAGCCAGGTGCTTATGATGCACAACTTTAGTTCCAGCACTCAGAAGGCAGAGGGAGGTGGATCTCTGTAAGTTCAAGGCCAGCCTGGTTTACAGAGCAAGTTCCAGGACAGCCAAGGCTGCACAGAGAAACCCTGTTTCAAAAAGCAAAAAAGACTTATGGCTTTAGAAGCTAGATTACCTCTATGGATTTTATTTTTCTTTGACTTCAGGGAAGATTACACTGAAAATCAGATCAAAGACTAAATTCCAAGGTTTCCAGAGCAGCCATAAAGATGCTGTACAGAATGCTGAAAATAATCTACAAGAAGTCACAATCATGACAGGGAATATGTAAGACTCTGAATCTTGAGATGGAGACATTGAGGGAAATGAACTTGAGAATCTAAGACCCTCGAATCCCCATAAGCTCCTTTCTCAAAGCTGTATGTCTGGAAGGCACACCACAATCTCACCCAGAGCAAGCTGCGCAAGATGACACTTGTACCTCTCAGCACCATATAGCCTCCTGAGACCTTGTGTCTTTCAGCCTGTCCTAATTAGCTTTAATGGACAACTTGACATATCCCAAAGTCACCTGAGAAGGGAGTTATAAACTGAGGGATTGCCCAGATCAGACCAGCCTGTGGGCGTGTCTACAAACATTGTCTTGACTGTTAGTTGATGCAGGAAGGGCCAGCCCACTGCAGGCAGCACCACTCAGTCCTGAGCTGTACTAGAAAGCTCACTGAGAAAGTCTATGTGAAAGCTCATAGGCAGCACTCCTCCACAGTTTCTGGCTCCAAGTTCCTTCCCCGACTTCCCTCATAGCAACAGAATGGAGTCAGAACACAGACTGATGGCCACAGTTGAGTCACTTTACTATGCAACCTTATTCTCCAGAGAGGTAGATGTCATGTCATCTACAAAGAATGCAAATCTATCAGGACACAGAAGTGCCCTCATTCGCTGGCAATATATTATCTAACTCAACCATGCATTCGTTTCCCCACACCCAGTTTCCACCTCTATAGTCTGTCTTTAACCTACAATTGTTACTGCCCTTGCCTCCTCATTGTCGTCCCTAGGGGCAAGACTAGACATAAGGCAAACTGAAGAGTTAGCGCAGGCGTCGTTTTAGCTACATTTGTCACTGAGTTCCTTCTGATCTTTCCACATAATAAACAGACTACAAACAGTTCTTTCTGAATCTTAACTTCAAAGCTTCTTCTTGTGGTAAGGCCATCCGTTTTCCATGCACACTGTTGCCAGCAGGTTTTCTGTTTTTGTGTAATGTGTCTGCCCTCCTTCAGTCATCTAAACCACTGTTTCAGTGGTTAACAGCACCTGAAACGGGCCCTTCCAGGTCAGTTGCAGGTTGCTCTCTTCCATGTTTTATCAGCATTTTGTCTCCAGGCTGCAAAGGACCTGAGAATTCTAGTGACAGAATCAGATTAAGATGACCCTAAGAGAAAGCAGAGTGAAGGAGAGACGCATCACAGAATTTCTGAGAGACTGAGGTCTCCATGGTGGGAAGTCATGTGAATCTATATGTTTTTTTTTAACAAGGTCAAATTGCAATGCAACTCATTCTAGGATGATCTCAATCACGCTCTCAGTAAAGCATCAGTGATGGGGAAGGTCTCTGTCCTCAGGATAGTCTGTTATTGCCAGTAAATTTTTCTGCTTCTTGGCCTTAGGTATTTCTGTGACATCCATTTTGAAAAGTTCTCAATCTAGAAGACCTCCCATCTGGGCTTTGTCTTCTCACCTTCTTGTTTATCTTTCCTCAGGTCACACATTTTCTATCCACCTGCTGAGCAATGGCATAGACCCTCATGCAATGATACCTCCTCAACATGACATCGTAGGCCCTCAGTGTCACCCCTTCTTGCAGGATGTACACTGGCTAGAACGCAGCCTTGGGAGACTCTGTAGCCTCTCTGATCAAGAGGACAGGTGACTAACCAGAGAAATCCCACTGTTGTCCCAGAGGGCTGCCCCCTCTCAACCCTCTTACCCCACTGATTAGGCTCCCATGCTTGGTTTGTTGAACCCTAAAAAGATAACTTTCCCTGCTTGATCATTCTAACTTATGTGTAAGACTTAGAAAAAGCACAAACAAAACCTTTTAATAAATAAGTGAAATAAATCTTCACTATTATCGTGACTCAGTCTCCCCAAGTGGTTAAGCCCAACAAAATTAGCAAAAATACAAGTAATTATCTTGATCAGACACACACTCCTGTTCTCTTAAGATAGTTAAAAGGTTACCTAGAGCAAATCAGCAATGATCTAGGGAGTTTCCATGATCTTTTTTATCATCACACAGCATTATCCTTAAGTCTCATCCTCCAAAAACCTTATAAACCTACTCAATTAAAAACCTTATAAAACCAGCCCTCTGTTACTTGGCTTTCAGATATCATGGTTTTGTTCTTATCTTTTGTTCTTTTATCATGTGAAATGCATACTTATCTAAAATATTCTTTTATTTTTAACCTTTTTCACCAAAAATGTAGTCTCATACTTACTTCTTTCTCAATAATTTCTTCTATGACCTTTTACTGTTTCTTTCTTATTTCTGCAACTAGAGATGCTTTTTACCTCTTCTCTTCCTATTTCTATCCCTTTAGTTTTCTTCTCTTGTTGATCTATCTGGGGTTTTGAATATTAGGTTGAAAAGAGGTCAGCATTGTCTCAGTCTTGATTTTCATGGGATTGCTTCATGATTTTTCTCCATTTAGGATGATGGGTTTGCCATATGCTTTTATCATGAGGAGGTATGTTCTCTCCAGCCCTACCTTCTCCAGGACTTTTGTCACGAAGGCACATTGGACTTTGTCAAGGCCTTTTCTGCATCTGTTGAGACACCCATGCTTCTTCACTTGCCTAAACAAGAGCTGACTCCCAATTACACACACGACTCTGTGTAACAAATTAGGATTACTTTACACATACTTTTAACTATGAATACATTTCCCGTTTGAAGCTTCAAGAAAAATCTCTCTGCTTGATCTTTCACACCTTTCCTCTCCCATTTCCTGTGGTCTCATGGAGCCTGAGAGTTAGAAGAAGTTTACATTTTACGAAGAGTATTGGCACATTATCAAATGATCTTGAGTGGAAGGATGTTTTTTTGTAAACAAGAAAAGGCAGAAAGAAAAGTACACAGGGAACTCAAAGTCTCTTCGCGTTAGCCCTGTAATTGTGGTTTTAGACGACAAAAGACATCTGTCTTTCCAGTTAGGATGCAGAGGAGCATGCAAACCCAGAATTGCCCAGAAAAGTACATCTTCTGCACCATATCCACCTCGATCTTTTGTATTCTCTCAGTCTGTCTGGCCAGCTGTCTGTTGCAAAGCGCAACTTCAGCTTCCCTTGTCCCGAGGGCTCTTCTGTGTCTAATCCCAGGTTCGTTCTCCTCAAACCCTTCAGCCTTTCCAGAGATTCCGCAGGTCCCTTTCTTGGCCCTGTTGTTCAGACTCTTGGGTCAATGTACTGATTCTCTTAGGCTTGCTTTGACCAGTTTTTGAAGCTCCTCTGTGATGCTCTGACGGATCCCGCTATTACTATCCCACGCAGGTTGTGGCTTACAGGGCTGTCCTGGGGAATCTTTCTCACTGGCCCGGATCTTTCTTTTATCCTTCCTCTTGTATCAAGAGTTGTCTTCCCAGAAGCTCAAAATTCACACTCATGGCTTCTTGAGGGAATGTCAGACGAAGCGTTTTCATGTCTCCCTTTCTCTGTCCTCCCTGTAGTTACTCACTGCATGCGTGTGTGCTTACATGCACACCCTCGAGCACAAGCACACACACGAACACATACGTTTGCACTGGAAGTTTCTTATATGCCCCCTGGATTTTATGTTTCCTGCTTTCAGAATAGTCTTGTAATCTCTTGACATCTCTGTCATATTCTTATTTTTTGAAAACCTCCCACCAGCAATGCAGGACTATCTAGTGAAATTTTCCCAGCGTGGTTTGTGCACAGTTACCTGGTTGCCTGGGAGCGTGCTCTGGGCTTTTATCGCCATGTTGCCAATTTACTTTTGATTTAAAGTTTCCAATATTTCGGGAGCCAGGGCCACCACAAGGCAGCACAGTACCATCCCAGGATGGGAATCAGTCCCCAAGATCCTCAGACATATGGACTGAGCCCCACATTAGGTGCCAAGCTGCTAGAAATGGAGCTGGAGCCTCAAGAAATCCAGAGCATTTGGACAAGGCCGAGGGCTTTGCTCCTCCAGAAGAGTGAAAACAGTGTTTAACCCTGCCAGAAGGGACCCTGGTGGCTGGGATTCCTAACACATAGGGGGCCCTGTGCCCACTTGAGGGGTCAGAGTTCAGCCTCAGATTCTTGCCCCATTGGCTAGAACAGAGCTCTGCCTCTGATAATCAGAATGCAGCCCCGAGCACAGTTTAACCTTAGGAAATGCTGACTCAGGAGAGACTTTTGCCAAATGGCATTTTTACATTTTTTTGTAAATGGTGCCTTCCTTGTCTCATTTAACCCTTTGGTTGAAAAAGCAGCACGTTTCTTTTACATTCCCCACAATTCGTCACACAGGGCAAACAGCTCTCATTTCAGGGCATGCAACAATTCAGGAACACCCTCATTTCAGGGCATGCAACAATTCATACCTCCTAGAAATAACAGCGACCCCAGAGGAGAGTCTTCTTCAGTGGAAGGCGCCAAGAACAGACACCACACACACACAGACACACACGCACATCTAAAGCTTTGTAATATATAGGTAACGAAAATCTTGTGGCCTGAAGGCAAACGCATGTGGCAAGTGTTCCGCGGCTCAGTCACCTCTGGCCTCGGGGCTTCTGGCACATCACCAACCATCTCCGAACGTCTGGTTTTATATCTGTTCAGATGAGGAGGAAAGCAACCATCCTGCAAGCTGCGTTCAGAGATGAGAGAGAATGATCGCAGTGTGCCAGGGGCGGACGTTGGTAGGCCCGCAGCGCTCAGCGGGCACCGGGACTCATTAGTTCACAGACTCACACGGTAAGCAACGCCAGAGCCAGGGCACGGCCCCGTTTTCGAAAGGTGAGCCCCATGTGGCCCCTGTGGTGCCCTGTGTTTCCCCCAGGCCTGCTTTGTTCTTCTGCCAAACCACCTGTTCATCACAAAGGAGGCCTTGTCAGATGTCCCAGGCCGGGCTGCAAACCTCTTCTAAACACTGGGCCAGCTCGTGTTATAAGGGCTGGGATTAAATCTTGGGCGCAGATAAAGTGATATGGGATAAAAATTCTGTTGTCACAGAATTCTGCTGCACTTGGAATAAAGGTGACAGAGGGGTCACAGACAGAAACAGGCATTTCAGGAATGAAGTTTCTTGTGGGCCTCCATAAATGGCTTTACGTCTGCCTGGGTCTCGCTGCGCCCCCTGGTGGCTGCGAGATGAATTGGGTTTGTTTGTTCCGACACTCTGGAGGAGGGATGGAAATTCTCATGCCGGATGGACCGTGGGAACCTCTTCTGGTGAATGATGCCAGGAATCAGCTTTCCATCCACCAGCTCCGTAAGGAGGCTCAGGGAGGAGCCTCCACAGTGCACAGGCAGAAACTAACCCCAGGGCGCTCTGCCTGGAGGCCCCAGAGAGGTAAGGGTCTCCCCAACAAAGATGTGCAGGGTTTAGAGGAGCGGGCCGGAGGCAGACAGGGGTATGGAACTAAATACAAACGAGAGGAAATAGGGGCAGAGAAAAGCTGATATCTTCCCTGACTACAGAACCCTGTGGGCCACTCATCTTCCAGAAGATACCGAGGGCTAACCTTCACCAGGTGTGCTGTAGACAGCACTGCCCGCTGCCAGGCTGCCAGGCTGCCAGAGGCACACTTTGTCTTCATCCTGCTATGCCGGAGGGGAGAGCAAACTGGTCCCCGGGCCAAAGGACACAGCACCGGTGAGGACAGCCCGGAACAGCCTCCAGCCGCCGCCATGTTGAGTGAGTCCCCTGCAGAGGCTCACTCCTGAAGGGAGCCTCCCTGGGCTCTAGAGCAAGAGAAAAGGTGACACTTTTTAAGGATTTGGGGGAAATGGAATTAAACCAAATTAAATAGCTCTCTTATGTTGTAGGAGTTCTTGGAGTCTTTGGGTTGGGGTGGGTTTTAAAGACACCTGTGTAGCCTTGGCTGTCCTGTCGTCTTCTTTCTTTTAATGTTTAATTTTATGTGTATGCTTGGCCTTGTCTTAGGATTTCTATTGCTGCAACAAAACACCATGACCAAAAGCAAGTTGAGGGAAAAAGGTTTATTTGGCTTACATTTCCACACTGCTGTTTGTCAGGACGGAAACTAAAACAGTGCAGGAGGCAGGAGCTGATACAGAAACCTTGGAGAGGTGCTGCTTACTGGCCTGCTCCCCATGGCTTGCTCAACCTGCTTTCCTATAGAACCCAGGCCCACCAGCCCAGGGATGGCACCACCCACAATGGGCTGGACCCTTCCTCATCAATCACTAATTAAGAAAATGCCTTACAGCTAGAACTTACGGAGACTTTTTTTTTTTTTTTCAGTTGAGGCTCCTTCCTTTCAGACAGCTCTAGCTTGTGGGTCAAGCTGACGTAAGACCAGCCAGCACAGGCCTGTACGTATATCTGTGCACCATGTGCTTGCCTGATGCCTGTGGAGGCCAGAAGAGGCTAAAAGATCCTCTGGAATTGGAGTTACAGGCAGCTGTGAGCCACTGGGAACCGAACCTGGATCCTCTGTGAGAGCAGAAGGTGCTCTTTACGACTGACCCAGCTCCCCTGCCTGGGATTTCTGGAGTCAGCACGTAAATTTAATCAAAAGTACAGCAGTTCGGGGAGGGAGGCTGTAACTCAGTGGTCTAGCTTTGTCTGGTGTGCTAAGGCCCTGGGCTCGTCCCGAGTGCTGGGGGGGGCAATCGGACGAAATGACAGTGAAGCTCCATAAGATAGATGGATTGTCCTGGGGTTGGAGAGAGGCCTCAGTGCTTAATTAAGAGAAATGGTTGTTCTTGCAGAGGACTACGTGGTGGTTCACAGCCGCCTGTAACTCCAGTTCCAGGGGCTCTGGTGGCCTCTTCTGACCTCCACGGGCACTCCACTGAAAGGGGAGGGGCAGGAGAGAAGTGGAAAGGGAGAAAGGAAGGAGAAAAGGGAGAGAAAGAGGGAAGTGGAGTTAGAGAGAGAGCTGGAGAGCAGGAAGAGAGAGAAAGCCTCAAGGGCAAAGTGACCTTACCTGGCAGGCTAGCTTTTCTGTCTCCCTATTTACTCTTCAAAACACCAAGAAGACCAGCTATAATCTGTCTGTCTGTTAGTCTCTCTCTCTCTCTCTCTCTCTCTCTCTCTCTCTCGCTCTCTCTCACACACACACACACACACACACACATCTAAACAGAACCTCACAGATGACCTCTAACCTTTTCGGTAAATTACGTGACGGGAATCCATCATTGCTGGGGAATGGATGCCCTAAGCAGCAGCAGCAGCAACAGGGCCTGGCCACACACATCAAAGCATCTCTGCAAATTCTCCAAGGAGAAGACAATGCTCAAGAAGAGCAGGGAGAAATCACGTCAACAAACCCAAGGCTGCAGGAGAAAGCGCCTTGGGCTCTGAGGTGGGGGAGGCTACAAAAGGAACTGTGCACAGGTGTGGGTAGGGCTCAAAATAAGTTCTGTACTCATCACTCTTGAAGGAAAGAGCCTCTGTAAGAAAACTGCCAGGACCGGAAAGCATGCTGAGCAGGGCAGGAATGACCTGACTGGAAGTGTTAGGATGGGGGTGGGGGCAGCATCACCTGGTGAAGGCCCTGGGGACTCGGGGAGACGGGGGGGGGGGGGGGTTCCCCCAGGGCAGCACCCGGGGGGGGGGGGGGGGGGGGGGGGGGGGGGATTCTCCCTGAACTGCACTACATGGCTGAGTGGGAGACAGCTCTGCCTGCCCTGGCTCTGTGAGCTGATATTTCAGGCTGTTCCTGGGACTCAACACCTCTGGACTGAGACTACATATTGGCTGTCCCAGGCTTTCAGCTTGCTGACCACAAGTCTTAGAACCACTCAATGCCCATAATCCTGTGAGCCCATTCTTTACAGTGAACCTCTTTCTATATCCACACCCATCCTACTGGCTCTAGTTCTCGTTTAGCCTTGGTTGAGCACATGGGATAAATGAAGTTACTATTCATTTGTGACTTAGGACTTAATGGCCTGGTGAGGACTTGGAACCAGCTCTAATGCGTGACTGTGCAGCCTCCTTGATGTTCAGACATGATGATGGCAAATGGGATGAGAGTGCTGGAACCCACTTGTCAGCCTGGAGTCTGGGATGGGCTTATTATGCAAGGCTGGAGACAGATGGTGAGGTGGGCAGATGTACTGCAATCAGGGCAAGCACATCCACACTCTGAATATATATTCATGCCGGGAGGGAGGCCTGACGTCATCAACTGGGAAACTGGATGGTTTCTCGGGGGAATGGTACCATGCTCAGGGTGGGCATTTTGCCTCTGCTACCGGTTGTAGCCATGCCCACCCTGCCTTAGCAACAGCATAGCCTCCTTTCCCATCACTATGACCACTGTATTCCTGGGTCCACTGAGAAGCATGTGAGGCTGGGAAAGTTGGTGATGTCATTTGGTACACCTGCTCACTCAGCCTTCTCTGCAAAGGAGGTTTTTAATGGGAAGTCACCTAAGATGCAAAAATATTGTGCCCATGCCGAAGATCTATTTGTTACCAGTGGCCAACGCCTGGGCCAGATGTTTCTAGGTTCTTGGCCCCTTATTTAAGAAGTTAAATAAAAGAAATCAAAATAAAGGCTTACACAGATTTGCAAAGGCACAAAGTCACTTTATTCAAAAGCAAAGCAGTAGTACAGATCAGGAAGAAATATACTATCAAGAATAACAGTGGGCCACATGAGTGGAGATACTCAAGGGTCCTGATTTTGTTGTCTGCGGGTTCCCTTTATGGAGTTCGAGAGAAGATGTTTGGTTGCTAGGGGGCATAGTGTGGGGGGTGGTTTCTGTTTTGATTTACAGGCTTGTAAATCTCTTCTCTATTGTGCATGTCCCTTTCCATAATGTATCTGATTTCAACCATAGACATGACCAGGTATACATACAATGGCAAACAGGAGCCTCCCCTTCGAAGTCCACCCAGAGGACACAGTTTGGGGTGTCCTTGCACCCCAAAGCAGTTCAGACCGAATCAGCGCTCCTGCTCTCTCACCACACAGATTGGATATATATAGGACTAGAAATTGAACAAGTTAGATGACCATTAAGGGAAGGAATGATTCGTTCCATGTTCAGAGAGGGGTGTGCAAGCTGCTCCATGGCATTCCCCAATGGCAACGGCTAACAGATTGCCAGGTTCATTGTTCAGAGAGGACCGTGTGTGGTTAGTGCACACAGGTGAGGGTCTCAGACAGCCTGGTGCTTTGTTAAAAGGTGAGTGTATACATAGCTCAGCCCAAGCAGAGTCCCAAGCTGCTAAGTTATTCCCTATGCCTGACTCACAGCCATGTAACTTCCTCAGAGTACCTTGCCACCAATTCTCAAATCCCTGCTCTTTCCAAGTTCTTGGCATTTTACCAATCCATTTCCCAATACTCATGGCTCAGTATAGGTCCATATTATGGACCACATGCCTTTGTCTTCCCAAATCTAGCATGTCGCAAACTTGATCTCCAGTGTTGTGTCATATTCAGAGGTGAGACCTCTAAGGAAGTAATCAAGGTTAAATAAAATCATAACAGTGGCCTCTTGTGTGCTCCGATTACTATAGACATTAAAGAGCCTCACTCTCCCTCCTTCCCTCCCCCTCTTTCTCCCTCTGTCCTTCCTTCCTTTCCTCTCCTTTCTTTCTCCTTACACATACCAAGAAAGGTCCATTTGAGGACACAGTGAGAAGGCAGCCATCTGCAGAGAAGACAGAGAGCCCTCAGCAAACTCTGAGTCAGCTGGAACCTTGACCTTGGCATTCTAGCTTCCAGAATGGTGAGAAGCTAGAATGTTGTTTAAGCCGCCCAATGGGTGGTGTTTTGTACAGCAGACAAATGCAGATACGTGCTCTAGGATGTATTTATATAAAGGTCTAAAGCATGCAATGCTGCCATGTGTTGTTTGGAAAGCACACATATGTGGTAATAATATAAATGTATGCTGGGATGGATCGATGCCACATTCAGGAGAGCGGTTCCCTCTGCAGGAGAGAGTGTGGAGGGACTGTGCTTGGGAAAGGGCCAGAATCATCAATCTTGTTTGTTATTTCCTAAAGCAGATGCTACATTGCTTTCTTAAATGTGTATGCTTTAGGGTGGGCTATAAGACCTGACTTGCCAACAATTCCAAAAGAGGTGATTCATTCCTGGCATTGAGCTTATTTGTTTGCCTCTGGTAGGCATTGCTACCCCATTATGGGATAAAATGCCTCCATAAGATCAGGCTGCAGGCAAGCCTGTAGGGCACTTTCTTAGTGATTGATAGGGAAGGGCCCAGCCCACTGTGGGTGGTGCCATCCCTGGGCTGGTATCCTGGGTTCTATAAGAAAGCAGGCTGAGCAAGCCATAGGGAGCAAGCCAGTAAGCAGCACTCCTCCATGGCCTCTGCATCAGCTCCTGCCTCCAGGTGCCTGCCCTGTTTGAGTTCCTGTCCTGACTTCCTTCAGTAATGACAGTGATATGGATGTGTAAGCTGAATAAACCCTTCTCTCCCCAAATTACTTTGGTCAAGGTGTTTTGTTGCAGCAATGGAAACCCTAACTAAGACAGTATGTATGTGTTTTAGGAAGCTTCTACAGCAATAAGTTTTAGTGACTCTTTAAAAAGGTCTTCACTATTTATCTCCAAATTCCCTCCTTTATACCCTGCCTTTCCTTCACCACCTCAATTTAACCCTTCCTTTTCCATTATTTCCCTTCAGTCCTGTATTGGTTACTTTTTTCTGTCCCTGTGATAAAACACTGTAACGAAAAGCAACTTATATAAAGTAGAGTTTATTTGGGCTTATGGTTCCAGAGGGTTCGGAGTCCACTGTGGGAGGCATGGCAGCAGGCAGACGTGGTTCGAGAAAGGAGCCGAGAGACCACATCTCAACCACAGACCTAAATCAAGGCAGCAAACTGGAAATAAAAACAAAGCCAAATACTCTCAAAGCCCTGCCCCAAGTGGCATACTTTTTCAGCAAGGAGGCACCCTTAACCCTTCCCAACCTGGGATCAAGTGTTCAAATACCCAGACACTTGGGGGACATCCTCACCCACTCGAACCTCTTCGGTGCTTTATATTCCCCTGTGCTTTCTCCCCTGCCTTGAAAGCCACCGTCATGGCTGCTTACTAACGTCATAACCTCTATAGGTATTCCAAATGAAATGCACACATCTGAAGATTCAAAACTAACAAGTGCAAATGAGAGAAAACACACAGTTTTTGTCTCCTCTGTCTTCTGGGCTACCTCACACAGAACAGTTCTGCCTAGTTCCGTCGGTTTATGTGTGAATTTCATGATTTCAGTTTTCTTAACATTGTGTAAATGAACCACATTTTGATTACCCATTCATTAGCCGATGGGCATCTAGGCTTCTGTGAATAGAGCATCAATGAGCACTGATGAGCAAGGACCTCTGTAGTGGAAGATAGAATCCTTTGGAATGTGGCCAAGAGTGAGGCTGGATCATGCAGCAGATCTGTTTGCAGCCTTTTGAGGAACCACCACACTGATTTTTCTCCCCCACCATCAGTGAATGAACGTTTTCCATTCCCCTTTCCCCACATCCACGCCAGTATTCGTCAACTTTTTTTTTTAATCTCAAAGTAGTTTTAATTTGCATTTCCTTGATGGCTAAGGATGCTGAAGATCTTTTTAAAAAAATGTTTCTCAGTCGTTTGTACTTTTTTGAGAACTCTGTTTCATTCTATGCCCATTTTTAAATCGGATGTTTTCCTTGCTGTTTATTTATTTACTTAAAAAATATTTATTTTGCATATTCTAGATGTTAACCTCCTCTCAGCTGTACAGCTGGTAAGGATTTTTTTCTTTTTTAGGCTGCCTTAGTCTTTGCTGTATAGAAGCTTTTTAGTTTCATGAGGTCCTAATTATCAACCATTGGTCTTAATGCCTCTCTCAAAACCCCCAAACATAACAGGCTGTTGCCAATGCCCTTGATTACCCTCTAACCTTGATGGTGAGACTCTATTGTCGAAGACAACGCATTCTTGACTCATAGAACATAGAGAAATCAAGCTGGTGCTTGCTCACTTGGAATTCACCCCTAGCTTTCATAATGCCATGCAGCCACCAGAGGAGAAAAGTAATCCTAAATCTTACCCTGTTGTTGACCGTGAGAGCTACAATAACAGCTGGCCCAGGGCAATCGTGGTGCAAACATTATGGAAGTAACAAACCAATTTTTAATTAGATTTAAGTCCCACCCTACAAGATAAACCTACATCTGGAGGAGGAAGAGGGAGAGGAGGAGGAAGAGAAGAGAAAACAAAGTTGGGTGGAAGGGAGCAGCGAGGGAGGAATTCGGAGGGAAATGACTATGACCCAAGAGAATTGTGCCAATTCTCAGAGAACTGTTTAAAAGTGAGAAAATATGTATGCTTCACATATCACGATTTTAAATTATTTATCTATTTTTATTTGTATATGTGTGTGCACCACATGCATACAGGGCCCATGGAGGCCAGAAGAGCGTGCTGGATTCCCAGGAATTGGAGTCATAGATGGTTGTGAGTCACCACGCAGATGCCAGGAATCAACTCAGCTATCTGCAAGAGCAGCCAGTGCTCTTAACTGTTGAGCCATCTTTCCAGTCCCTTACATATCACACTCTTTTTAACAGAAGAAGTGGGGTTCTGGGTCAAGCCTTACTGAGTTAGGCAGGCCAGTGCACCCCACAGCACCTTCAGCTAGTTGGAATTTCACTGTCTTATGGCTGCAGCCAGAGGCCTCCACAGAGAATCCTTGCCTGACTTAGGCAACTCTGGAAGAAGCCCATTTCTGCTTGCTAGGTGCTGTGGTGGGTGAAGTTGGTCCCCAGGTACTTCATGTGTACTTGCTGCCTCTTGAATGCTTTGCATGTGCCTGCACAGTGCTTAACTTTCTATCCCTCTCTCTGTGTTCACAGTTACTGACTCCATTTTGCAAACCGGGAACCTGGAGTATAGTGCAGAGAATAATTTTTACTCATTCAGGACTGCACAGCAAAATAAATAGACTAAGCTCCTCCATACACTGCTAGCTCTCCAGGGGCAGGACCTTGGCCACCTTTCTATCACCCACGACAGTCCAACAGTGAGCTGAAGCCATGCTGTACGAATGCTTTGTCCTGAGCACTGTAGAAGAGGGCCTTTTGTGGAAAGACCTGGATACAGGACAAGTGGCCAAAGATACCACTGGTGAAGGACACAGTGGCTGGCTCTGCAGAGGTCAGTGTGTTCCTGGGCCACAGCAGCGCCAGGTCCCCAGGTCTGATCAACCTGTTCTCAGCCTCCTGGGCTGACTTCCTGAGCACTTGCCACAAACACCACTAGGAGTCACTGTTACTTTATTTTTCCGAGACCAGAAAATGTTCTGATGCCGCTCGAGATTGTTCAAAGCAGGATTCCGGCTGCCTGCAATCTCGTTATGGCTTCAGAGAAATCAGTCTCCCACTGCCAGGCAGCCCAGGGGGACCCGAACAGGAGGAGAGAAGGGAACACCCTCCTGATGAGGCTTCTGCACGCTATCCGGCTTGTATGCCTAGATATTAATTATAACCAACAGTAATGCTTAGCACGCACAAGGCAGTAGCGTGTTATTTACAAGTCGTAACTCACTTAGATTTGAGATACATACAGAAGCACAGAGAGGTCAAACAATGTGCCTGAGGCCACACAGCTAGCTTTTTCCGGGATCGCTTCGAAGGGGAGAGGGACAGTTTGTCACTCTTCATGCAGCGACAGCTAAGTGGCAGCATGGGTCATAGAACCACGAAGAGTCAGCAGACAGTTGCTCACTCTCTACCCCAAGCACCAGCAATGCTCTGGATCCTGTCAGAGACTTGCTGTCTCTGTCAAAGCTCGAGGCCATTAAGGTGTTAGTGGCGAATAAAGCCGTGGTGCGTGGTTCTCAGGACTGCAGTGTCATTTATAATGATAGAACGACTGATATAATGACCCAACACTGAGGAACACTAATCTAGAAGTCAGTCATTATTAGCACATCAGTGTGAATTTTCACAGAGCCAAGACTTTGGAGTCCGTGGAGTTTATTTACTAAGGTTGGGGTTTGGGGGAGAGACGAGAAAAGAAAAATTTGGAAAGACTGACCTCCAAAGATGGTCCTGAAGAGATTCTAGCCAGCCTGAGTATGGCAAATGTGGCTCTTGCAGGCCTTGCCCTGCTCCCTCATTTGCTCTGTCTTGCTAAAAAGCCTTTAGATTACATTCCTAAAGCTAGCCACCAGGGTTTATTCTCTTCTTTGGCCACTTCCTCCTCCTGAAGCCGACTACCAAGGTCCAGCAATCAAAAACCCCGTTGGCTCACCTAATTAACATGCCCAATTAAAATTGAACACCTCATCTTAACATGGATTTCCCATTTTACCTTTATAAACCTCCATTTGCTTATGAGCCATGTCTGTCTCCTCTCTATCCAGAGGCAGTCCTCTGTCTTCTCAGGACAAATATTCTTCCCCTCTCTCTTCCCCCTTTTTTCCCCCTCCCTTGTTCCCTTCCCCTTCTCCCTCTATCTCCTGTTTTTGTCCCTTATTCTTGCCCTTTGTCCCTATGGGGCAAATGAATCTCCTGTGCCCTGAGAACTTAGTCTTGGGGTGTCTTGAGCTGATTCTAAGATTCTCTGCAGGTCCTACATCATCGTTCTCCTCCTGTTATGCATATAGTGCTTTTTACTTTAACAAGTGGAAACAATTTTTTTTTTTATTTTTGAGCTGATTTTAATCACTAGAGTGAAGTTATGGGACACTCCTAGCCCTTCATGGCTAGGTCTTAAGATACTGTGATCTCTCAGGACAACCAACACCTGTTGTATAACAGTTCCCTCCAAGACTGAAACATTCTATCCTACAGGGAAGCTCCTGAAGTAGAAAGGCAAGCAACTAAAAAACAACTTCAGGAAGTCCCTGACACTTACCAAATTCATTAGGACCCTCCCTGCCAGAATAAACAGAAAGCTGAGAGTCCCTCTCAGAGGAAAGTAATTAGGCTGCAAAGAAGATCCCTAGACTAGATCAGAAGCAGAAATCAGCTGAGCTGCCTGGAAGGAAGGAAGGAAGGAAGGAAGGAAGGAAGGAAGGAAGGAAGGAAGGAAGGAAGGAAGATGGATGGATGATGGATGGATGGAAGGAAGGAAGAAAGGATGGATGGATGGATGGATGGATGGATGGATGGATCGATGATGAATGGATGGATGGATGGATGATGGATGGATGGACGGATGGATGGACGGATGGATGGACGGATGGACGGACAGACGGACGGACAATGGCACCACCTGGAAAGGACTCCCCAACCTGCTGAGCTCCCTGCAGGCTGTGTGTTGAGCTCCAAGTTCCCAGCTTTTTGTGAGCTGTCACTGATGATGAGGTGGGCTTATGTGATGTAGCTGTCTTTGAGTAATTTCAGCTCCTGTAAGTAACCATGCACCCATATTCCTCCTGTAAGTAAGGTGGGCTTTGATGGTATCTGCACTTTGGTCCGCCGTGGGATCCCTATCTGGGGTAAGTAGACATATTCATTGTATCTCCCCAAGAAAAGTTTTATCACACAACAACACCGCATCTCAGAAAGCAACTGTCATGGATCATAGGCTACTTTAGAAACCATTGCTATAGGGTACAGGTCTTACTGTGGGAAGTAAGACTTGTTGGAGGGAAGAGGACATAGGGCTCTTTGAGAATTTAGTAATTATGCAAGTTCTTCCAATTAAACACAGATGTAGGCATTTTTGAGGGTCTTCATTGTCATTGTTTTGGAAACCAGCAAAAGAAACTTACCCTAAGTACAACTGTTTCCTTTTTCAGGCTCCACTTAATCATAGGGAGAAACTAAGTTCAGGGTTCCGGGCTCCAGGGTAGCTGGGGACTTCCCAACAGCTGAACAGCTTCTGTAGTATGGAAGCAGTTGTCTGAGTCCACACATCTCAGGGACTACTTCTCCATCTTGCTGGCAGGGTCAACTAAGCTCATGTTCTCAGGCTCAAGAACCCACTCTTATCCTGACTGATGGAAACTCCCTTGCTCACCCCTTATGTCAAAATATGGCTGGACAGTGCTAAAGCCCATCCCCCCTTGCATTATGTTTTCATCCATAGATTCCTTTCATACATACATGCAGCATTCCTCAAGGGTCACAGTTCATCTCCCAGGTCTGTTCTGTGGCCCTGGCCAATCAGTAGCAGCTCGATTACAATACATTGTCATTTGCACTGACCTGGTGTTTGAGTTATGTTGGATTTAAGTAGACCCCACATCAACTGTTGCTGTTTTGTTTTGAGATGGGATCTTACAGTGTGTTCCCAGCTGGCCTCCATTTTTCTGTCCTGAACCCTCCCTCCAATCCCCAAGATCTCTGCTAGGCTCAGAGCTGGTCTTGAACACAGGAGACCAGTTCAATGAACAATGATCAACATAGTACTTTGTCTTCAGGGCCCTGAAGTTGTAGAGGGGTGAGAATTTTGTACTTGAGTATGGCTGTGATTGCTATTCTTGGTTGTGAATTTGACTACTGTAGACAAACAGGAAAAGTATCGGCTTGGGACATCCAAGACCAAGTTCTCAGCACAAAGGAGATTTATTTGCCCCAGAGGGACAAAGGGCAAGGAATATGAGAAAAAGACAGGAGACAGAGGATGAGGGAGAAGGGGAAGGGAATAAGGGGGAGGGAGCAGGGCTTTTTGTCCTAGAGGACAGAGCACTGCTTCTGGATAGAGAGGAGACAGACATATGGCCCATAGGCAAGTGACAGTTCATAAAGGCAAAATGGGAAAGCCTGTGTTCAGACAAGGTGTTTCATTTTAATTGGGTGTGTTAATTAAGGGAGCCAAAGGGGCTTTTGATTGCTGGACTTCAATACTTTGATAACTGGACCTTGGTAGTGAGCCTCAGGAGGAAGAAGTGGCCAAATAAGGGAAGAGACCTTGGTGGCTAGCTTTGGGGATGCATTCTATGGTTTACCAGGGAGAGGGGAGGGGGACAGGAAAGGCCTGCTCTCCATGCTCAAGCTGGCAGTGTCCCTTCAACTACATCTGGAATTAACTAAACCCCAAATGGCTGGTTATACCTGCAAGGGTTTTTTTCTTGATAAATCATTTGAGGTAGGAAGATACATGTTTAATCTGGACCTTATGAGGTGAGAAGACCCACCACACATCTGGGCCACACTCTCTGCAGGCAGCCTGCATACAGGACACGAAAGAAAGAAAGTTTTCGCTCTTTGCCTGTTTGCCCTCCATTCACTGATTCACTGGCATTAGAGCCTAATTCTTTGGGATTCTGGCATATACTGAAGACCAGCTGAGACATCCAGCCTGGTGGCCTGAACAGCCACTGGATTCTCAGAATTTACGTTGGGAGACAGCCATTGTTGGACTAGCTGAGCCACAGCCTGTAAGGCACTCTAATAAATATTCTGACATTCCCTGATGTCGGCTCCTCGAGAGAAGCCTGACTAGTACAGTGGCACAGTTTGTATGTCTGTACCCTTCTGGGGACTACATAAACCGACATGCACTCTAGCACCAAGCTGTACCCAGTCCCTTTTAATGGGTTGATTTTTTTAAAATTATGTTTTTATTTTTAATTTCAATTTTTGAAGCAGGATTTTTACTAAATTTCTCAAGGCTGATCTTGAACTTGTGATGTTCCTGCCTTTGTTTCCCAAGCAGCTAAAGTTACAGGACTATGTCACCAGAGTGGACAGACTTGCAGTTTACAAAGATTACATTGTTGTGAGGCAGAAAATGGATGAATGTGCCTGGGCCCTAAGAAGCTACCGGGAAACTGCTACAATCCAGGGAGACATTAAGATGTTAAATGTATTTATCCACTTAGTCAATGTTAGTCAATGTTACTCAACCCCAAATGTGGCCTAGACAGTTCTTCAAGAAGGGTACAAATCGTATCATAAATCGTTGTGTTTTTTAAATATTATTTTTATAAAGAATTAAGTTTATGGTTATGGTGTGTGTGTGTGTGTGCCGTCTGAGGTGGGGGAGGGGTGATTCTTGGAGGCCAGAAGAGATTGCCAGATCCCCTGGAACTAGAGCTCCAGATGGTTGTGAGCTGCCTGATCTGGATGCTAAGAACCAAATTCAGGTCTTCGAGAAGAGTACCAACTGCTCTTGCCTGCTGGGCCATCCTTCCGGCCCCTCATGTTATTTTATTATTAAACTCTTGTAATTAGTTTACACCTTGGTGCAACTCAAGTTTTCCTTTCATTTTTTCCATAAATAGAAATGGTGCTGAATGAAAACAACACAAAAATTTAACTCTTCCAGTTCTCCCCGTAGATGACCACACTTGGGACAGAAAAGAGATCTAACAGATGTTACTGAGAACAACAGGAAAAGTTCCCATGTCCTGGATCCAAAAATACCCGCAAGGGCCAATGCATTCTCAATCAAAAGAGTCACAGTAGCATCTGTATGCTCCTGTTAGAAGTCCTCAGGCAGGCTGGGAGATGATTTAGTTGACCAACCATTTGCCTTGAGGACTGAGTTGAACTCCAGAACCAATTAGCACAAAAGCCTGGGCATAATAACACTCCTTTATAATCCCAGCACCAGAGACGTGGTAGGAGGGGCAGGCTGTCGAACTAACATGGCATACCTGGCAAATTCCAGGTCAGTAAAAATCTCTGTTTTCAAAAAAAAAAAAAAAGGTGGGTGGAACCTGAGGGATGAGATGTGTGCCAAGGTTGATTTCTGGCACACACATACAGACCCCCATAAACATGTGTACCTGAACACACATGAATACACACGAAAAGGAAAAGAAAGGAAGGAAGAAAACAAAGAGAGAAACAAACAAAACAAAACCAACAAACAAAAAGAAAAAGAAAGTTCTCAGGCTCATAACTAGCTTTGCAGAGGCCCAAGGCAGCGGGATCTTCTAGTTCCCCTCGTTTTCATTTTCAGATCACACACCACTTCCTGATGAAGTTCCCAGAAGCTATTAGGCTTTGAGAAGCAATACTTTCCAAAGAAGGTGAAAGAAGGAGGAAAGCCAGGCTTAAGGACAGAGACGGTAAAAGAAAGAAGTATGTGCTTCTTAATGTTTCCAAGAGCAGTTCACTTGAGACAGCTCTCTCACAGGTGTGAATGCACAGCTGCATTAGAAGCTGATGGGCCTTCATTCCCAGAATTCCTAGAGCTTTCCAGCAGATGGACTGAGTCACCTTGGTTTGCAGAATAGTGAAGGCAGCAGGTGACTCTCTTCTAAGTCGTTGGCAGAAAAGGCTTTGCAGGGTGGCAGGCTTGTTTCGGCATGGGGCAACTTAGAGTGAGCATCAGCGCTTGCCTGTAAGTGGGGAGGAAAATAAGTCACAGAATCAAAATGGGGGCACTGCCTGCTGGTTGCTTGTTTTGTGTTTGCTTGTCACCTGTGAACTCTGCTTTGACATCTCCACTTCCAGAGGATGTGGGAACTGGCATCTGCTTTCCACTGATGAGTTCTTAGACATCTAACACCTGTTGGGAGCTCTGTGCCTTTATCTGCCGAACAGAAATGGCATCTTAGGCCCGTGCGCTGTGAGCATCTCTTGACAGTATGACTGATAGTATAGCCTGATATTTTTAGTACATCTAGAACACGTAATTTCTCATGTTCAAATCATCATCTCTTCCTCACACAATCTGCGAATCCATTGACCACTTCCTCCCTCACACAGACACAAATGATTCATCGTTGACTTGCTCATTCAGCAAATATTTTAGAGCTATGTGTGCACAGCACTGTTTTAAGCATTAGGGCTATATGATAAATAAAATGACCCTTGGGAGCGTAATATTTCAGGGGAGGAAGGAAAACAGATAAGACATATATTAGTTAGTAATATGTAGAATACGTTCACTGAAAACCTCGAGTCTAAATGCTACACTAATAAAAGATTGACAGTTTGTGTGCATGTGTGAGTGTGTGCCTGCATTCGCGCATACAGATAGAGTATAAAGGAGAAAAGGTGTGGCGAGTAGGGGAGCTGGGGAGGAAGATGAAGTCCTACATAACATGTGTATAATACGGGAGGTAAGAATTAGGATGGACTTGTGACTTCCCGAAGAACATAGAGTCCAAGCGCTATTTATTCTTGATTCGTTGTTCTGGCTTGGTCTGGACTGGGTCAGACAGAATGTCTAAACCCCGCGTCCTGCGGGGCTCGCTGCCGATGACCCAGTCGTGGAGGCCGAACAGGACTGAGCCTGGGGACCGCACCTGTTGCTCCTTCTCCCCACCACCCTCCCAGCCCTCTCAGTGTCGGGTAGAAGACTGGATAAGGGTTAAGAGGCACCTTAACCCTCTCTCTTCCTTGTTCACCTGTTCTCAGGCTCAGTTCCTGAGAGGCCACTGGCTCCTTTTATCACTGTTGTCCCCAGGAGGGGAGAGATAGGCTTTCCTCCCTCATCCTAGCTAGACCTCAGCACACCTGGGCTCACTGGAGTCATGCTACATCCACAGATCCTAAGCCTCTCCCCGAAGATGCAGCTTCTGAAGGCCTTTGGATAGTATCAAAAACTGTCTGAGTGTCACTCTCCATGCCTGTAAAATGGGTATAATGGTGACAACCTTGACAATCATGAGTATTGTTTATGATGACAGCAACACACTCCACATACAAAAAGTTACTGTGTGCCAGGCATGGTATTAATTACTTCACGTTCAGGATTTCATTTATCTTAACAAAACTCCATAAACATAATTGTTGTGCTTATTTGTCAGAGTCCTTCTTATGTTGTTATAATAGATACCAGAGGTTGGATGATTTATCAAGAAATGAAGTTATTTAGTTCACAGGCTCCAGCGGCAGGAAGTCCAAAATTAGGTGGCTGCATCTGGCGAAAGACTCACTGGAGCACGGTAGAAAAGTAGACAGGGAACCAGGCACTACAGAAAATGGGAAACACAAGGGCAGCCTTGCTTAAAACAGCCCTTCTCACGGGAAATAGTCCAGCTCGGGGAGAAAGGCATTGTGCTCTCTAGACTCCCTAGCCCAGTGACCGCCTCCAGGAGCAATCAACTTTCAACAGGAGTTTCAGAGGGTCACACCGTATCCAAACCGCAGCAGCACTCCGCATGAGGAACCTTGAGTAATAGTTCAAAAACACTGCCAAGGGACTGGAGAGGTGGCTCGGTGGCTAAGAGCGCTGACTGCCCTTCCAGAGGGCCTGGATTTGATTCCCAGCCCCCACATGGAGGCTCACTTCTGTAGCTCCGGTTTCAGGAAATCCAGAGGCCTTCTGGGCACTGCGTGCCCATGGTGCATAGACATACATGCAGGCAAAAACACTCACACACATGAAGTAAGGGCTGGGGAGATGGCTGTGCAGCTAAGAGCGCTTGTTGCTCTTGCAGAGGACTGGGGTTCAGTACCCGGCACCCACAAAGTGGGGTACAGTTGTCCTAACCCCAGTCTTGAGGAACACAGCACCCTCTTCTGACCCCTGCAGGCACCAGGCATATGCATGATGCACTTAGAATTTCGAGTTGATCAAACACGTTGTCCAAAGTCACGGGACCTAAAGTCGGTTCTGTCTTCCAACAGAGTGCTTAGCTTATAAAGTACATTGGCTGTGAAAGGCAGACTAGTTACTGGTTAGTAACTGATAGAAAACAGATGATCCTAAAGCCTTCAGACCATCACTAGTTTTGATTCCAGAATTCCATAGGCCAATGCCAAAGGCTGGGCTCAGCCTTGCTGGATCCTCTCGAGCTTCTGCAGTCAGTGGAAGGAGGCTGCCAGGCTCTGATCAGCTGTGGTCTAGTCTTTCAGCTGTCTGCCATAGAGTGTCTTCTCCCAGAGGCCAGCCGAGGCTTTCTCTCACGGTGGTGACTTTGGTTTAAGACATATGCACTGTCACTTCAGCTGTATCCTCCTATGTCCACGGTAAGTAACGAACCATGCCAGATTCCAGTGGGAAGTGGACCCCATTTCCTGTTAGGATATGTGGCCTGAGACACAGAGGACAAAGAGAGGGACAGTGCTAATGGAACCTGCACTGTGATGAGCCCACAGCAGCGGGCATTCAGTGGGCAGCAGGAAGTGTTGCCACGAGTGATTGGGTACATTAGCCATCAGACAGTGTCAGGGAAACCAAGAGTCTTGGCAAACAGCTAGTAGAACTATGGTCATCAGGAATCTGTCTACCTTTGGGATAGCATCTTTCTCCCTCATCGCCAAGAGATGACCAAAGTGACCAGCTGCAGCCCCAGGCTTCTGCTCTCATTTCTCTTTCTGTTGAAGGAAATTTTCTTGACCCAACACCTCAAGGAAACTCCTAGAATCCCCACATGACATTTGGGAAGATTCGAGTGTCCCAAGAGTGCCATGGTCTTCCATTTACAGGCTGGCTACATGCTGTCTAATCCCTATCCCACTGGTGCCTTCAGTCACCAATTAGCTAGGTCTGACAAAGAAGACTTGTGAACCTATGAACCCACAGGTACTAAGAGGAGAAGAGGGTACTAGCAAGCCACTCAGAGAATGTCAACTGCTAGCTCCTTCCACCCAGAGAGAGCCCCTCCCCACCTCCCTGGAGCCCTTGCATTGATCTGAAGTTTCTGGGCCCAAATGCACTTACCGGATCTGAAATATTTTTTTTGCATGATTAAGGGGCCAAGAATACTTTTTTAATGCTCAGCAACATTGCCTTTAGATGCTAACTGTGAAATCGAAATGAGAATGTTGTGTGAGGCTCAGAATGAGAGCTAGTCAGATTAAAAGGCGCAAGGAATAAAAAACAAAACACTCAAAGCAGAACAGACAGGAAGTCAATTGTAAAAGCCTCTGTACACGGGATATACTGGATGCTTTCTTCCAGATCTGGGGAATGTCTGGGAGGGAACTCTGTGCAGAGGCTAATGAGAGAGAATTCCTGGCTCTTTCCTCGGAGGATCTTCTTACCTCTGACCTTATGATTCCTGCAGTTCTAATTGAGTGTCCTGCTTCGAATACTGTTCTCATACTGATCAGCTATGCTGTCTGGGCAGGGTGGCAAATATGGTAACAGACCAGGATCCCTGAGAAAGCAAAAGGAGATGTTAAGGACTGTCTCACCTGGGGAACACAGTAGGCTCCTTAGAATCTAATGTCCTGTGGTCATTCTTTTAATAACTAAAACAGCTCTAGCAGAAAACATGGGAAAACTTGTCACAGCTGAAGATTTCTTAAACATGACATCTAAAAATGATTCATAAAAGGAAAGTGTGATAAATTAGGCGTTAGCCTGCTGGGAGCTTTTCTTGAAAAGACAGTAGCAAACAAAGGGAAACAAAGGGAAAGACAGATAAGCAGTCGCTGGGGGAATGTATAAATCATATAACACCATTCCAGTCTGGACTGCTTGAAAAACTGGTGAGCAGTTGGTTGGAGCTATCAGTATGATAGATGCTTTCACTTCTTTGGGGTGCTGGTGTGGGTCACAGAGTAGCAAATAAGTCGGGATTTCCCACAGGATCAGACAGGAGAAGACAGTGCCGAGGCAGCTGGGTAAGAAGTGGATGGATGGAAAGTTAGTTAGAAAGAGCCAGAGATAGACACAGGCATAAGACACTGGCTCACACACTGTAGTCAAAAAGTCCTCTGATCGGCCATCCCCAAGCTGGACAGCCAAGGACATGGTGATGTAATTCAGTTCACAACTGGGAGCCCAAGAACCAGAAACGCCAGTGTCCAGGACAGGAAAAGGTGGCTATCTCAACTCAGACTGGAGACAAGGTTCCTCTTCCCTCGTATTCTATTCAGACCATCAGCCTGTTGGCCGAGTCTCTTAGTTACTTTTCTATCACTGTGATAAGGCACCATAAACAAGGTGACTTATAAAAGGAAATGCCTAATTGGCTTACAGTTCTAAAGGTTAGAGCCCATGATGGTGGGGGGAAGGGAGGGAAAGACATGGCAGCAGGAGCAGCTGAGAACTCTCATCTTGATCACCGTAGGAGGTGGAAGGGGAACACTGAGAAGTCTTTGAAACCTCAAAGCCTACCCCCTCCTCCAACTAAGTCACACCTCCCAATCCTTCCCAAATAGTCCTACCCAGTGGGGGCCTTTCTCACCACACTGAGGCCCGCCCACACTGCCAACAACCTTACTTTGCTCTCTCCTAGAAACACTCATTCAAGACACTCCTCAAACTTACTCCTTCTAGCTCTCTGTGAGATTCTTGTAGCCCAGTCAGCCTGATACCTAAAATTCACCGTAACAGGCAGGTGTGTGTGTGTGTGTGTAACTCTAGAAGCTGTCAGGCTTTTGAAAATACCTAAACCATGTTAACGTTTACAGCAATGTGTGGGAGTTTCAGTTACTCCACATCTTCTCAGAACTCGGGGCTGATCATCATCATCTCAGCCATTCTGGCGGATGAGTACATCACGGTTTTCATTTTCATTTTCTTTGGCATTTTTTTAATAATAAATTTTTCTCTCAGTACTGCAGTACCAGGGCTTGACCCCAGGGCCATCCGCACATTAGGCCAGCACCCCATCCCTCAGCTTAACCTCAAGCTTTCTTTCTACATCTTCTTTTGTTTATTGGTGTGGGTGTGTGGGTGAGTTGGAGGGGCGCCGGTGCGTATGTGGGGGCCAGAGCACATACTCAGGTGCTGTTCCTTAGACACAGTCCACCTTATTTTTCGAGACAGGGTCTCTCACTGGCCCAGAGCTCACCAAGCTAGACCAGCTGACCAGTAAGCCCAGGAATCCTCTTGCCTCTGGCTTCCCAGAGCTGCAATTGCAAGGCTGACCACCATGCCCAGCCATTGATTCTGGAGGTCCTTGTGCTTACAAGGCGAATATTTTACTATAGAGCTCTCTCCCCACCCCCTTTTTGGTTCTGATTTTGTTTTTCTGGGACGGGATCTCATGTAGGCCAGGCTGGTCTCAAACTCACTATATAGTAGAGGCTGGCCGTGAACTCCCGAACCTCCTGCCTCTATTTCCTGAGTGCTGGGATAACCATGTTCAGCACTGAACCTGTTCTCATGTGCTTCTTTGCCATGCACACGTATATTTGAATATAATGCCATTCATATATTGTATTTTCTTGAAGCCTTTTCATCTCTGTCATTGAATTGCCTCTTTCACTAATTCTTTTTTATTTTATTTGTTTTTATTTCATATGCATTGGTGTTTTGCCTACAGCTATGTCTGGGTGAGGGTGTGGGATCTTCTGGAACTAGAATTACAGACAGTTGTGAGCTGCCATGTGAGTGCTTTGAGTGCAAAAATTGAACCTGGGTCCTCTGGAAGAACGGCCAGTGCTCCTAACTGAGCCATCTCTCCAGCCCGTACTAATTCTCTCTACATATTGTGAACACAAATTCTTTGTTCTTTGTTTTAGAAAAAAATTTCCTGGGTTTTGCATAGCTATTAATTTTCTTAATGATGTCCTTTTCTTTCAATGAATACAGATACTTAATTCTGACAAAGTTCAATTTATTTATTTTTTTCCTTTTGTTATTATTTTCTATGTCCTAACTTTAAAAAAAATCTCTGTTTATCCAAAAATAGTACAAATATTCTTTTTTAGGCAAAGAGGATGGACATCAGAAGAGGGAGAAAACAGGGAACAGGACAGGTGCCTACCACGGAGGGCTCTACCCTGCAGGGTATCAAAGCAGATGCTGAGACTTATAGCCAAACTTTGGGCAGAGTGCAGGGAATTTCATGAAAGAAGTAGGAAATAATAAGACCTGGAGAGGACAGGAGCTCCACAAGGAGAGCAACAGAACCAAAAAATCTGGGCACAGGGGTCTTTTCTGAGACTGATACTCTAAACAAGGACCATGCATGGATATAATCTAAAACCCCTGCACAGATGTAGCCCATGGCAGTTCAGTGTCCAAGTGAGTTCCATAGTAATGGGAACTGAAGCTGTCTCATGACATGAGCTAACTGGCCTGCTTTCTGATCACCTCCCCTGAGGGGTGTGTGTGTGTGTGCAGCCTTACCAGGCCACAGAGGAAGACAATGCAGCCAGTCCTGATGAGACCTGATAGACTAGAATCAGAAGGAAGGAGAAGAGGAGCTCTCTTATCAGTGGACTGGGGGTGGGGCATGAGTGGAGAGCAGGAGGGAGGGTAGTTTTGGGAGGGGAGGAAGGAGAGAGCTACAGGGGGGATACAAAGTGAATAAACTGTAATTAATAAAAATAATTTAAGAAAGAAAAAAGATACACTTGCATATCAGAGGAATCAGGTAGTTGTAGCTACCACAATATCCTAAATTTGAAAGATGTATACAATTTACCTTTTGTCGAATTTTTAAATTTTGTTTCAGAAGTAAAAGCTAAATTTATTTTTAAAAATATTCTTTTGTGTTTTCCAGTAGATTTATGGTTTCCTGTTAGGTCTGGAATCCAAATTCAGTTACTTCTTTGCAGTGGTATGAAGTAGGGACTCAGGTTGTTTCCCGCCTCAGTGTGGTATTCTGAGGACCTACAGCAGTGCCTGGCACATGCAAGGAATCAAAATAAAAAAAAAAAATACTACCATTTGTATTGAGATTTATCATACAGATATGAATGGTTTTTCTTTGGGGTATATTCTGATAAATCCTCGCTTCTCTGGCAGCACCAATTGAGATTATTTTTCTCCTTGCTGAACTGCCTTGCTGAGATGGAAGTCACTGTGTGACACGGGTAAACATGAATTTCTGGGATCCACATTATGTTCCCTTGATCTTATTAGTTTATCTAGATCCACTTCATGTTGCCATTTAGCATTGTAGATCTTTGAGGTACCCTTAAAATCGGACGTCTTGTGTCTCAAATATAGCTTTTTGTTTTTCAAGATAACTTAGGCTGCTCGAGGTTAACTGTGGGTTCCAGTTTTGTTTCTGTTGCTGTGATGTTTACATCACAACCCAAAGCGGCTTGTGGGAAAAAAGGGGCTTATTTCATTTTACCAGTTGCAGTCCATCAGCAAGATAGCTCAAGGCAGGAACAGGAAACAGGAGCCACAGAGGAGAAACGCTGCTTACTGGCTTGCTCCCTCTGGCTTGCTCAGTCGGCTTTTAGTACAGGCCAGGGCCCAGCTGTCTACGGAGGGCACAGTCCACTATGGGTCAGACCCTCCTCCATTAATTAGTAATTAAGAAAATGCAAACATGGCCACAAATCACGGTGATGGAAGCAGTTCTTCATTTGAGGTCCCTGCTTCCCAGGTGTCTCCAGGTATGTGCCAAATTGATAGCTGAAGCTAATGGTAACGTTTTGCCCCCGTATAATTTTAGAAGAAACATGTCAGTTTCTATCACACACCCTATCAGTATTTTGACAGTGATGTTTAATCTGCTGATCAGTTTGAGAAGTGTCTATCCTAATGATATTGAGTATCCCAATAGATTTATGTAGACAACATGTCTCAGCAACATTTATGTATTCAAATGTTGATCTTACATGCTGAAAAGAGAATCCCACAGCCAGAGAGATGATAGCTCAGTGGTTAGGAATATTTGTTGCTCTCACAAAAGGCTGGAGCTTGGTTCCCAGCACCCACATCAGGCGCAGATGTGCGTCACCTGCTGCTCTTCTGGCCTTCGATGGCACCAAACTCATGGGCACTTTCCCACACATGGATATACGCACACTCGTAATTAAGAATAAATCTTTCTTAAAAAAACAAACAAACATAACATGTGGGTTTTTGTTGTTACTGGGAGATTTTTTAAAATCAAAGAATTAAAGTGCCACTCACCCACTTTATCAACAAGTGACCAAATAACCAGTAAAAAGCAAAGAGATGCTAGCTGACACTCACACAGTAGGTCAGGTTATTTCCTCCCTCCGGATAGAAGAGAATTTCCCTGGCTGGATTTGAACCATCTGATTACATTTTGCACCAGGAAGAACTCTTGTAGCATGGTAGAAGCCTCGCAGTGCCTCTCTGCCAAGCATGACTTACTCTCCAAGACTCAGCTCAAGTGGCGTAGTGTTCTCTGATGACCGCCCGCACCTCAGGGGTCTCCCGTGGAGCCCGGTCTTTACCTCCATCTCAACCTGTGATTAGTCGGGCTGTGAGTGGTTGAGCTCTAAACAAAACAGTGATTTCAGCGCACATATCCACTCACTCCTGTAAACAACTGTCTGGCGGGGCAGCCTGAGGCTGGCAAGGCAGTTAATCACTCAGGTCATCCGGGAGCCGGCCTCGTTCTCCTCCAGCATCCTCAATGGAGGGTTCTCAGCTGTGCCGTCACCCCGCAATCCAGGATGGCATCCAGCTGCCTGGTCCAACAGTGGAGAAACGAGGAAGGCATGAGGTAAAGGCTCCCTTTCAGCCATCTTTCCAGACATTGTGAATGGCATTTCCGCTTATATCACAGTAGCTAGATGCTGATCAGGAGACCACAACCGAGGAAAGAAGCCTGGGCATTGCCACATTGATCCCTGGCAGGAAGGCTGCTTCTGAAGGAAGAACGAACAGGACAGGAAGCTTTCCTACAGAGCTGCTCCTCTGAGAGTATTGTGATGGCCTGGCTGGGTGGCCGTGTTCCACAGTGTCCTGAGACCCACAGCAGGGCTTGGTATATGGCACAAATCTCCCACAGATTTCCATTTGTATTGAAGTTCATCATATATCTGAACATACTCATTCCTGAGAAATGTCCACATACAAATACACTGTAGTGTCTCAAAAGGATAATCACTTCCTGAAGTTTTCTTCCTGCCTCTTTCAGACCATCTCTTCATGGCCACCTCCATGGGTGGGTGGTGTTGGTGTGTGTCTGTATGCACGTGTGCATGCTTGTGTGCATTCCTGGTGACTGTGGAGGTCAGAAGAAGTTTCAGATCCCCTGGAACTGGAGTTGTAGTTGGTTGTGAGCTACCATGTGGGTGCTGCCAATCAACTCAGGGTCCCCTGGAGGAGCAGCTGGTGATCTTACCCACTGAGCCATCTCTCCAGTCCCTATTTTAATTTTTTTTCCCTAAAACGGTCTTGCCATGTAGCATAGGGTAGCTCCACATTGCCATCCTCCCGCCTGAGTCTCTCATGTGTGAGGATCACAAGCGTCCATATCAACACCTGGCCAGCAGGTTTACCTTTCAAGTATAGTAAAGGCTGTGTAAGGATTTTCACCATCAGAACCACACATATAGTGGTGCTCTTGGAAGACTACCTCATGACATCACTGCTGCCTTGGTTTGTGCACAGCGTATGAGGTTCACACTCCAGGGACATCACCCAGTGGTGGAGTTCTCAGAACATGTCTCTGTGGCTAAGAAATGCACAAATGTCACGGGGCCCCTGACCAATACTCTATTAGCCAGCCACACAGAGATGTCATATTTGTCATTCTGTTCAAACGAAGCAGTTCCTAGAAGAAAGAAAAAAAAAAGTCCTCTTGTCTGTCTTTCTTTTCAAAAGAAGCCTTAAACGCTGCCTCCATCCAGGCTGTGGCTACAGGCTGGAGTGTGCCAGAGCAGCCGTGCTGGTGCGGCGAGGCAAGCAGACAGTGTGGCAGGAACAATAGCCGGCCCTGGAGATACGGACGCTTCAGGCTGCCATCTGGAACACCTGCAGCCAGCCCAATAGGATGCTACCTGCCAATCCAGGCTACCTAGCCAGGCGATGTCTGCCTCTGCCACCCCCGAGAGGAAACACCACCCCCTTGCAGGCTTCAGCTTTCTTGGTTGGCCCTGAATTTGTTAATTAGGCCCAGCAGGATATGACAAAAGCTTGGCAGAAGTGTGAGCCACAGACAAAAGCCTGTCAGAGCTGGATCCAATAGAAGGCAGAGGAGAGTCTTTGTAGTAGAGGCACAGCATCTTCCTCCAGTGGGGCAGTGACCCTCCTCTTCTGGGGAGCCACCCCAGAAAGTTTATTCTGCCACTACAACGGGGATGCATTCCTGAGGCAATGCAAGTGTGACAAGGTGGCTTGAGCTAGGCATCTTCTGTCCTGTTCCCTTCCAGTTAAAGTGGGGTCCCCCAACATGTCCTGGGGGCAGAGCTAGGCCTGCCATCCAGTGTCTGAGGTGCCAGGGTGGGTGGCAACAGTATGGCTGGGTCTTCCAGCACAGGTTCTTCTCCTGGCTTGTCTGAACCTTCTCCCTCCCTCCCCCCAACACACACACATACACACACACACTTATTCCTTTGTCTTTCACATACTTTGGCTCTAGGAACTCCCAGACTAACTAACTAAATAACTAACAATTGTGTTAGGTAGCTTTTCATTACTGTGACAAGATGCGTAACAGACAAAAAGGGGGGAAGGTAGAAGGGTTTATTTGGTTTTGGAGGACTATGGTGGAGAAGGCATGGCAGAGCAACGTCCATCATGCCATGGCCATCTGGGATGTCGAGAAACAGAGAAAGGGGAGGTGAGCCTACTGTTAACTTTCTCCTTTGGGATTCCTAGCACATTTGATGGTGCTGTCTGCTTTCTGTTGGTTTCTCCCCCTGGGCTAATCTTCTCTGGAAACATTCTCACAGACACACTCGAAGCATACTTCATCATCTTCTGGGTGATTCAAAGCCCAGTCGAGTTGCCAGTGAAATTCAGTCAGCACAGGCGTCAACGTGAGTGACTTTCCCGGGAGTGGTGGCCCACCGCCTTTCCCGGGTGTATTAGCACCTTGTGTTCGGAAGGCAGTGATACTCTGCTGGCAGCATCTCCTCAGGAATTAAGCGTAAAAGTTTGGCTAATCCACATTCAAAGGATAATATAAGAATTCTCCAAGGAGCTCCAGAAGTTAATACAGAAATATCTAACTAAGGGTAGAATTAGAGCAATCTCTTTTTCTCAGACATAATTCTTCCTCCAAAGGCCAAGCAGGGAACTCACAGCACTTCACCCCAAGAGGGAGAAACAGACAAGCGTAACTGCCATGCACACATCTGAGAATGCCTCAGTATGAACACCAGAGGTGGGACTCTGTCCTAGGCCATAGTCAATTGTATCTCATTTTTCAAGTCCTCCTCCAGCTGAAGTGTGTCACGCCAACATTCATTCGTAACCCAAAGCACCCCAGACTGTTTACTATTTCGGAGATAACACATTTCAAGTAATCAAGGCACAGTGAGAATCTCCATACCTGTAGGTAGATCCCAGCCCAAGAACTAGTGTCCTTATCCAGAAAAGAAGCGCCAGGAACTTGCGGAGAGAAAAGGCCATGTGGCAACACAGTGGGAAGACAGATGTCTGAAAGCCAAGGGGAGGGAGGGGGAGACTGGCCACCCTGGCATCATCATCCTGGACTCTGAGAAATGAACGCCTGCTGCTTAAGCCACTCATGGGTGTTTGGTATGGTGGACCCTACCACCTAACCTAACACCTTAACGGAAGCTTTTGCTTCTCAGTGAGTTTGGCTACCATACTGACAGACGTTTGTTTTCTCTAAAAGCTTATAGTAAGATGGATGAGCTGATGACTGCCTGGAATGCTGGCACTTGGAGACTGAGGCAGGAGGATCAGGAGTCTCAGAGCAGCCTGAGCTGCATGGTAAGACTGGGTCTCAGACAAAACAAAATTAGTTTACAACAGTGTGATGGTTTGAGTAAGAATGGCCCATATGCTTACATGTTGGCGTTACTTTTTTAAACTCTTATTTACATTTCTTATGCCTCTTCCTCCCGTCTTCACCCCAATCCCTCCTAACACCCCAATACCAGGTAGGAGAGAAAGGAGGTTAGTGTGGATATGGGCAGAGTCTATCTTAGCTACTTTCTTATGGTTAGGGTCATCCAGTTTCTTGGGGCAAGTCCAATCCTCATGGCAGGGTATCTCCAACTTCTTCTCATCCAGCTGCATCAAAAGCAAACAGGAGCAGCAGGAGGAGCACCAGCAGCCTTCTTTCTCCAAGCTCCTCAACACTCTCTGTTCTTTATTCCCTTTCGGAATCCTCAGAATTAGACTATCTTCATCTGGGAAAGAGCCCCTCTCAGAGCCCACATGATTGCTGCCGTGGACAATCTGAATCAGTGCCATATCCTACACCTGGGGTCAAAACAAAACATGGTTGTATCCACAGCACTTATATGTTTGAATACTTAATCATCAGGGAATGCACTACTTGAGAAGGATTAGGAGGTGTGGTCTTGTTGGAGGATGTATAGGGATGGGATTTAAGGCTCCAAAGCCCAATTCGGGCCCAGTGGCTTTCTCTTCCTGTTGCCTTTGGATGCAGATGGAGAACTCTTAGCTACCTCAGTCACGTATGTCTGTGTGCCGCATGCTCCCCACAAGGACAGTAACGGACTAAACCTCTGGAGCTGTAAGCCAGCCCCAGTTAAATGCTTTCTTTTATACAAGTTGTCATGGTGCCTTTCCACAGCAGTAGGACCCTAAGACAAACAGTAATAAATCAACTTCTTCCTGGTACAGATCCATATGAACTTTTCCTTCCCACAAACTCCAAAAAGGTCCTTATTTTTCCTGGAAACCACCAGAAAGTTTATTTCATGCACTGCCATAGCAATAGAAGCTCTGGTAAGAAATGACTCCTCACTCTCACTATAATGGGGCCTCTATCAGATGAGTTCAGCATGCTTTGACAACCAGCCCCATGATTTGGATTTATCACCTGTAGCCAGAAATCACAGTCTGGGCCAGTGAGATGGCTCAGTAGGTAAAAACAGGAAGAATAGACCCTCAAGCCTGACAACCTGAGTTGAGTTCTTAACTCCCACATGGTGGAGGCAGTAAACTAGCTCTGAGAAGCTGGCCTCTGGCCTCCATATGTCTCGTGTGTGCATGCACACACATACGTGTGATTTTAAAAAGGAAACCATACAGTTTTAAACAGCAGCAGCCAAGCATTTGATTCTGCTTTGTGGCCTGTCCTTTTTTATTGGGTTCGTCTATTCTATTTGTCTTCCTGACACAGCCCAGGTTTCCAGAGAGCAGAGCCTGTGACAAAGGCTTATGTGCAAGTGTCCTGTTGGAAAAGGTGACTCCAGGGAGTGAGAGTGAGAGAAGGGAGAAAAGAAAAACAAGAGAAGAGGGAGGGGTCAGCAACACTAGGACCTGCTATGAATTGGGTCACTTGACATCCTAAAAAACACACTCAGGATCACCCCTCTTACAGATGGGTTAAGGGGTGGAACACTGGTCCATTTGCTGCGCTTCCAAACTACATATTCAGTGATACTGGGTGTATTTCCTGTGGTGGTGCCAGAGGCAACCTCAGGGGGAAAGTGTAGGGCACAGGCAGGGCTGTCCTTTATAGTTCTTTTTATAAACAATTTCAGTTAAAAATATATTCCAGAACCAGGTGCAATGGCACACATCTGTGATGCCAGTATTTGGGAGGTAGGGTCAGGAAGATCAACAGTTCCAGGCCAGCCTGGGTTATGCAGCTAGCCTTTGTCTCAAATTTATTTTATGCAAATATACACTGTAGATGCACTGTCTATGTTAAACAGATTTCACAGGCCTACATGAAACAGTATTTGTCAATGGCATGGAAGAATAGACAATACACACTTGTTTGTTGTCCTGAATGTCACTATTTGTTCACCCCTGTCAAGCCTACCTCAGTTAGGTAGCTCCCTCCACACCGTGACAGGATACCTGACAGAAGCAGCTTAAGGGAGGAAGGCTTTATTTTGGTTCTCAGCTGTAATGGCTATGATGCCTAATCTTCAAGACAGGTTGCCTGGATTTGGGGTCACATAGGAAACAGGCCTCTGGGCATGTCTGTGAGGGTGACTGACAAGAAGTTTAATAGAGGGAGCAAGCCCAGCCATGGTTGTGGGCAGCACGCTTCCATGGGCTGGAACCCTGAAGTGAACAAAAACCAGAAGGTGAACGGAGCACCAGTGTCCATCTCTTCCTGCTTCCTGACTGCAGCTGAGATGTGAACAGTTGCCGCACACACCTGCAGCCGTGACTTCTCGTCAGGATGGACTATATTCCTCAAACTGTGAGCCCAAGGCACCCTTCCTCCCTTAAGTTGCTTCTTGTGTGGGACTTGGTCAAGAAAAAGAAGAGTAACTAATCCCTAGTTTAAGAAGACACAGTCCTTGGTGGCAGGAGCTTGAGTATGGCTGGCTCACACCTCAGCAAGCAAAATACAGGGAGTGCTGAGGCCAGAATCAAGGTCAGAGGATCCTGGTCCTCAACAACCCATTTTCTCCAGCTAGGCCCGACTTCTTAAAGGTTCCACAGCCTCCTAAAATACCATCGATTGGGAACCAAGTGTTAAAACACATGAGTGGAGGACAGGACACATGTAAACTGTAACACCACCATGTCTGACTGAACCTATATTTCGCTGAGAAAGGAATCAGTAATCTTGCTATCCCGATGCTGTGAATCCTCAGAGCCTGTGTGTATAGCTCTGCTTGCCTCTGCAGTTCCCTAAAACCTATACTTAAGGCTGGTTATGTCAACACCCAGAATGCTGCCTCATCTTTTCAGCTACCCAGTACCTTTGATTTCCTCTCTGAAGTTGGTTTTTAATGAGTTTCACTGATGCCAATCGCAAAACACAGGTATCAGCTAGTGTGTGCAAGACACTGTGATAAGTCACTTTCCAAACTTAGTTGTTGAGCTCACCCTTCACCTTCTGAACTTAGTGACCATAAACCCAAACAGCCTGGCTTTCTATCGTGACTTTTCCATAGTCTTCCATCAGCCAGAGCAGCACATCCTGGGATCTGATCTCTCTGAATGCTGCTGTCACCCCTTCCTGTCACATTGCCATTAGAGGAAGGTACAGACAAGAGTTGTGAGGGAGAGCTACAGAACAGAACAGTTCCCACAAGAAATCTCCACCCCACATTTAGCAAGCCTTCACCAAACCGGGGGAGCACAATGTCTCCACATTCATCAGAAGGACCCTTTACTGGGAGGCAAATGAGGCAGGACAGTCAGAAATTTGAGGCCAGTATGGAATATACAGCAGACTAAAGGCCAGTTTGTGTTATTGTGAGGCCTTGTCTAAGAAAGAAAGAAAGGAAGGAAGGAAGGAAGGAAGGAAGGAAGGAAGGAAGGAAGGAAGGAAGGAAGGAAGGAAGGAAGGAAGGAAGGAAGCAAACCATAAAACTCACACAAAACAAAAAGAAAATAATACTGGCCTGAGGCTGGGGATTACTGAGGTCAATATCAGAGGGCTTGAAGAGTGTGTGAAGGTCCTGATTTTGAATCTCAACCACACATATAAACTAAACAAAAATAAATACATACATCGATAATTATTGCAGTTACCTGTTTGTTTGGTTACCTATCTCTTTTTGAAGGAGTCAGAGGACAGGTTCTGAGAGTTGATCTTTCTCCCAGCATGGGAGTCTTAGAGTTAAACTCTGGTTGTCAGGTTGGTGGGCACCTTTACCCACTGTGCCATCCTACTGAACCTGGAAGAGTTTTATTGAGGACTGCCATTCTCATGTAACACAGTGTCCTGCTGTAAGAACAGTCTCTATCACACTGGATTAGTCGAGCACTAACTGGGATGTGGAACCGAATTAACAGCAAGTCCCTTACTGTCTCCTTCCCAGGAGTCATACAGTGGCCAGAATGAATATTGATCAGTATGGGCTGAGTGAATGAATGTTTGCATTTGGAGCTTCAGCTTGTCCTGGTCAGAATCTGGTGTCCTGCTTGGAGTCAATGAAGTCATATGAGGAGCAAGTTTCAACTGTCACTGTGTTTCCAGGGTTTGGGACTGGCCAGTGCACTAAAAGCAAGAGATCAGAAGACTCCACAGGGCTGAAAACCACAATCTAACAGTCAGCTATATCATGGGCCTGAGGACCAAACTGGATGACCCAGATTTGGGGGTGCACACCTGTGATTTCCTCATAGCTCACACAGAGACTGAGATATGGACTTCCTAAATGTTTATTTAATAAGAGACAAAGATAACCCCAAATTGCCTTTGAGGACCTTAGACTCAATGCCAGCCTTTGGGGAAGCAGTGAATAGAATGTCCCTAGCGCCCAGCCCAATAGCCCGTAAGCCTTTGCTGTTCCAAAGTTCTTGGACCTCCCTCCCACGTACTCAGGAACTCTGTGCAGTGCATGCTTTGAGTAGCTCATACCAGGGAACAAATCATATTCAGAGCCTGCTTCCATCTCCGTAGTCACCGTTCAGACCACCCGCTTCTATCCTGTCTCATCAGATGGTGTGAGTGGAGTCACCAGTTCCCACAGAGCGAGGCTCCTAAGCACGGGCCTGCTCTCTCCACCAGCTCTTGCAGAACGTGCTGATTCCCTTCTTGCCAGCACCCACTGGCAGCTGGGAACTTTATATCATGGAAGGCCGACAGCAGTCAGGGCCACTCTAGACGGGCCACTCACTATGCCACACCTCTAGACGGGCCACTCATTATGCCACAACTCTTTGGTGTCTCCAAAACGCTTTCACAAAGATGAAGCCGTCTTTCTCCACACTTACTAAGAAGAAAAACCAGCCTCTTTATTCCACCATTGAAAGTCAGATCTACATCTTCCTGGCAAGACGTCTCAGCAGGTAAATCACCGGCCGCCAATCTGGGTGACGCATTCTCTCCTCAGAGACCCACGTGGCAGTAGAGCAGTGACTCCTGCGGTTGTCCTCTGAGCTCCATACGCACTACATGGCATGTGTGCGTATGTGCACGTCACACACACACACACAGATAATTTCCTCAAAAGCATAAAGATTTAAAGATAGAAATAAGATATAAAATGTCAACATTGCTGATGGAACTTCCCCGAAGAGCTGTGATCTCAGATCACCTGTAATCGCAGTCCCGCAAAGTGCTAGGGGGTGAACTTCACATTAGAGTCCCTGAAGCTTTTAAACCACGCAGGTGCTGTGGCTTTGCCCACAAACATTCTGGCTTAAATGGGTTTGCTGCACCCCGGGCGGCAGTAGTTTTAGAGCTCCCCCACTGGTTTCAGGGCACAGCCAGGGACCACTCCCGCCTTTCCCCTTCTCCTGACTTTATTCATAAGAAGATGAGAACTGGAGAAGGAACGAGACTTGCCCAGGATCGAGACGCCTGCTCCTTCATTGCTGGGAGGGATGGCATGGTCCTCCTGGCTGTGGCTTCTACTGCGGGACGGGCGGGGAGAAAGACTAAGGGTGCCACCCTCCTAGGGGAAGGAGAGGAGGAAGAACATAGCTGGGCGCAGAAGCCGTGGCCAGGTTTGCTCATTTCGCATGTGTGGAGTGTAAAGGCTGCCATGTTGCATGGCCTCCACCAGGGGAGGGTGCAGCTTGGCCTACAGTTACACTCTGTGGTCATTTCTTGCAGCCTCTGCTGTTCCCCAGCTTGCTATTAGCATGATGGTTACCACAATCTCCAAACGTGGGTAAGATTCCCAGCCCTGAAAGGCCACACTGAGCCAATCTACTCCTTTCCCCTGCCTAGGGAAAATTGCAGTCGACACACAAAAAAATGGCCACTCTCTAGGGACAGTTGTGCTGAAAGGGCCCTGTGTCTTAGAGGCTGCACATAATACCCAATTATCCCCTGTCTCCCCTGGGGAGAGAATGGAGAGGTGAAGGCTTTCCAAAGCCAGGGTCCTTCCAGGCCCCATTGTGGGCAGTTTTGACACAGCGTCCTTTCTCCACACAGCCCGGGAAGTCCCTGAGACACAGGTTCCAGAGGCAGCTCTGTGAGTGAATAGCTCTTGCTGTCAACCAGGCCAGAGCAGGAAACCTCATTTTCATTCTTTGCTATAGAAATGAAGATGGAGGACACTGTTGTGGAAACAGTGCCACACAGAGATGCCTTGTGGCTTCCTGCATAGGTTTGGACAGAGCCACAGGGAAGTTCAAATCAAGAGGTTTCACTGTCCTCCAAAGGCACTCTGTGTGTCGCTCCACACTGGCCTTTCCCCTAGCTGTACTTAGCTTGTGCACTGAGCATCTCTGGCTGTCTTCCCCACCCAACAGGCTATGAGAAGTTGTCACCTCTGCTGTTTTCCTGTGTCTCTCAGCCACAGTTACAAGACCTGGGGCTGAGGGACCCCATCTCTGTGGTTAGCTGAGCTTCTGTATGGCTGTTTACACTGTGGTGAGCACCCAGCAAAGGCGACGCCATAACAGCTGTTGACTGACAGATACTGGGAGATTAAGATATTTTCATATCTCTGAATCTGAATGTCTGGGCTTTATATCACCCCCTTTTGCTCCTAGAAACACTTAGGTTTCAGTCATGCACACACGGCTTATGAAAAGCACACCTATTCTCAGGGAGATGGCCCTCAAACTATTTAAGGGTATGAAATCTTAATGTCTGCTAAATCTTTTTTTTTCCTCCTTTTCACATGTATGTGTGTATGATGTGCATGTTCACGAGTATGTGCACAAGCACGTGAAAGGCCTGAGGTTGATCTTGGAAAGCTGCTTCAGCCACTCTTCTACCTTAGTCTTTTGAAACAGGGTCTCTCTGTCAAAAGTTTGCCAGGACAGCTAACCTGGCTAGCCAGCTTGCTCCAGGGCTCTCTCTCTTGGCTTTGTCAGGGTGGGCTCACAGGTGCGTTGCCATGACCACCTGGGTCCTGGGATTCTGTGTGTCTTCTTGCTTGAACAGTTATCACATTAACCTCTGCGCCATCCCTCCAGCCCCTGACATCTGAGTTTTAACTCTCAGTTCTTGTGCTTGCTAACTAGTTTATATTGGGTGGGTAGTTAGCCTTGTCAAGCCTCAAATGTGCATGTGTCAAATGGTGACAAGCTTCGTACCTTGGACTTGTCATAACAGCTAAACAACATGATGCAGGTAAGGTTCTTTGTGTGCTACCTGGCTCATGGCCAGCTGTGATAAAAGCGAGGCCTCATCACTTATTGAGGCTCTGCATCTGGCCAGCTCAATACACAGCCCTAGGCCTTTGAAGAAGAATAAATCAAATGTATGGTTTTAAGACTTGTAATACAGGGGAAGTCAGAGCATAAAGAACTTTCACAGAACAGTATTCTAATAGCAAAATGGAGATATGGCTGGATTTCTTAGGGAGAAAGAACCCTATCAGATTTCTTGGAGGAAGTGAAAATTCAGTGTGACATGCACGGAAGGCTGGAGGTGGCATGGGTTTGGCCATCTAGACAACAGACATAGAAAGACCTAAAGTACAGGAGCTAAAGGTTAGAGCCAGACTATTAAGTGTGCATGTGGGGAGAGGGAGCCTGGCTACTTGATTCCACCGGGACATTACACAGAAGGCAGGATGTAGCTTCATAGTGTGTGATTATCTCACTATCTCACCTGTCTCCATCACTGATCTTGGCCAACAGAAGTACCTCAGAGTGAGAGATGCAGGGACAGGGCATCTTCTTGGCATCTGCTGGTTATGTCAGCTCCTAGCCTGGGGCCACCCCAACCCAATCAGGAAACAAGTTGGCCAATGGTCTTGTAGGGGAGTCTCCTGTGTTCCCACCCATTTTAGAGGCCCATGTATGGAACCTAGTAGTCAACCATCCTTGTCTCTACAGACCTTTCCATACAGCATTGGTGATGGAGGATCCACAGAGTAAAAGGACCAGTTGGCTTCGGGGTCAGACTCTGCCATATGCAGATGTGCTCCAGCAGCCTGGGCATATCACATCACAGGATCCACTACTCCTAATGGATGCAGAGAAGGAAGAAAGTCAGATCTTACCTTCTGGTACTAAACAGTCCTGTGCTGGAAACAGACTCATTCTCTAATATGTCTACAGGTTAATAATCTCCCCTCCCA
>NW_026596040.1:36096038-36194943 GCF_907164565.1 Psammomys obesus | reverse complement strand
GTGAGGATTCCATGAAATAAGACATTTAGGGGGAACTGGGAGGGGAGGAGGGAAGGGCTTATGGGGGGATACAAAATGAATAAAGTGTAATTAATAAAAGTTAAATAAAAAATTAAAAAAAGAAAAAAAGACATTTAATACATTTGGTACATGCTAAATACTCAAGAAAAGTTAACTGTTATTATTGCTAATATTACTGCTACACCACAGATTATCTCTAAAATCCAGTTCAGGGGTTTCTCCTTTGACAGGTATTGGAAGGACTAAGGAAAATAAAGGGAAAGCATTTATTCTCTGAAATTTATAATTTAGTGATGGAAGGAGATAAAGAAAAAGATGTCACAAGTCAATCCCAACAGATGAGGGAACACAAAAGGGAATTCAGTGTGAAGCTAGAGAAGACACAGGCAATGGCTTCTTGGGGGCATAGCTGATTAGTTGAGTCCTAACGATGGCGGGTATAAACCAAGGGAAAGAGTAAGAGAAAATGAGCAAGGGCTCGGGGAGAACGTTCTAGGCAGTGAGACTAGGGCTCCATTAAGTGAACTAATCTACAAATCATGTGACTCCATAAGAAATGTGGCTTGGAGACGAAGGTTCCACTAAGACCGGGTAGATGGTCAATGGCCTGTTAGACCGAGTGTGGCAGAGCTTGTCATTTGCCCGTCAGATATCCATGTCCCCCTCTTCCTCATCAACAGGACTCCCATGACTGAGTGTGACAAAAGTCCAAAGAAAAATCCACTTCTGAGCCTTTCTTGTATATGGATGGCTAAGGAAATGTGCATAAGAATTTGTTTTTATATATTATAATAAAAAATCCAGCCATGTGTGAAAATGCAGAACACAGTATGAGAATCTTTGCATAGTTGTACAGCCGTCAACATTTTGCTATTCGTGTGTGCTGTGTTCCTACATGTGTGTGGGTATGTGTACATGTAGAAGCCTGAGGTGATGCTGGGTGTCTTCACTGCTTTCTATGTTATAAATCGAGTCAGGAGCTCTAATTAAACCAAGGGCTCACTGTTTCAGCTAGTCTGACTAGCCAGCTTCCTCCAAGAAGTGTGGGAGGTGTTCCTGTCTCCATTTCCAGTGCAGTGGGATTACAGGCTAGTCACCATACCCAGCCAGCCTTTTACTTGAGTCCTGGGGATCTGAACTCTGTCCCTCACACTAAAGTAACAAGCCCCTTTACTTCCTGGGCCATCTGCCCAGCCCCACCGTACTTCCACCTGCCTTTTCCCTCTAGATTCCTTTAGAGCAAAGGCAAAGGGTTACATTCTTTCCATTCATAAGTAATTCACTATGTATCCTCAAGAGATAAACACTTGCATTTTTAACATAACTACCATACCGGTATTATACTCAGCCACATTAACAGTAATTCTTTAGTATTACATAAAACGTAGACTGTGCTCATTTGGGAAATGTTAGAGGTTGACTCTGGGATATTCCCCAAATCATGCTCTGTTGATGGAATCATACTGAGTGGGCCACTGGGGGGGGGGGTGAAGAAGGTGGGTCACTAGGCATTTAAAGGGTATATTTTGTCCCCATGCACCCACTTTTTGGATATCAGGAAGTGAGCAACTTTCCTCAGCCATTCCTTTGCATGGTGATGTTTCTGGCCTCCTACAGATACAAAAGCAACACAACCAGCCAGCCATGAGCTGCTGCGTGAGCAAAGTCGAACCTTTCCTTTCTTACTTCCTCAGGTATCACAGCAATAAAAATGTGACAAGACACAGGGAAAGGCTTGGTAGCTGGCAGGTATCCCCTAGCCCTTCTCCCGATACCTCTATTGTTAGGTAATGTTCAAATGGCCAGTGTTCCAATTGCCACTTAGTGACGAGGAGCCAGCTTTGAGGATGGAAGTCAGACACTACGGAAATCGGGAAGCTGGCAGGAGCTGGAGTCCCAACACTCAGGCACCATCCTCCCCACATGACACTGTCTAACTAGGGAATTTATCAGTTCTCAGCTTGCTTTTTCTTACAAAAATATTTTATATCTTAATTTTTGAGTATTTTTAGATTTCCAAAATACTGAGGAGAAAAATACAGAAATTCCCCCTCACCAGACCTCACTGTTTTGCCTCGTATTAGCATCATATCTTATACATTTATTGAAATTGATAAAGTGAAGATTAATATGTAATTAACTAGCACCTATAGTTTACATTAAGTTTTACTTCTGGTAGATTCCATGCATATTGACAAATGTATAATGATATCCGTTCACAACTATAATATCACCTAGAATAGTCTCACTGTCTTAAAATAAATAACTGCATATTATATATAAACATGCATAACTGTGTACATCTTGGGGTCTAAACCAGCTATAGATATTTTTACTGGTTTATAGTTTGTCTTTTGGAAAGTCCTGTGGTCAGAATCCCATAACATAGCGCTTTTTTCAGTTTGGCTTCTTTCACTTATTGCTATATATTTTAGGCTACTTCATGTGTTTTGGTAACCCGACAACTCACTTCTCATTGCTTAATGCTCCATTGCCTGGCTTTACCATAGTTTTTCTACCCATTCATCTGCTGAGAGACACCTTGGTTGCTTCCAAGTTTGGTCACTTTATATAAAGGTGCTACGAACATATGTGTGTAGGTTTTTGTGTGGATGTAAGCTTTCAGCTTATTTAGGTAAATACCAGGGAACATGGTTAGTGGGCTGTTAGGTATGCTTCATTCAGTAAGAATCGCCAGCTCTGGTACGATGGCTGCACGGTTAAGGCTCTGATAATCTAAATTTTACCCCTCAGACCTACGTGGTAGAAGATAAGAACCAACTGGCCCAAGTTGTACTCTGACCTCCACATGTATTCCTTACATGGCCATACACATACAAACACACACACACACACACACACACACACACACACACACACACACACACGATTAAAAACTAAATTAAAAAAAAAGTTAAAAGAAGCAGCTAAATTATCTTCCAAAGTGGCTGGACCAATTATCTTTTAAGTAAGAGGAAAGTCTCATCTTTGTTTAAAAGTCACTATAACTTGGGTCTGTGATATTAGCAGTGAAATGTAATTATCAATCAAACAGTCCGAAGAAGTCTCTCTGGTTACATGCCGCCTTTGGCTCTCGGGAGGTATCAGGGTGTCACAGGAATCATGTAGATCCCTGGTTCTCTCCTATCCCAGCTCTCAGTGTTTGCAAGATCAGGAAAGTTGGGCTTGGTTTGTAATGATCTCATTAAGGAGTCCTCGGTGACTGCTTCTCCCTAACCACTGTAAACCACTTTAATCAGCATTCCCCCTTTCCCTGGCATGACTCTGTGCTTTATGATTTCACCAGGATCAAGGGTTGTTGGTTTGACAGTGGAGTCTGTAAATCCTTTCCTAGTTGAAACCCTCAAATGCTGAAGTGAGCAAATATCCCATGCTATCATTAGCCTGCAATCAAAAGCATTTTAGCAACTTGATTTGGCTTCATGCTGAGCAGTAGATGTGTTCTGGGTTACTTAGATATACATCATATTGTCATAGATTAATTCATCCTTCAAGTGATGGGAGAAAGCTCATCAGAGAAGAGGATAACTCAGTGAATCCTTCCACAAAGCAAATAAATTCTATTATAGGAACAATCACCCTCTAATTAAGTTCCCTGTGAATATGAAATATTCAAATATTGGAGGTTTTAATTTTTCTTACATAGGGGCATTCTGACTGGATGTTTGCTTATATTCAGGTTCCTTCTCGTTTCTTTAACATTACAATCATTGTGTTCATTTTTTTGTTGTTGCCAACAAAAAGCATAACATTTTAAAAGCTAGAACTGTATTATTGGAAATTGTCCAGTCCACTGATAAGAAAGCCTTCTTCCAAACTGAGGGATTATGGCTTCCTCAGAGGCTAGTTCAGGGGTACACAATGACTATTTGGCCAGGTAATCTTATGGAGATCATTGATCATGTCAATCAGTTTACACATCTGTAAAAATGGGAATGGTTGGGCTAGAGAGACAGCGCAGAGGTTACGAGCACACCCTTAACTGCTCTTCTAGAGGACCCCGGTTCAGTTCTCAGCATCCATGTTGGACGACTCACAACCGGTGTTAACTCCAGCTCTACAGGGTCAACTTCCTCTTCCAGCCTCTGTAGCCATCTGTACTCACATGCACAAAACCCCACATAGACACATACATGCACATAATTAAAACAGATAAATCTTTAAAACTATAAAAATGGGGACCCAGAGAGATAGCTCAGCGGGTATGAGCATTCTGCTGCTTTTCCCGAGGACCCAGGTTCAGTTCTCAGCACCCACATGTGAACTCACAAACAACCCAGAGGATCTGATGGCCACTTATCTGATTTTCATGGGTATCAGGCATGCACATGGTACACAGCTGTACATGAGGCAAAATGCCAATACACACAGAATAAAATACTAATAATAAATTGAAATTTTTAAGTGGGAATGATAATGGACATATTTTTAATGTTGATTCAGTGGTCAATCTGATAACCGTGCTACCACGAGTTCTACTTTCAACTCATGACAACCATTATAGTTATTAGCAATGGTGTCATCAATAGTCGGTTCTAGCCAGGCCCTCCTCTTAAAACATGACTCTTACACACTAGGCTGCCCACTAGTCAAGGAAAGCAAATGAATGAATGGAAGTGGAGAAATGTGGAGAATGCAGAGAAACTGGGACACTTATGCGCTATCGTGGAAGTGTGAAATGGTGGAAAACAGAATGACACTTCCTAAGAAAACTAAAAATTCCCACACCACCCAGCAATCCCCCTTCTGAGTGGACATCCCCAGACGATCTGAAAGAGGTGTTTGTGCACCCGTGTTCACAGCAGCCAGTCTGCAGCAGCCAAAAGCCAAAAGATAGATGTCACTCGAGTGTCCAGGCATTGATGACTGGACAAACACCGCACTACCCCATACCCACAAGACACATGCATGCACGCATGTACCTGCATGCTGGCATGCACGCACACACGCGTATGTATACATACACTAGAGGATTGTAATCAGTCAGCTTTGAAGAGAAAATACAGTGACTTGTGTTAAAGTCTGGATGAAGCTTGGCTGTAGCACGCTAAGCAAAATAAGCTAGGCTCAGGAAGACACGCACTGCATGACTCTACTACAAAGGACTCCTAAAGAAGGGGATCAGAGTGGTGCCTGCCAGGAGGTGCAGGCAAGGGATGTGGGAGAGTGAGTGTTAACCAGGGATTTATGAGGAAGAGGAGGCATGGTTGATGACGTGCAGACACATGCTTGAAGCACACATGAACTCCCAGAGACTGTGGCAGCATGCACAAGTACTGCACAGGTTCAAGCTATATGAGATCCTAGCACCGAGAGGGAAACGTGGATATGGGATCCCACCCCTTACCGAGAAGCTATCTGCAGTTGAAACACTTGGGAAAGGAGAAATCAGTTTTCTCCCATCAAATCTCACTGAATATTTTAACCACACTTAAGGACAGGTCCCAGGCCCAGGCCCACGGGTAGCAAACAAACTCAATGGTATTTTTGTAGACTTTTTGTATCATTTTGTTTTGTTTTGTATTACCTGTCTTTTGCTTGTTCATTTTGATTTTCTTTTTTTTTGTGTGAGGTTTTGTGTGTATGTGTGTGTGTTTCTTGTTCTTGTTTTGTTTTTGTCTGTTTTCTTTTCAAAAAGAGGTGGGGAGGATCTAGAGGGAATGGGGAAGGGGGAAATGATAAAAAAAATAATGTATGAAAAATTCAATTAAAAATTAGTATTAAATGGATACAAGTTCAATTTTACGAAATGAAGTGTTCCTGGGAAGGATGGCAGTGAGGTTGGCCACTTAATGCCATTGAACTGTGTCTTAAAAATGGCCAAGCTGGACCAGGCATTATGGTGCATACCTTTAATCCAGCACTGGGGAGACAGAGGCAGGCAGATCTCTGTGAATTGGAGGCCAGTCCGGCCTACATATTGAGCTCAGACCAGTAGAGCTACATAGTGAAGCCCTATCTTAAAAAAAAGAAGAAGAAGAAGAAGAAGAAGAAGAAGAAGAAGAGCAAGAGCAAGAAAGAAAAGGAAAAGAAAAGAAAGAAGAAAATATAAAGGCTATGATAGTTGATTTTATGTTGTGTGAATTCCACCATAATTTTTAGAAAAATAAAAGAAAGCAAAAATAATATGGTACATTAGGAAATGTCTAGATATATATATTAGGAAGTGGGGCAAATGAGGTGGAAAGAGATTATAGGAATGGAATGCCGGAGAGCAGACATGCGGGGCATTCTCACATGGGAAGATTGTAGGCATGGAGAGGTGGAGAGCACACATGTGGGGCATTCTCACATGGGAAGAGATGCCTTCCATTCTCCCCTCCCAGCAGCTGACAGGCTGGTGCTCAGGACGCACTAGTATTTCCCAAGCATCCCTCCAGCTAATTCTGAGGCCTCGTGGCTTCAAGCTCAGCAAAGGTTAAGAGCAGCATCTGCACAGCCACAGCTTCCAGAGACAGGCCCCGCCCAGGGAGCTGGCATCCAAAAATTACAGCTCCGCTGATAGCAGGAGAAGCACTCCATGATGCTAGGCTAATAATTAAGTTACAAGGTGATTATTAGTCTGCTCAGGCAGGAAGATCACATCTGACTACTGTAAGTAGCCCAAGACTCAGAGTCCTTCTAGAAAGAGAATAACCTGTAACTAAATTAATAGCATTTCTACCAATTATAGATGTCCTCTAGTGACTACACAGTTGTCATGGCAACATGCCCACTGAAAGGGCACCTTTGATGAGGCCTGAAGAAAAGTCTTCAAATCTTATCTTCATGCCAGACCAAAATTGTTTTCTAGGAGTGGGGAGGGGACAAGTGAGCTGTCGCCAGCTCTTTATTTTCTGAGAATTCCTTTTCTTCTAACTAGCAGCTGTGTGGCCTCCAGATCAGTTTCCGTCCAGTGGCTCACACAGACCAAGGGCTTCCCAAACCCTTCATTTCAACTCTAGGAAAAGCAACCAATACCCATAAAGGTGTTAATGCTGGGAAGTGTGAGGGCAGGCTGATGCTGGAGGAAGACTCCAAAAGAGTTGCTAAATGAAACAAAACTCCACCAGTCAGACGTGGTGCTTCTCAGGCTGTGTGAGCTGTTTGGAAGAGCCATGCTTACTCTTTGTAAATGGATTCACCCTGTAAGGCATCCTTGGTGTCCACTCCTATTTCCTATAGTAGGTATGTCTTCGAACTGGAAGTGCTGTTGCTAGCCCTTTCTGGAAAGAATAGGGGGAAAACACACCTGATAACCCGCATTGTTGGAAAAGTAACAGAGCTGGGGTGTGCACGTGAACGTCACGTTGGGGAGGAAGGGCAGGGGAAGTTGGCAGTCACTCCTTGTGCTGAACCCCCAGAGGTGAGGTAGGAGAGAGGATGACAGGTCCTGTGTTCTCAGATCCGGTGGGATCTTGCAGGCTGGGCCTCCCAGGACTGTGTGCTGGAATTGTCACATAACAGCAAACTCTGACTTCCTCTTCCTGGGTCATAGTTTTGTTCTTCTTTCAATAAGGTCAGATAACAGTCAGGCCTGGTGGCAACACGCCTTTAGTCCCAATGCTTGGGGGGCAGAGGCAAGTGGACCTCTGTGAGTTTGGGGCCAGCCTTGAGTACTAGGACAAGGTGAGTTCTAGGCTATATAGAGAGAGTCTGTCTCAAAGAACAAAAAACAAAACAAGCAAACCAAAAAACAAGCACAACAACAAAAACGAAGATAAAGGCTAGCCTTACTCCGTGCACTATGCCTACACACACTCTCCTTTAATGCTTTAACATCCTACTGAGATGTAATCTCCTTATTTTATAGAGGAAATGAAAACTCAGAGTAATTGGGTTTGTCCAAAGTCAAGGTTATACACATTTGACTCCTGGTCTGAGCCTTAAACTCGCTACACAGCACTAACTTGACAAACTTCTGCCTCCTTCCCTGAGTATGTTCCCTTCCCCTGCCGAGTCCCATACCTCAGGTCCTGCTGGCTGCCCCTGGAAAAACTACCCCATGCACCACTTTCACAGCATCCTCCTGCATCTCCACAGCACCCTTCTCATCCCCAGCACATTTGGGTGCCAAGGCCTGTCCTGCCCAGATTGTGCCGTACATCTATCCTTGCCACCTATCCTTTTTGTTCGCTTCTTTTCAATTAATTTTAAAATAAAACTTGATTTATTATGATGTGTGTTCATGATACACATGTATGGGGCATGGCAGTGGAAGGTAGGGGGCAACTTTGTGGAGTCAGGTCTCTCCCACCTTTCTGTGGGTCCCAGGGTTCAACAACACAAGTTGTCGAACTTGCCAAGTGCTTCACCTGTGGAGTATCTCACTGGCCCCGAGCTTCGAGAGGCACCTTTAGCCCAAACAAGCACTCTGTCTACAGTGTATACTTGTTTTTATTTTGATCCCCTCTGCCTCCCAGTGCTGGGACTAGAATCTAGGTTTCCGGTGCATCTTGGGCAAATGCTAGTTCACCAAGTCATACCCCTTAGATTGCCATTTCTGTTTAAAATGCGTCAGTCTTCTGCACTGTGAGGTTGCTTAAGCTTAGATTAATGCACATTTTAATGTGTAACTGTCATGCTTGATGTCGTAAAACAAACGTATGTACTCAATGCTAAAAATGGCCATTTAAATAATTCTTTGGGGTTTGTCTACAAAGAGTGTAACAACACAGAAACCATCCTTTAATTTTATTAAGTGTCTAAAGTAGGATACAAATTGCATGCCCAGTGCCATTTCGACTACTATAACATACACAGTAAACAAGTAAACACTTGTTTAAGGACGAGAGCTCTGCAGGGTGGTACATGCTTGTAATCCCATTAGGAAGGCATTGGCAGGAAGGTGAGGAGTTCAAAACCATCCTTGGTGGCATAGCCAGTACACACACACACACACACACACACACACACACATACCATAAAAGCAGACTAGTTGGGGAAGGAATAGATAAGTGGAAGTGCAGAGAGGAGACAAGAGGTGGTAATTGGCAGTGAATATAAACAGCGTACATTGATACACATGTGTAGGCTTAGATTTTCAAACACCTACTTTAATGTTCTTAAATGCCTCTACCTCCCTTCCACCACCACCCCGACCTTAGGTAGGAGTTTATAGAGAAAGATGCTGAAGACCTCTTTTGGCTACTTCCTGCTGATTAGGGTCACTGGGTTCTTTTGGGATATACCAATCTCAGCCATCAGGATACCAGCAGTCCAGTCAAAGAGCAAGGCAGCAAATCACAGCAGCAGCAGCAGCAAACAGCAAGCAACAGCAGCAGGAGAGGTAAGACTCCGCCCCCAGAGCAAAAGTCAGCCAAGTAGCAAAACCCCACCAAAGCAGCATGAGAAGCTCTTCAGAGCATTTCTCTCTGCAAAAACTAGCAAAGCAATCCAAACCACTGCAAAGCGAAGTGAAGCAAAAAGCGTTGTGTTGATGTCTGTGGGCTTCGATTTTTCTCTTCTCAGAGTCCACACAAGGATGTTTCCCAGCTTGCAAAAAACTTGCCCCTCACACAAGTTAGTTTCCAGCCTACAGACCTCATGCACCTATTCATGGGGGCTGTTTCCTGTGTGAAACACACACACACTCCCACATCCGACCCTTGAGACCAAAACAAAAAATATTCACATGACACAACTGAGTTTCCAAAGAAACCAGAAACTTCCACTTCGCACATGTATGAAGAACATCACAACATTGTTCTGTGTGGAAATTAATTTTTAATGTGCATCTGTGTGCATGTATGGCACATGTGTGGGTTCCCACAGAAAACAGAAGAGGGAGTTGGAGCCCCTGGAAATGGGTTATCAGCAGTTGTGAGCCTTTCAACATGAGTGCTATGGTCTAAATCCTCTGTAGCAGCAAGTGCTCTTAGCTGCTGAGCCATACCTCCAGCCCCTTTATATGTGAATTTTTAAAAACTAATTTTGAAAGTTACTTAAGACATTTATTTCATCTTTAGACCACCATTTTAAATGTTTATTTTGGTGAATATATTAAGTAGTGAACGGAAGGCAGGCAGGTGGAACAAACATTTTTAATGGTGCCCAACCTTTCTTTTGGCTAATGAGATGATGGCATAGGTGATCCAGAATCACTGTTCTGGTCATAGAATTGTGTGAAACATCCAGGCGTGCCTCACACCACTGAGGCCTCAGAAAGCAGAGACCTTAGTGTAAGTATGCCAGTAAAGATGAACAATACGCCCAAGGTCTCCTGTAGCTGGATGAGAGGGCTGGGAAGACTTTGGGAGATGGTGCAACCTGACCTTTGGAGGTGTGGGATGAGTCCAAGCTTGCTAGCCCTGCATCCACAGCTCCTGCAGACAACAGCTCTTTACTTGCTATGGAACTCAGCATTTCCTTCACACCTCCAGCTTCACTTCCTTCTAACTGTTTAATTAATAATTCAGGTATTGTTCTCTGAAAATATTAGAGGTGTGCAAGATTCAAAGCCAAATTATTTTGCAGAGAGTTCAGAATAAGACTTTGGTGCACAGGGTTTATAAACCAGTTGAAGGGAGAGTGATCTGGGATTTAAAGAGAGAAGAGATAGTCAGCTACCAGGTTCAACTCCCCTGCGCACTCTAAGGTCTTTGAATTAAAGATCTGAAGCCCACTTAGCCTGTCACAAAGCAAAGGAGATTACAATAAGAATCGAGAGACCAGGGAGCCATAAGAGGTACAACAGGGCATCCAGTGAGTGAGAAGGGGAAGGGTGAGGAACCAGGCTGTTCCAGGCAGCTTCCTTCCATCCCTTTTCCCTCCTCTTCTCCCCAGTCTTTCTCTTCTTTGAGTACTTCTTTGACTTTCTTATGTTGGGCCTGCATACCTTCGTCACAGGCCTTTACTCAAGTTGCTGTCTATCAGCAGTGGGCTCTTCAATCTCTTCCTTCAGATTCTTGCAAGAAGAAATTGATTGGCTCAATTTGATGGAGCCCAGTCAACCTAGGCAGTGGGGCTTTGGATCAAGTACACATCTCTGGTTTAATTTGTTTTGGCTACCCCTCCCAGGAAGAGAGTGATTCCCTTTATTTTGAGTGTGGCCTGGCAAAACAAGAACACCGTCTTTTGCAAAGAATTGTGGTCTATTTTTCTCCAAACCCTTTTCAAGGTCCAGAACAGATGTTCACATCACTGACCTGAGATCTGACCTTTAACTCGAAGGGCCCTGAGAAGTGTCTGTTGAGACATGGGCCTCTCACTGTCCTTGAATCTTACCAGGCAAGGTCTGCTTGCTTTATGTTCATCTTTGGGCTCCAGGGCTTTCTCTAGTGAGAGTGAGGAGCCCTTCCTGCAGGCTGAAAATTTTCCAGGTTGAAAATTCAGCCTCTCGGCCACTTAATTCCATAGTTCCTTTTGCCAAAAGACTGCAAACTTCTTAAAGGGAGATAATCTCGGCGATCAGATCCAGTGGTCTCATCTTACAGATAGAAGAACTGAGGCTCAGATGGAGGCAATGTCACACAGTGAGCTAGGGTCAGGAGGCACCGAGAACCTCACAGATACCTCACCATGACTTCTGCATAGCATGCTCCCAATAAGCCCTCCTTGTTTTGCCTCTTTTTTTTTTTCTTCACTTTAGCTTCTCTCAAGTTCATACTTCTTTGTTCACGTCCCCCTTTCACTGATGGCTGCCTCTGAGATCGATCTGCATCTTCTTTCCCGGTAATAATGGTCTTTGGGGTTGTGTAATGGAAGCTGAGATGAGGCAGGAGTGAAATTCAATCTGGGTCTATCAAGCCAGTATCTCTCTGGGCCAACACCACTATAACACAAGACAGACACCAGAAGAGCACCTGGCTTCCTTCTGTGGGGTCAGCAGCAACCACAGTGTACAATGAAGGCACTCTAGCTCCCATCAAATGTCACTGCTTTTGCACTGTTCCCAGGCTACATCTGTAACAAGCTGGGCTTCTGCTGACTTCCTCCGAGTGATGAAGAACTTGTTGCTGTGGCTCCATTTTCCTCCCAGAAGGCTTTTTCTAACCATTGCAGCCCCTGGATTTTTAGGTCACTGAAAGTCACCTTACCCAGTTTCATTCCTCTCCTACTATCTCCTGGGTATCAACATGGGCTCTCAGCTCCCAAAGGCAGCCAGCTTCTCTCCAACACAGCCCTTTCTAGCTTCCCAATGGTCCTCAATCCGTGTGAGGGGGCCGAAGAAGATCCACTGAAAAGTGCTTGCTTAGCAGGCATGAGGCCCTGGCTTCCTAGCATTGCAAAATAAGTAAATACACAACTATGTAAATGTGAGGGCTGCTGGCTTAACTTTTCACCTGGAAAAGCTGTGGAGATAGCTCAGAGAAGGACTTGGAGGAAAGGGGATGCATAGTTCTTTTACTAGCATCTTGGGCAGGTATACATTAGAAAAAGCAACTGCTTAAACCAGAAAGAAAGACGCCGGGTTTTCATTTCTAAAAAATGTTGTGATAAAAACAAACCAAAAAAATACCCTCTCCCCAAAACAACAAACAAACAAACAAACAAACAAACAAACGAAACACCTCACTCCTGCAGTTTCTCAACACCAGTGTTATTTCCCCAGGCCTCTGCACTCAGCCACTTTTTCTGATTTCAGTTTGCAAAGTGAATGCTGGATCAGCCATAAGGCTCCGAAGGAAGGTCCTGCTTGGAGCCAAGCAAGCCAGGCCTTCACTCTGAAGGATACACAAGGCTTCCCTCCTAAAGACCCCCTTCCCCCAGCAAGGCCTGTCAGCCGGCCACTTTTAGAGAGCTCTCAGCAGGAAAACACAAAAGTGTGGGTTGAAGGAGAGAATGAATAGAGGGTGTAAAGAGGTTAGTAACAGACTGGTGATCTGGGATCTGAGAATGCAGAATCAGGAAGTAGTTTGATACCCTCCCATGTAGTGTCTCACGGCACTGTATGAGGTCCAAGGGGAAACAGCCTTGGGCAAGAAGACTCAGTATGGGATCCTTAAGAACAGAAAGAACATAGACTTCAGTCAGCTGATGGGGAAACAGCAGAAATGGGCCAAGGTTCCTTGAAGACAAAAGAACTTATTTCCCTTATTAGGATGAAGAACTCAGGATTCCTTCCCACTCCATCAGCTCTGCTGACCTGTATCTACAGAAAGAAAAAAAAAAAGAAAAAAACCCACAGTCATCCTTATGGACCAGAAAGATTTCAGTACATAAAGGAATTCAGCCACCTCGGCCATTTCCCAGGGGACAGATCCACATAAAGACTGGATCAGCACTTGTTCTCATATGGCCAAAGCTGTGGAGTAAGCTCAAGGTTACCCTGTCTGGAAGTTATGTTATCTAGCCGTGGTCACTGCCACAGAGGATCATGACAGTATTCAAACTAAGGGGTCAGGTTAACTGAGAGAGTCCCCTTTGCTGTGCTCAGCCATGGCCCAAACCAGGTAGAGCCTCAACAAGTGCTCCATGTGCATATTTTATTTCCTACAGATTGTTCAGCCTCTCCCCACCTCTGAAAGGCGAGGAGACTTACAGCCAGGGCAAAGACAAAACCAGACAGTTCATTCTCAGGTGCTTTGCAGATGGCGAGCCTGTCTGGATGTGCCAAACGAGCCCTGACAGCAAGGTAAGGGGCTCGGAATTTCTGGAAAGACTAGACTCTGGCACTATCAGTTAATATTCTGTAAACCCAGGAAATCCTCCAGATGTTAGAACATACAAATGACCCACTGCTGAGCCAATGAGGCCTGCTGCTGAGGATAGGCCCTCCAGGAAGTCAGTGCACTCCTGTTCCTTTGGTAATGAAGACAGCAAGTGGAGGTGGAAACAGTGCCCCGCCCCCAGGCCCCCAGACTGTTGGCTTCAACACACTGTGCCTTGTCCCATTGGTTGGTTGTGGATGCTGGGACTTCGATGAAGCTTGCTTCCTACCCCCACCCCGTGTGAGACAGAGAGAGAGAGAGACAGAGAGAGAGACAGAGAAAGTTCCCCACTGGGCCCTTTGGCTTTGGTTCAAAAGTCAGAGGGGCTCTCCACAGACTGTGAACATGTATTCTGTTTTGCTTTCCACCAGTGGCCTGGTACAGCCATGGTTCAAAGCTCACTACAAAACAAAATCCCATCCAGTCCAGCTCCAAGCCCCACTTCTCTTAGCAAGCGGTCTGGAGCCCTTCTGCCTTCTAGACTCACTCTCTGGCCATCTCTTCCTTTCTGCACTGCTCCCCACCACCGACAACACGTCCCCTATCCAGCCAAATAGCTGGGAGTTGCAGAATTAGCTCTCTTCTCTTTAATCTAGAGCCTTCCATAGCCTTAATAGATGCCTGTCCCTTCATTAAAAACCGTAGTAATTCTCCATTCCAGTGCCGGGTCCCTCAGGAATCCCTCCCACCCCCAGCCTGGTGGACTGCCCCTCCATGGTGCTTTCTTTGTGCCTGTCCCTGTATCAAGTCCTCGCTTATCTCCTATCCTTTCACAGACTGTCGCCCTCCCACAAGATTGAGCTCCTGCCAAGCACAGACTGAGGGCCTTCCTGGTCCCTGCATGTCCACATGTGCTCATTAGATATTTCACAAATGAATCACTCAAAGGATTTCTGCAGCAGGTCCGTCCCAGCACTTCCAGTCTGCACCTGACTCCGCGGCTTCGGTGAGACGCATCTTATATTTCTCTTGGAGGCTTCCGTGCTAACCTGCTTTAACCAAAACAGCAGAGACCTGGTCAAGTGAGGCCAGAATTATGCACTGCATCGAATTCTTCCGGCCGCAATGTTCCAGCTCTTAAGCATGGCCAATGGAAAATTAATTGGTCGCAAAGTGCATATCTAATTACAACATCCCGCCCCTGCCACAGCGATGCGCGAACGTTAATTATAACATATGAATCTCAATGACCGACGGTGGCACTTCGTGCCGCATTAATAACCCCACTTGTCTCCCCCACAGCTTCGCTCCCAGTGCACACACTACGCTTTCTCTTAACGGCCATTAGGACAGACTTTACACTTTAGGCGCGGAAGTCCTCATCCTTACAGCTTGCCTCATTCTAAAACCGTGTTTTTCTGCAAACCCAGACGGTGCCTTCGCCCTCAGTTCTGTCCCCCACCGCAGAGGGCCCCGCTAACACAAGAGGTCGTTGGAAGGCAGATATCCGCGTAGCAACATTAGTCTGTCCAGGCAGTTCAGGCCGCATCCCCGGCGTCCCCCTAATTCCCAGCTCTCCAGGGCCCGCCATCCCAGGAAAGAAAGGCGAACTACATTACCCATCAGGCTTGCAGTCTCCCTCTTTCCTTTCAAGTCTTTGCACGTGGCCGGAGGGGAAGGCGGGGCCTGGACGTCACTCTCCTACATTCTCTTTCCCTGTGTCAGTACAGGGATCTTTTTTTCCTTCCTCTACTCCCTCCCTCTGCTTGCCCCTCCCTCCCTGTCTCCCTTCCCTCCCTCCCTCCCCTCTCGACTGGGTCGGTCCGCTGGGGTGCCGTATCCCCTCACTGCCGGGACGGGCCGAACTCCCAGCAGGAGTCCGATCTCTGGAGCCTGGTCCCTCCCTTCCCCTTCCCTGCCCCCTTCCCCCACCCCCGACGCGGGCTCCGCGCGGCAGCCGGAGGAACCCCGAGGTGAGCATCCCTTGTCCGCCCTCCTCTTTTAGTCACCTCGGTTTGCGGGTGGATTCGGGGACCCGGGAGGAGGGCTACGTGACGTGCTCTTGATTATAGATAAATCCGGGAAAACCGCTCCAAACAATCCTCCCCTCCCTCCCTCCCAGTGCTTTAGTCAGCCCGAAGTCCGCACCCATCCCTGGTCCCCCTCCTCTGGGTCTAGGGGTACCGCACTCTCCGATCTCGCCCCCTCCCGGGGTTTGTCCTGGGGTGGTGGGCCCAGCTCCCCGCGCGGTGGGGACCGTGACTTCGGAGCCCCGGAACCCAGAGAGGTTCCTGGGGAACGCGCGTCTGGAGCCCCACTCGCGGTGGAGCCGCCGTCTCGTGCCGGGTTCCGACCTGCGGGAGGCAGCCCGCGAGCGAGATTCCTTTCCCTTTTGTTTTGGAGCCTCGTTTGCTGCAGTGAGCAGTTGCTCCAGCGCCAGGCAAACTTGCAGCTGTTCCGACCGCGCGCTGCGCCGAGGTCGGAGCTCGGCTGGGGAGGCGGCTGCGGGCGCGGCGGCTGCAGCACCCGGGCTTGCGGGAGGGACCCCGCGCGCGCGTGTCTGCGCTGCCCTTCCCTGCCGCGCTGGCGGATCGTGTCTGTGGCCGCGGCGGTCCCTGCGGGCTCGGGGATGGGATGTCTGTGGCTGGCTCGCGTCTAGACAGGCGGCAGACCCCTCCCTTCGTCCTCGGTGAGCCCGGCGGGCCGCGGAGGGCGCGGCGGGTAGGAGCGGAGGAGGGAGCCTCGGCGGAGCCATTGCAGTGGCAGCTTTGGCCGTTCTCCGCCGTGGTGATTCTGTTGGCTTTAAGAATTACCATTCCTGTGGCCTCGGAGTAATGGGGCCTGGGGGCTGGCTACGCCCTGCGGAGCTGGGGTTAAGTTGACAAGCTCTGAAAAGCCGGGTCTCGCTGGCGAGGGCTCCGAGGGCTGCAGAGTGGGCTGATGAGGGGGACCAGCAGGTGACGGTGGCAGGCGCGGGATTTAGGGGAGATGGGGGCGGTGGCTTGGCTGAGGCCGATGTCTAGGGGATCGGGAGAGCTGCCTGCCGGTTTCTGGATGCCACCGGAGGACACGTCCCCGGGACCGGGCTTCGGAGCCGGTTATTTGTTGGCGTTATGAGACAATCCAGGATTCAAACCCTGCTCTCCGCCGCCCCTTCTCTGCTTTTGCGGAGTTCTCAGGGTAGGGGCCGGGGTAGGGGTTGGGGGGACGCGTGAGCTCAAAAGGGGGCGCGGCATGCAGAAGGGAGGGATCGGCGGCTGTGCCCTGCGTGTCCCCACGAGGAGGGAGGCTTCGCCTCCTCCGCCCGACTGTGTGTGTGTACACACAGCTTGGTCTTGGAGGGGGCGGCATAGTGGAGGACTGCGTGGAGTGGATGCCTCATGGGATTGGACCAGCCAACCCCAGATGATGTGAGACGGGCTCTCGGTCTTGTGTGTGTCCACGCTTGGGTTACTAAGGAATCGTTATGCTGGCTCCGGGGACCACCTTAGGATGGCTTGGGTTCTCTGGCAGCATGGGAGTGTGGCCCTCCCTCCACGAGCTCTCCTCCCTCGAGCCCAGTGACTGGCTGCCCACCCTGAAGGCTGGGAGGATCCACCCCAGCTCTGGCGCCCCCCACCCCACCCCCCGCAACCCAGCAAGCCACATTCAGGATCCTTGAACCTAGTACGGAGGCTCCCTGTGGTGATGCTTGTGTCTGCTCATTTCCTCGGCTGTCCTCTGAGATCCTAGAGAGAACTCACGCGTTCAGACACCCCTCCCGCCCCCAGTTCTTCAGTTGAGGACCGAAGCCTGCCCGGTAGCCACAGCCTAGGGCCTATCTGCCTCTGCCCGCAGCGGGGTCACACGCCACTGCCTGCCCCGCCCGCCCGGCTGTCATTTCTGAAGCTCTGAGATTATCCTCCTCTGGCTTGGGGCCCCTGCACAGCCTGGACGCCCCAGATCGGGTGTTGGGAGCCTCCCCAGGTCGAAAGTGACACTGTTTAAGCACCGCCTCTGCTCAGAGGGAGGCGCGGCAGAGGACAGGGAGGAGCAATGGGCTGTCCTGCCGGGTTCCTCCGGCCCAGCGCAGGGGCTGGGCCCAAACCTCTGGAATCTCCGCTCCTAGTCCTACGCCATGCAAGGAAATCGCCAAGATTTTCAAACATTCCTCAACAGACACTAGATAATGGCAGGACGCTCTCGGGTAGCCTGAGGAAAGTCCTCCGAGTGTGTGAAACGGGACTACCGTTAGCAATAGGCCCAGCGGTGAGTCCAGTGCCTATCCTGGTGAGGACCCCTTCAGGTCGGAGACAGTAATTTGCAAGGCGTTCTGGGTATAGCGCCATTGAGATGAGTAGATTGCTAGAATGAGAACATGTATCTATGGATTTACAGAGAGAGAGCGTCAGTCGCCCCACCATATATCATCACAGTTGCCAAAGAGGTAGGGAAGGGCCAGGCCCACTGTACAGACGACACCAAGGCCCGGAAGTGATATCACTTGCCTATGGCCTTTCAGTAGGTAAAGGACAACTTTCTTCCTTGTGATTTCTGTTTGCAGCCCGTAGCTGCTTATTTTTGTTTAAGGCAGGGCCTCCCCATGCTGCCTGGCTTACCTCTGCCTCCCAGATGCTGGGATAGCAGGCGTGCACCTGGTACCCACAGCTTTTTATTTAAACAGTGACATTTATCTATTTATTTATTTATTTATTTATTTATTTATTTATTTATTTATTTATTTATCCTGGCACATATTCTTTGTCAAAATGCATTTTTGCTGTTACTGTGACACAGGGTCTCACTATGTAGCCTTGGTTAGCTTCCCTATGTAGACCAGGCTGTCCTTGAACTCGTGGAGATCCACCTGCCTCTGGAGTGCTAAGGTTAAAGGTGTATACCGCCGTGCTTGGATTTTCTCAAAATAAGTAACACTCACGAAAAGAGCTACTATAAACCGCGGGCCTTTACCACTCACCTAATCGTTTGGTGTTGGCGAGTACATGCCCGCTCTGATGCACCTGTTACATGTATGTAGTAAGCACCTAGAGGGCGTGTGCACTTGTTCATGGAGTCCTTGGTGAGTCCAAGAGGTGTTGTTTGCATAGGCTTTTGTTGTTGTCATTTTTTTTTTTTTTTTGAGACAGGCTAGCCTGTTGTATACTTATATAGCCCAGGCTGGTTGGTCTCAAACTTACAGCAACATTCCTGCTTCAGCCTTCCAAGTACTGCTAGGATGTATTCTTTACTGCTTTCAGTGCCACCGAACGAAAAATGTAAACCCGCCGTCTTCCTGTCTTCCTGCCTGTCTAGAGATGGCCAAGCCTGGGAAACAACAAAGCATCCATACATGTCTGTGTGAGTGCCTCGGCGGTCATGCAAGTGGAAGTTTTCAGGCGTGAGCTAGGAGGGTTTTTAAAGTTGGCAAACTGATCCGAAAACTACCTGACCCACCCATTTATTCCCAGGCATGTGTTGGGCACCTTTGAGTTTGTGTATCTTGAAGTACATATAAAAGAAGTTAACAACTAGTTCCGGTTATGTGTTAGGACAGTGGTTCTCAACCTGTGGGTTGCCACCCCTTTAAGGCGGTTTGAGTGGCCCCTAAGGCCACTCAAAGGGGGGTCACCTCTTTACACTATGATTTATAACAAGTAGCAGAATTACAATTATGAAGTAGCGATGAAATAATTTTATGGTCTGGGGTCTCCACAACATGAGGAAGTGTATTAAAAGGTTGCAGCAGTAGGAAGGTTGAGAACCACTACGATAGACTCTAACACTGCCCTTCCTGCTGTGGTGGATATATGAATGTCAGTTTCGCAGATGCTTACGATGGACCCATCTGTATTGCTTTGGGCACACGAAGGCACCACACCAGGCATCGTTCAGTTACGCTGCAAGAGGCAACCCATCATCAATATTTTGTGATACTCACCCTGGGACACATGTTGGTTGCCAGGTCCCCTACCTCTTGGTATCTGAGAGCAAAGGTCGAGGGAAGAAGGGGCAGGGAAGGTCCTCCAGTCTCTGTGGCCTAACTGCAAGCTGTTTGGAATCTCTGAGGTGGGGCTAGGGCTAGGTCCTTCTGCAGGAGATAGGCAGCTGAGGAAGGTTATGCCCTCAGGCCAACCAGCAGGTCCCTCTGAGCCAAGGCACTGTGAAGATGTTCACTCTGTTCCTAGCTCTAGCTCTAATGTGCCGTGACTCCGAGATAAGCTGTGTGGTTTTGGTCCAGGTCTCACCAGGCCCTCACGAGGTCTGTAGATGTTTGTATGAGGCTGTCCGGTTCCAAATTTCACACGTGTGATCTCTGTCTTCCTCCAATTCCGCTTCCACTGCCCCTACTCCAAGGATATTATATATATATATATGTATGTATGTATATACATATATATATTTTTTTTTTTCAATTCTGATTATGATGGTAGAAGCTGGAGGTGGGCGGTTGGGATGCAGAATCTCGGTTCTGGAGAGACAGGAAGACAGGCAGACAGACAAGCATATTGCAGTCTGTGAGAATTCTCCCACAGTAGCACTTCTGCAGAACTTACCTGATCGCATGTTGCAGCTGGACTTTATAGCCAAAGCCGAGCTGTGGGGTTAAGAACTGGAAGAGAACAGGCCCGTCCCTGGAGCCTGTGTATTTGTCATGTCTAGCCGGGAAGCTGGACCCAACTGCTGGCTCAGGAGAAGCATTGTGGAGTAAATACAGGGTGAGAGGCAGTTTTCATAGCAAGGATACATAGAGTAGGACTGGTTGGGGATGGTTTAATGGAAGAGGTGTTTTTGGGAGTAGGTGCAGGTGTTCTGTCTGTGTGAGGGGTTTTAGATTATTGGTCCAGATGTGGATAGAGGAAACTGAGTGTGCATGAGGTGGGATGGAGCAAAGAGATTTGGTCGATCACCCTGCAGTCATCGTGACCCTCTTCATTGCTATTGGGCTTTGTAGGCCTGGGTCAGTGTTAGGTTGGGCTACGACAGAGGACATGCCTAGAGCCTTGATTCAAATGTTGTGGGGAGAGAAACACAAATCGTTACATTTCCCAACAGTGTACAGGAAAGCCCGAAGATTTTTCAGGTGCCTGATGACTCAGAGGACCTGCCATCAGGGAGGACTTCCTGAAGGAGGCAGCTCAAGCACTGACTATTAAAAGAGAGAAAGGAACCATCCAGAGGAGCCAGGAAAAGGGCCTTCTCTGGTAGGCACCAGCAGGCACAAAGGGAGCGGGGGCTGGAGCAGACTGACTCTGGGAAGGAACCATTAGCAGTGAGGTGGAACTCAAGAACACAGCCCAGGAAGTATTGTCCTTCACAACCAGTAAAGGACCAGCTGTTAGACTGATGCTCCATCTAGGATGGGAGAGGGCCTTTAACGAGGTGGCCTCTGGGCTCTGGAGCTGCAGTGTTTGTGTCAGAGGGAGGTGATCTGAAGCCAGGCCAGACACTGGAGATGAATCAAGGGTCACATGTTGTCTTACTTAGGTTTCTGTTGCTGTGACAAAAATAACTGGGACCAAAAGCAACTTGGGAAGGGAAAGGTTTATTTCATTATAGTTCTCTGTCACAGCCCATCATTGGAGGAAGTCAGGGCAGGAACTCAAGGTAGGAAGCTGGAGGCAAGAGCTGATGCAAAGGCCATGGAGGATGCTGCGTACTGCCTTGCTCCTCCTGGCTTGCTCAGTTTGTTTTCTTCTAGGGATGACACTGCCCAAAATGAGCTAGGTCCTCCAACACCAATCATGAATCGAGTTAATGCACTGCAAGCCAGGCTGGTGCGGGCTTTTTCTCAGTGAGGGGTCCCTTTTCCCAAATGACTCCTGCTTCTGTCAAGTTGACATACAACCAGCTGGCATACATGTTAAACAGATTTGGGAAGCACAGCCTGTGGTTATGGCTTATATGTAAAAGGGGAACCCTTCACAGATCCCCAGGCTTCCGGCCACACTGACTGAGTGCAAATGGCAGCCCAAGCATAAACTGGGATAGGTCTGCCGGGTGAGGGTGAGAATAAAGAGCTGTGGCAAGTTCAGCATCATTGGCTTTGGATTGGAATCGCAGATACTACAATACCGGAGGAAGAAGAAGGGTAAGCAGGAGCCACTGCGCTGAGAGTGAGGAGGCATCTGTGAGGTGATGGGGGACCCAGACCCTGGCAGACAATGCAGCAGACCTCTTCCTCCCATTGTCAGAGAATCCTTTGTCACACAGGGCTGCTGGCTCCGTAGGGAAGCCAGGCAGGGATGCTGTGTCATGCTGGAGGCCCAGCTGGCGGAAGCAGGCTGCAGCTTCAGCTGGATGCATTAGAGTGAGCGAGGCGAGAGAGGCTCTTTCCTCTTTTAACAGCCACAAGGAGCGGAGTCCTGTCCCAGGCCCTTGAGAAGGGGAACTGCTTTTCAGGAGCAGGTGGTGTGTGTGAGGTAAGATGGGGACATACAGAAAAAAAGAGCTAAGGAGCTGCACAAGCCAGAAGCGTAGAATGAGTGCGAGCTAAGTGAAACTGCGTAGCGGAGATCCCGTTTCGTTCATCCATCATTGTACAGGGCTGCTGATGGGATCAACCCTTTTCCTGTTTGGACTCTGAAGACCCAAAGCTAAGCCTGGCACACAGGAGGTGTTGGTCTCCCGTGGGTCTTTGCAGGGATGTGGCCGTTGTGTAGGATCAGAGGTCGGCCAGAGAAGTCATCTGGGCACAAATCCTAAGGGGGCACCCCCATACTGACTTAGACACTTTCAGTGCCACAGTAGAATGCCCCTGGAACCCTTCCAAATACAGAGTGCCTGGAGATGCTGCAGAAGCTCAGCAGAATCCTTTCTAAGAACAGCTTAGCTCACTAAACGCAAAGGAAGCCCTGCCCCAGATGAGACCCGGGAGTGTGCTCAGGCAACGCTGGGCTTGACAGGTAGCTACTGGGCTCAGAACCCCAGGGCCTGAGCCCTGATGGTGTCTCCTCTGGGATGGGGAATGGAGAGCCCTGCCTCTAGTGGGTACAGGGAGGTTTGCCTACCAGGAGAAAGCACAGGCTAGCCATCACCCACCGCCTCCTGGCATGGGTAGTGCTGGCCTGTTTGGATTTGAGGTTGGGAGAAAAATACCTCCCAGCTGTTGGAAACCTCAGGCCTTTTACAGCTTTGGGTGTCCACCTGTTATTTTATCCTAGGGCTCTAAAGAAGAAATTAACTCACAGTCCCGGGGCCTTGATCCTGCCCATTGTGGGCCAGAGGCTCTGAGGAAGTGAGGTTCTTCACCCATTGTTGATTGTCAGAGTCCAAGTCTCGCATTCAGGGCATCGTGAATGAGTGAGTGAAGGGGAGGAGGAGAGGGCAGAAGGGCCCTGAGTAGGACCTTGAGAGTGGGCCTGGAAGACAACTGCCCAGTGCTGGAGGCAAATGGATCGTGTGGAGAATTGTCCCTCCCTCACCTTAGATGTATGACATGGCTTGGGTTCAATCCCCAGAACTGCAGGGGAAGAAAGAAAACGAAGTAACGTATTTGTGGATGAATCCCATCTGGCTACAAAACCCAGATCTTTTCTCACACTGCTTGCTCATCGCAAATCCTTACAGGTATGGCATCTTCCCAGGCTGCTGTTTAGGGCACCCAGTGAGGATTTCCATGGTCATTTCTTCTCCAGACCACATTCCTCCATGTCCTCCCTGAGCCCAGAGATACAGTTTCAAACTTGGGGTCAGCTAATTTCCCTTTTGCTTGCTTGGGAATGCAGGCCAGCAAAGCACTTGGACCACTGTGAACCTTTATTGCACTGCCACTTTTGTCTGGATGCTGGGTTTCACCATCCTGCTTCTGCCAGAAGGGCCCCTGTTTGCTAAGACCGAGAATCCAGCCAGTTTCTGTCTTAACTGGTTTAACGCACAGAGACCTTGCAAGGATACATGTTGACTGGGCAGAGCTGGTTGTGTGGGCGCAGTCTGTGATATGGAAGCTATTTTTTTAAATTTTTGTTTGATTTTGTTCTTGGTTTCTGAGATGGGGTCTAGGTATGTAGCCCAGGCTCACCCTGAACTCTCTAAAGTGTCTTGTATCCAAACTTGTGATCCTTCTGTCTCAACCTTCTAGGTTCCATGCCTGGCTTGATACAGACACTCTGAGCTACTTTGGTTTATAGACAATTGCAAGAGACACCTGTATTTGATGCCTGGAACACTTTTGCTCATGAGGGAGCCATATGCATGGAGCTGGGTTCAGTGGGTATCTGTGGTATGCCAGGCTCAGCGTTGGGTACTCCAGTATGGGTCTCACAGAAGGAAACTGACTTCTGTGAGGGAGACTGCTAGGGGCAGAGACATGGAAATGCCTGGTTATAATGGTGGCCACAGAACCCTGGAGTTACTCAGAAGGCATGTATGTGGGGCAGGGTGGACGCTGCCCCTGTGATTCTGTTCCAGGGTAATCCCTTGGGGTATACAAGAACCCCACGTTACCACCTGCTGTGAACACCCAGGCCTTTGTCATGATCTTGGGGAATTTGCTATGACTCTGAACCATGAGATCAAAACAGTAGCCTGCTGCTGAACTCTTATCCTGGCCTGTTTTCCCACAGGATGGCATTCACAGTGTGATTTTTAGGGCATATGTGTTATTTGAGTGTTGTGTCTGTCTGTAGCACCCCAGGATCTCCTACAAACAGAGGTGTTCCGCAATTCCTTTCTTTTTGCAGAGCAGGGTGGCTAGTGTCTGTGTGGCTTACATGTCTGCTGGCACCTATCGGCTAAGGAGAGTAGCAGCTGCTGCCGCAGTAAGGTTGGCCAGGTTGAGGCAGCTCTGCTAATTTCTGCTGGACTCCTTGCTGTGTTGACAGAGCCAGTGGTGAAGGCCAGAGATTCTGGAAACACACACAGTCTGGGTCTTTCTCCTCCATAGACCTCTGTCCTCCTTGTGCACGTGTATATGGGTTTGCAGATGGCTCAGGCCAGGGGGATAAGAAGAGGCTCGAAGCGTATCCAGCCTCCACCTGCTTGGGTGTCTGTGGTTGGTGTACCAGCTCAGAGAAGCACACAGCCTTTCCTTTGGCTTCATCCTCCACCCCCATGGTTCCTCGACTGCTTCCCTGGTTTGTGCTCAGAGGTGGTGAACACACTAGAAGTGTCACCCGCTTACATGTCAACCATGCGGGTCCTGTAGGGCCGGTGCAGCCCTTGCCATGACACCCACACCAGGAGGAAGGTATGGTTGGTTACAGTACATGCCTGTTAAAAGGCATGTGTTCATTTGGACTCGGCTGCAGACTCTGAGTCTGCATAGGGCCTGGAAGAGGGTTCTGTGGGTCCTCACCTTCGAATGTTTTGAAGAGGAAGAAGGATCACTGCTCATGTTGCTCTGAGTAGACTGTGTTCCCTGAAAGCCCTGCTAGAGTCCTTGAACCCATGGGGTTTCTGGGAGTCAGGGTCTCTACAGAGGGCAATGGGCTGCATCCTTAGGTAACATGATTGGCATCTGTGTAAGAATGGAACTTGGGCTAGGTGTGGAGGTGCATGGGTGTAAACCTAGCACTGAAGAGCCTGCTGCAGGAGGATTGCTGCGTTATATAGCAAGGCCTTATCTGGAAAGAAAAAAGAAAAAAGTGAAAGAAATCATGGACTGCAGATGGAGATGAGCAGTGCCCTGGGGTTAGTCCCTTTACCCCCCCCCCCAAACAAAGCCTGAGTAGATTAGAGCAGATGTAACAGACTGAGGGAACCAGCGCTCGAGGACATGGAGCCCCAAGGAGAAGGGCTTTAAACTACACAAACACAAACACACACGGACAGCATAGTACATAGTGCAGTACAGTAGAGCACAGCACAGCACAGCACAGCACAGCACAGCACAGCATAGTATAGTATAATATAGTAATCAGTGCTCCTGATGCCTTGGTTCTGGACATCTATCCCCAGCATTGTGTGCCTTGATTTCCTGTTGCTCTCAGCCTCACAGTGTGCCCCAGGACAGGAATGTATGTCCCCTGAGCATGGAGACCATTGAGCCTGCATACTGAGTGATAACTTAAAAAACCCAGCATGTATTTGATTACTAATGTAAGAGCACATAGCGGGTGCTTTTTATATACTAATTAGCCTTCCAGACCTATATTTTATCCATGAAACAGTGAGGGCACAGGGAGTGTTTGCCTTAGGTTGCATGGCTAGGGAGTAGTATAGCAGATTTCAGTTCAGCCTTGCTTTTCACCCTCACACACTGACTAGCTATACTGAGGCCCTTGTGATGTTCTGGGGAGGTTTGTCACTTATAGTTTGGGTGAGCAAGTCACTTCTATCCACATGTTTCTTCTTGGTGACTCCAAGACTTACATGAGATGACTTCTTGGGTGCCTGCCCCTTCTCACTCTGAGGTTCCATGCCTGTCCTTTCATTAGTTAGAATTGCCCACAGTGGGGCTGGTATGGAGAAGGAAGGGACCCTGAGTCTCTCTCTCTCTCTCTTTTTCCCCTTTGCTGACCCTAAGGCTGCAGCTCCAGGTCCACCTGAGGATAACGGTCTCTCCTGTGGGAAGAGATGAATTCTGTCAGCAGCAGCAGAACTGACCCCACCCCAGGCCAAGCCAGCCCAGGTCCTACGAGGAAGGCCTGGGATGAGTTATATCCAGAGAAGCACTCGGTCAGCTGGGGCTGATGCAGCCTCAGGAGGCAGATAGGGCCTGAGACTCAGGCTCTCGCCCATTCTGCTTCCCCGTGTCTAGGCCCATGGCGGCAGCAGCAGAGGGCCGAGTAGGGAGATGGCTGTCTGGAAGTTCCAAGGACACAGTTGAGAATAGGGTCATCAGTCAGAAGGGAACTTGGATGCCAACATCTGGCAAGCCAGCGCGGAGCGTATTCCTAAAGGAGGCTGACTTTGCTCACCACACTGGAGACAGGCTTGCTTAATGGATCCGTAATAGATATGAGAAAAGCATCTTTTCAGAGAACCCAGTTCTTGGTGGCCTGCTGTGACCTCATTGCTTTTCTGATTCTTGCATTAAGACATTTGGATAGAGACAGCAAACCTCTGTGCCTTCCCTTCTATTGTCAGGGTTCTCTGGGGACACAACTCCTGTGTTTTTGTGGGACGCCTAGGGGGCTGATGGGACTAATGTACTAATTCTAGCAGGGCCCTTAAAGGAAAATAACCCAGTGGACCAGCCAAGATCACGCACACTCACTGTAGAACAGCACATGGAGAAAGGGCTTTCTGAGCCATCCCTTCCTGGCTCTTCAGAATGTTGTGTAGAGGTTTTCAGGTACTCCGTCCACTGAGCCACCCTGTCAGTTATTGTGACCAACGATAGCATTATCTCCCAGCTGAGACAAGGGTCACATCAATTCAGATTTACCCAATGCACCAGAATGGATGGGGAAACAGCTTTTCAGAATAGCAGGCAGTCCTGGGTCTGGATCTCACTGAAGAGGGGCCCCTGGCAGAGAAAGGCAAAGCCCTGTGGTGTGTCCCCAAATTCATCCTCTGAGCAGCGTGGGCAGTCGCAAACAGTTGAGAACCATCTGAAAGTCTCTGCACACCTACCCTTTCATCTTGGGGATGGAAGAGCCTGATAATTTGACATAATCCACGTTCCTGAGGTTGAGAGGGGTCTGTGGAGTTTGGCCTTCATCAGTCTCTCAGGGCCTGTGGCTCACTACGTTATGTTATGGCCCAGGGCCATAGCGTGAGGCAGGTTGGGATAGTGCCCTAGGTATAAAGTGAGTAGTACCGGAAACAAGCAATAGCCAGTTGTCTATCTTCGCACTGCTTCTAGTGTGGCCCATAACGGCTAATCTGTTTTAAGATTTAGTTTCTAGGTGGGGGAATCTCCATTTCCTCCCAGCTCTTGTCAGAATAATCTAGGGTAAAGATCTGTTTTCCAGGCCTGGGCTCCACCCCAGCCCTGGTGACAGCCAAAACCACCTCTGCCCAGATTCTTCTGAATGGTCCTGAGAGCCAAGAATCAGCTGCAAAAGCAGTGAAATATTTTTAGATGTATTTATTTTATGTGTCTGAGTATTTTGCCTGTATGCATGCCTGGTGCCCACAGAGGTCAGGAGATGGGACTCAGCTACCCTGGAACTGAGTTATGGTTAAGAGCCACTATATGTGAGCTAGGAACTGAGCCCAGGTCCTCGGTAAGAGCAGCAAGTCCTGTTAAACTGCTGAGCCATCTCTCCAGCCCCAGGGGCAGCAATTTTGTGTTTGTTTTGTTTTGTGTAAGGGTACCAATACATAGCCAGTCTGGCTTCCTGCCTCATCCCCTTCACTATTGAGCTTACAGACATTGACTACTAGGTCTGGCTGGGGAGTGAGGTTCTTAAGAGCTGACTCACCAGGCCTGGGAAAGCTGGGGGTGGATCACACAAGACCTAGGGACCTGTGACTTCCCTTGCATTAGGACCTGGCTCCTACAGCCTAGGATCATAGCTGTGGCTGACAGCTCAGGCCCTGCAGCCCCCAGCCTCTACTCTTTTCTGCTCAGCAAACAAAGCAGTCTGGCTACTCACATTGGCTCAGTCTGCAGAGACCTTGTGAGGTGGAGGGCCAGGTGATTCGATTGCGGATGTGCCTGGGTTGAGGGAGCCCTGAATGGCTAATGACATGCAGCTATAAGTGTGTCTGTCGTGCCTGTCTCCAGAGCCCATTAGATCATGAGGGCTCTGACCTCATGCATGTTTAATCTCCTGATGGATCCACACTGTGCACAGACTGTTGGAGGTGGTGAGACACTGAAGGTGGGGCCGGGCTTGAAGAAGTAGTCCCTGGGGGTGCCTTAGAAGGCCATTTCTTCCTCTGGTACCTTGCTATCTCCAGTCTGCTTCTTCGCTGCCTGGAGTGGAACTCTGTTCCAGCACAATCCCTCTGCCATGATGGACAGGCAACAAAATCGACTTTTCTTCCCTTCAGTTGTTTACCTCAGGTGTTTTTGTTACAACATAGGTAGCAAACACCGGTGACTTCCTAGCTGAGCAGTAAACCCAGGGCGTAACTTTTCAGATGAACATAACACAGTCCCTTGGCCTGTAGCCCTAGGGAAGTCTCTGGGACTTGAGTGAGCAGGGCAGGGGTGAGCTCAGTTTGGGGTGCAGGGACAAAGGGACATTTATCCAGTAGGAGCTGTGTCATGAACTTAGTGAGGATCTGCCTTTGCTCTGCTTCCGCAGAGACAGGCGGGCATAGGGCCTCCAGTTCTCCATGTCTGTACTTCTGGAAGCTTCAGTGTGGACCTGTCTCTCTGTTTCTGAATACTGCTCTTCTTCCAGAATGTACCCTGTCTGTCCTCAGCTGTCTGTCCAGCTGACCATGCAGGGTGGTGAAACTGTGCTGCATTTCTCATTGTCCCAGCATCTAGGACATGGGGGTGCTGAGAAGTTTGTTTTCTGGACTTCCTGCTTTTCAGTGTCACCTTCTTGTTGCTCACCCCTAGCCTTATTCTGTACACACACACATACACAAATTCACACGCACACATGGAAGGAAAGCAGCATCAGTGTCTGCCTTTATGATGATATAGCTCCATTGAGTTTGGGCCTTACCATTTGGCCTCATGTGACCTTCATCAAATCTTTAAAGCCCCCTTCTAGTGCAGTCACATTGGGGATTAGGCCTCCAGCAGATGAATTGGGAAGGGACATAATTCAGTCTGTAACTAGCTCCATCCAGTGAACCCTTCCTGTGACTTAAAGAAATGCATTCAGACGGATGGCAGAATGGGATGATTTTAGTTGAATACATAGGAACATGTAAAACATTTCATACTTTGTATTTGTTTAAATATTCATGAAAGAGAAACAAAAACTAGCTGGGCATGATGGTACAAGCCTGCAATTCCAGCACCTGTCAGGGAGGAAGAGGCAGGATACTCTCAGGAATTCAAGGCTAGCTTTAGCTGCATAGTTCCAGGCCAGCCAGAGCTATAATACAGCCAAGTGCTGAGAGTGTAGCTCAGGGGTAGAGCTTTGGCTCATCTCCGTGTGGGTACTTGGGTTTCCTTACAACATAGCAGCAGGGCTCTGAAAGTGAATGTCCCAAGAAACAAGAAAGAGCAGCTGCCAGTTTGCTATGGCCCAGTCCAAATACCAGTTGAGTGTGCCACTCCTGTGCTGTTTGGTCAAGAGTCCACATTCAAGGGGATGGGGGAGGGTTTTAAAGAATATGGAGGCTAAGGCTATGCCTTCCTTTCCATAGGCTTTCCTGGAAGCCTAATTCACCTCCTACTTGCTGTCTTTTGTGGAGCGATGGAAAAGAAATGTATGTAAAGATCGGTCTGTATGGCTTGAACTCAGTGATAGTTAATAAAGACTTTATTTCATCCATTCCTTAAAAGTTGTCCCTACCCCATTGTGATTCGTTACTTTTTCTGCTACTGTGATTAAACACCAGGACCAAAAGCAACTTACAGAACAAAGGGTTTATTTTGGCTTATTGTTTTAGAGGGAGACTCTTTCATGGTGAGAAAGCATGGCATCATGTGACAGGCATGGCAGCTGGGAAGTCCCATCCTCAGCCACAAGCAGAGAAAATGAACTGGAAGTTTAAATCTCAAGGCCTGCTCCCAGGGACTTCCTCCAGAAATGCCTGACTACGTAAACATCCCCAACAATGCCATCAGCCAGGGACCAAGTGTTCAAATGCCTGAGACATAGTGGCATCTCTCTTTCAAACCGCCACGTACATTCCTGTGTGTGGTGCTTCCCCCTTTACCTGACACTCCTCCCGTTCCCTCAGATGTCAGCAGCTGGCCTTGCAAGACAGAGCATTTCCCTGCAAGGCTGCCTCCACCAGATCGGAGCCCTCTCCTGAGAGGCTTTCCTGTGCCCGAGGCTGGGCTGGCTGCAGAGATGCAGGGAGGAATCTGGATGCATACGCTTCCATGCCTGCTTCACTTTCAGGGATCCTGGGGCATCAGTGGGAGAAAACGGTGGCCTTGCAACACTTTTTCTCAGGGTGTCCTTTTCAGCAGCATGGCATTGTATGTGGTGGTGGTGGTAGTGGAGTGTCTGTGCTCTGCCTGTGCCACTTCTTTGCTGGCCTGGGACTTGGCATTATGGAGTACCTGGCTTAGGGTGGGTGCCAGCCCCGTGGCTCTGGTTTTGTTAACTAACCAGCCTTGTTTCCTCTCCTGTAAGAGTGGAAGACTCCATTTAGTCTGCGGGTTGGCAGCCTGTGGCCTGCCCACCAAATCCAGCCCAACTCCAGCTTCTCACGGTGAAGCTTCAGTTTCACTGAAACAGTCATATGTGGTCCTTTCTGTGTGTCTGTCATGCTTGTCATAAAAAACGTGGCCTAGGAGGCAGTGTGTCTGGACTTTTAGGGACAAGGTTGATGACCCACAGGTAAAATCCCCGTCTCTGTGGGATTTGCATCTGTGGAGCTAACCAAGACTAAAACATACTTTTTAAAGCACTGGGATGACTGTGGTGGCTCATGCCTGTAACCCCAGCACTTGGGAGGCTTTGGGAGGAGGATCAGGACCCGAAGGACATCCTCAGCTTCATGTTAAGTTGAGCTTGAACTTGAATGCTGGCTTGAACTGCATGAGGCCTTGTCCCATAAAAAGAACAAACTAAACAGGCTGGGCTTGGTGGCACAGACCTGTAACCCACACACATGACCGGGGGTGGGGCGTGAAAAAGGGTAAGAGGAGGGTGGGAAGGGAGGAGAGGGGAGGGAGAGGAAGAGGGAAGAGGCCTAACACATAAGTTCTTCAAAACTCTAGCCCCTGCTGGGCTGCTTTTACAGAAAGCCACAATGAGAGTTTGTTTGGCTCACAGATCTGGAGGGTGGGATGTGCAAGCTCCCACAGCTGTTTGCAGGAGGCCCCTTCTTGCTGTGTCCTTACTTGAATGACCTCTCAGAGCTAAGCCTTTTTATAAAGGTGGAACTCTGTCACCTCCCTCCTAGCCTTCTCCTACAGGCCCTGCCTCCCAGTGCCAGCTCTCGGAGGGCACACTAAGACCAAAATGTTCTTCTATGGGAAAGAGGATGCCAGATAAATAGGCTTTCTAGTGGTCATCTAGTACCATATTTCAATTGATCTTAGACCAATCTATTTGGAGCCAGTTCCCTGGGCCCGAGGGTCTCAAACTGTACAGTAACAGATGCAGCCAACCAGGGAGAAAAAGCAGAAAGGAAGTCTTCAGAAGGGCGCCCTGGGAATCCAACATCACTAAATTGAAGAGAAGCCCAACAGGCAACTCTCCCCCAAGATCCCAAAGAAATCTAACCTTCTAACCAAGTTCAGCTTCCTGTGGTCAGTCAAAATAGAAGGCGCCTTAGAGAGGCACCAGCAGGGTGGCTTTGCTCCCTGAGTGTTACCTGCCCAGCTCCCTCTCTCCCAGTACCCCTAAGCCAGAGTGAGCCAGCTGGGAGGTCGAGCCGTGGACTCATTCTCTGGGAGAAGTGTAGCCTGGGCCTGGGGGACAGCCCGCAGGTGTACCCTACGGCAGGATGGCTGTCTTGACAAGCTCTCTTTTCTATAGTGGAGGGCCTGTGGGCATGAAATGCAGCCTCCCTTGGCCCTTGAGGAGTGGGGAGGGGAGGTGGCATTAAACCTTTTTGTTTTTACTCTAGAAGCTTCCTAGCTTCATACAGACTGGGGATCCTGTTTGTTTACACAGGCTAGCTTTTCTTGAATGCCAGCAGTCCCACTGGTCTTAGGCATGGAGTGGGTCACCAGAGTTCTGGAAGCTGGAACATGTTCCGTGAAGAGGGCATTTGTGTGTGTGGGAGAGGTATGACCCTGGAAAGCAGGCTGACTCATAGGCCTGGAGAGTAGGGGAGACAGTCCTGTGCTAACGGAACCCTACTTGGGGAGGGGCTTGAGGGGGTGTGGGTCGGTTCTACATAAGCTGTCTGAACAGCCCCTCCTCGCCTCCTAAAGTCCTCCAAAGCCTGGCTCTCCAGTAGCTTGTCCTAGGAGGACATCTGACCACGTTTGTTTAATAGTTAACCATTGAAGGAAAGCAGGTATTCCGTAAAACTGAAGTTACTGAGTTAGAATGTTTTTCCTTTCCTTTTTAGATTTATTTATTTTATGCACATGAGTGTTTTGCCTGCCTGTATATCTGTGTACCACGTTCATGCCTGGTGCCTGCAGAGTCAGAGGAAGGCATTAGGTTCCCTGGAACTGGAGTTACAGATGTGCCTCTGTGTGGGTGCTGGGAATCAAACCCAGAGCCCCCTGCAAGAGCAATAGGTGCCTTTAACCACTAGACCGTCTCTCCAGCCCCTGAACTTACTTAATTGGAATAGCTATTGTGGTAAATGAAAGTTTGTCTCCCTTGGAAGTTACATCCTAGAGCATGTGGCCAAGCAAGTGGATTTCAATATTTAAGGAGTTCCTGTATCTAGGCTTCACTCTTGCATTAAGCTATGTCTAAGAAAGCATAAACCACTGTGTTCATCTTTACATCTTACACCACCTTCCCCCTTTTCGTGGCAACTGGCCACAATGCAATTATGCTACATAAATTTGCATGCTTAATTAGTTGGAGGTCTCGCTTTATTACCCTGTCACTGCTTGTGCCTCTCACATGATACAGGCACTCAATTCCACGATGCAGTTCCAGCAGCCCTGGGCACATACAGCCCTCACCTGTGACCTTCTGGGCAGAGTGCCTGGTTGGAGTCTGCACTTCCTGGCTGTCACTTTCCTACTTCTACAGGAAACAGCTGAGCAGTTGCCTGAATTGTTGTATCCTGAGATAACATCTGGTGCCACTCATTTGAGCTGTAGTTTGCTAGTTTCCTGAGTGCCCTCCTGCTTTCTTTGTGGCCAGGGAGATAGTGTTAGTCTTTAAGTTTTGCCAGGATCCTCTGGGGGACTGGAAGTGTCTCACAAGGCTTTGCAGCTGGCATAGGACCAGAGGCCACATCGGCACTGAAGTCCCATGCTCTTCCAGTTACACTGTGGAGTCAGGGGTGGGCCGCTGTTTTCTAGTTTCATGGTCCATGATGTAGCGGGACCCTATGGCACATCTCTGCTGAGCCCAAGCTTCAGCCTTTCCTTCTCTGGGGCGGTGTGGCTAGTCTGTGATGGTGGGGCTGGTGCTTAGAGGTATTTTAGGTTTATATTACTGTAACAAAATATCAGGGCCAGGCTTATTTCATAAAGCAATGAAGTTTCTTTACTTCATATATGTAAAGGTTTAAGCAAGCGGCACTGTCCGCACTTTGTGGTGAAGATAGGAGAGTATGATGGTTACTCTGGGAAGTAAGAAACCAGGAGAACCAGAGTCCTACTGTCTTCTCTGAGAGCACACCCCCAAAGACCTCCCACTGGGCCCCATCTCCTCCCAACAAAACCAAGCTGTGAGTCTGTGGCTTGACAGGCTGGCTCCTGAGGGTGGGTGTGTGTGTGTGTGTGTGGTGAGCAGCTGAAAACAGTAAGAGTCAGTGGTTGCTCTGGCATCTGGAAACTGCTCAGGTTTTGGAAGCAGGTAGAACCCAGCAATGGTCCTTCGAGTATCAGTGATGGCAGAAGTGAGCCAGAAGGGAAAACCCAGCAAGGAGTGCAAAGGAGACAGAAGTGTGACTACAGAGAAACACACCTACTCAGGAAGCCATTTGGCCATGAATCAGTCTCTCACTCCCAAACCTTGGTTGACCTCGACTGTAAAATGAAAACAGATTTGTTGTTGTTTTGTATTTTTTTAAAAAGTGAAAATACTTTTAGAGGAGGAAAAAGAGCCAAGTGTTAATTTCAGAAGGATAAAAAAAAAAAAAAAAAAGCCAGGCTGCTGGTGTGAGGATCTCCTTCTCATATTGGCACCCTGCACCTAGCAGATTTCAGAAGTGAGAGAGGAGGCTCGCTTTCCTGTGAGGAATTGACATCTCTCAGCATCCGACCACAGAGGATGCCCGAGCTCCGGCTTTGGCATCCCAGTGGGCCTGGGCAGTAAGGAGGGATGAGAGCCTTGCGCTGCATCCCTGCTCCCGGTCTCAGGTCATGGGGACCAGATAGACTCAGTCTGCCTGTGTGCCCAGGCCACTCAGCAGACACCAAGGACAGGGTGGCTTAAATGACAGACATTTCTTTCTGAAGGCTGGGATCCAAGGGAAAGTGCTAGCGGGGTTGGTTTCTTCTGAAGCCTTTCCTCTTCCTTGTAGATGACCATCTTTTCCTTGCATCTTCACGTGGTGGTGCCCGTCTGCATGGCTGTGTCCCTGTCTCCTCCTCTTAGACACCTACCTGTCAGATTGGGTTAGGAGGACTCACCTAAGTCTGTGCTCCACCTTTCGTACCTCTTTAATAACTCTGAAATATTGGGGTGAATTTGGGCTATATCATTCTTTCAACATGTCCACAATGGACCCTTTTATGAATGGAGACGCATACCCTGTAGAAGGGACAAACCTTGCAAAACTCCAGGTAGCTTGTGCAGACAGTCTGGGGGAGGGGTGCAAGTGAGAAATGCAGCAAAGCAAACGGGTGAGAGGGGCTTGAGGCACCCAGCAAAATGTGCAGTAAACTTTTCTTAAAAGAATTCCAGAAACTAACCCCCAATTTCAAAAGGCTCCGTGAACTTGCTTTATATATGGTTTCACAACAGGTTTCCTTTAAATGCCAGTACGCTTGAGAAATTATTTGATTTAGTACTACATGGTTAAAGTACTCCATTTTTCAGCCTAGCCATTAAAAAGCAGGGAGGCAGCCTGCAATCAGCCTGATGCTGTCTTTCTCCTCTGAAGGGCAACTCAGTCCCCAGCCATACACTGTCACTGCTGAGCAACCACACTGGGCGTCCACTGCCTTTGCTGTAAGTCCAGGGTGAGCGGCACCAGCTATCTGGCCACGGACTGGGCCCAGGGTGCTTTTCTTTATGTGCGATGAACCAGGGTCTGTGTCAGCAGCATGGTTGGCCTTCTTTACTTCTGTTTTTGGGTACAGTGACACCGCTCTCCTCCAGTTAGGGGGCAAGATGATACTGACCAAAGCAGACTGAGTGTTGCATAAACTCTTCTTAGCACTTTATCCTGCAATTGTGAATCAAATTCATTGATGGACTTCTAGTCTTCTCTGTAGGGATGCAAAGGTGTCCGTTGCCTGGCACCATGGGAAATCCAGATCTTTACCAAATGGGCGGGCGAGGAGAGCATCTCTACTCAGGGGAGAGTCTGTGAGACCCATTCTGCTGCAGAGAAGTGTACAGAACCCTCAGCTCATCAGAGCTGCCCTTCGGGAAGGAGATCACTTCCCGTCCTGGGTGAAGAGATGCTTTGTAAAGCCACAGGCTGTTGCTTAGATTCTGAGTTCTCCCACCTCGGAGAGTCACTCCACTCCAGGAGCTGGCCTGAGTTCAGGGCTTTGTGACCTCTCAGGGTCAAACATTGTAGGGTTGAGACACAGTGCCTCCCTCAAGAGATGCACAGGCCTTCATGGATGGCATCGTAGAGCAGGAAAGACAGGCAGGAAAAGAGACATATGTGAGCTGTGGGGGGCACCTGAACTACCTTGAAGAGTCAGGGAAGGCCTCTAATGGAGGCACTGAGCAAGCAGAGAGCCAAATCACAGGTCTCAGGCAGTCTGGTGTGGTCAGAGGTGTGGCTAAGGCCAAAGGAACATTCTAGGTCAAGCCCTGGATTAGAGGACCAGGGGTGCAGTCTTCAAATACTTTGTGGACCCAGGATTTGGAGTATGTGAAGGCAGGCAAAGAAGAGAGCTACAGAATTGGGCAGGCCACAGGGGCACAGGTGAGGGAGCCAGATAGCCAGGAAGAGGATAGAGGCTACAACTCTCCCGTTCATTCCTAATGTTCTGCCTGGACTAGGCAGGGGGCCGTGGCTGCTCAGGGGGGTCTCACTCATATCCCTCCCTGGACTTCAAGCCAGGAGTCTTGTTTTTTTGGTCTGTAAAGATTTTCATGGCCTCGGCATCCTTGTCACCAAGCTGCTGGCTACTTTCTGGGCAGCGGATGTCTCTCTGGACCTTTATGCCAGCACAGGTCTCCCATTCCGAGCCCAGAATCTCCCATTATTTAGGAAGAAACCATTCCATGTGCATCTGTTAGAGAGACTGGAGATAATGTGGATCTCAGTAAGACATGTTGTTTCTTTACCATGAAGGTGTGCTGGTGGGAGTATGTTGGTTTTGTAGTAAATGGCACTTTTGTGACTCTGTCCTTTTTTGCTCCATCTTTTATCCTGTGCATGTGGCCACTTACAGAAAGTCACCTTGCTGTTGAACTTGATCTCTGGAGTTTTAGTCATATCCTGGTTTGCTTCCCTTTTGCTATAATAAAGCCCAAGACTTGAGTAGGAACAGGTTTATTTCAGCTCACAGGTAGACACCAGGGTAGGAATTAAAACAGAGACTATGGACACATGCTGCTGACTGGTTTGCCTTTCTTGGCGCACTCAGCCTGCTTTCTTATATAACTCAGGACCCCCAGCCTAGGAATGGCACTACCCAAGTGGGCCAGATCCTCCCATATCAGTTAGCAAACAGGAAAATGGCCACAGGTCAAACTGATAAGGGCAGTTCCTCAACTGAGTCTCCCACTCCTCAAGTGTGTCTAGTTGACAACCTACCCACAACCACACTATCCATGAGGAGGATGAATGGTGTCCAGTTCCTGCTCGTCAGCTCCATTCATAAGTGGGTCTGGGAAGTGCAGTGTTTCACCGAAGCGCTGTAGCCAAGGTTCTTTTAGTAAGGAAGAGTGGGAAAATGGATGGTGAAGAGGCAGCTGACAGCTTTGGTGATGGCATGCTCAAAGAATGGGCCGGGGAGGACCAGCTGCTCCCTGAGGGCTGGGCTTCATGCTTGCTTTCTCTATGGTGCTCAGCACTGCATGGCATACAGTAGATGCTGCTCCAGGGATCCCTGAATGTGATAGAGACCCAGAGGAACCTGTTATGGCTGGAAGCAGTTTGGCCTCTGGGGTTCGAATATTGCAAGCTAGGTCTCCAGTGTAATGCTGTGAAGGTGGTAGAACCTTTAAGAGGTGGGGCCTGCTGGGAGATGATTGGCATCTTGGTCTAATTAGACCCTGCCTGCTTGGCATCTTCTGCCCAGGGTTGCACTAGGTGATGCTCTGGGCACACACTGGCCGTAGACGCCTCAGTCCAGGCTGTAGGGAGCTCAGTAGAGTCAGGTGAAGACTAGGGGACAGTCTGAGGCCTGAGGGCAACAGCAATGGATGTTACTACACCTGGCTGCCGCCCAGGCTCGTGCCCATTCCCCTGTGCTTCATTTTAGACAAGACTCCTGTGTTTTTCTGCTTGAAGGTGGAATATGTAGGAAGCTGCATTCCCAGGGCGTCTCTGTATCATGCGATTATGATTTATCGTTCACGTCCCTTTTATATTTTCAATGCTTTTCACTGTTTTTTTTTTTTTCAAGCTTTTATCTTTTCGGTGACTCTACCCAATGTCTCCATCCTGTCTTCTCTAAGAGAAACTTTTTTTTGAGACCGTGTAATCCAGGCTGGCCTCGGACTTATGATTGTCCTGCTGAGTACTGTAATTACAGGCGTGGTGCACTGCCGTGGCCTACTTAGAAACAGTTTCATTGACTTGCAGAGACAGCCTACTTAGTTCAAAATAAATCAAAGTGAAAAAGAAAAAGCAAAAGTGCTGTGGAAACCAGCCTGGTGTCCAGCACAAGATGAATGGGTAAATGAAATGCACCCTCTCCATACAGCCATGAAAAGGAACAAGATATTCATACGTATTAGTGCGGAGGAGCCTCAGCTGTGGGAGGGCCATGCCCATCACAGAGTGATCTGTTGGACGTATAGTCAGCTGGCTGCATGGTCAGGAGAGCAGACACAAAGCCATGTGCTGTGCGGTCGGTGTGGGTTCTGCATCACTGCTCGCTCTGTGGAGACAGCCCTGAGATGGGTCCTTACCCAGGGCTGCTGAGGAGACAGGTGAGAGTCACCGCTTGTGGAGTTCAGTGGAGCGATGGGAATGTTCTGCAGTGATGTCACTGTGCTCAGTGCTCCTCCCTGGTATTTTAAAATGCTTACATTGGTTAATTTCATGTCATGTGACCTTTGCCTCAGTTTTTTTTTTTTTTTAAGAAATGGTATAGTCAGCCAGCAATGCAACTATACTTTTCATCCTGTCCCCATATCCTCACTTCCTTCACAGATTCCCCCTCCTGAAGCTAGCAAGCTGTCAGAATCTTTTATGATTGAAATTTCCCAGCAGATGAAAGAGGACAAGCTTGAGTGTCCTCCACCCAGCACCCTCAGTTTTCGTTTAACACTCAAACTCACAGCCCACTCCCATGCACATCGGGAGCTGAAGAAAGCCAAAGCCATTATTGCCCATAGCTGATTAGTAAGCAGAAACTGGGAGTTCTGACCACAGCAGGTGCCGATCTCGGATCTCGTTTCTCCTCTCACAGTTTCTTTCTTGTCCTTGTATCCTGAGAATGCTTTTCTGTGTCTTCTGCATAAGAATCCTGTAGCCTCCTTGCATAGCAACAACACTGACTCTCCCTAGTTCCCCGCTGGGTAGGTGACATTTCTGACACATGGCTCCATCAGCCTTCATCTTCCTGTCCTCTGTGTGGGTGTCAGGCCTCTGCTTCTCCCTATGGGGGTGTGACCCTGTGCACCAAGTAAGCCATGTTAGCTTGGCACATGTGATTGTGCGAGCTGGCATGCCGAGGTCTGGAGGGTAGGCAGGCTTCTGGGAAGGTGTATAAAGAATAGTCTTGTATTCTTCCATCTACAGAACTGTAGGTCAGAAACCCAGACCAGACATGGTGCCTGTGGAGTCTTGAGGTGTGCTTCCTGCCTCTTTGAGAAATCTATCTTTGTTCTTGTAGCCTTTGACTGGATGAGGTCCTCCCACATTATAGGCGGCCATTTGCTTTACTTGAAGTCAGTCCACTGTAAACATTAATCACACATGGAATACACTCTCATGGTAACAGCCGGATGAGCCTGACCCAGAGACTGTATGCCTTAACCTCACCACATTAACATAAACAGTTACCCATCACAGAGCCCAGGAAAAGCAGGAGGGAGAAGGCCTGGGTCCCTTCCCTGGCTGGAGGAGGTAAAGATGAACCACATTACTTTATAATGGAAGAGTCTGTAGCTCAGAGGGGTTCGCTGAGTTGTGTAAGTTTGCTCAGTATTAGGTGGTGTAGGAATCTGGTCTGGGCTAATCTGGGGACAGTGTCCATGTTGTATTCTGTGGTGGCTAGTGCTGCATGTGGGACTTGTCTGTCACCTTGGGGAGGACAAGTGAAAGGAGGAAAGGTGTTCCTAGCTAGACTTTGGAATTTCTCTGCTCCAGGCAGTGGCTTGTGCAAGAACAGTGTAAAAATGGGCCGCCTTCTCTCGTAGAGGGCACCTGGCTGCGGATGGCCTCGGGGGCTGCCCAGACTGTACCATGCAGGATTTGGGCCTCATCATGGAGCCCAAAAGTCACAGACTGGCCTCCACCAACTACTCGGGCAGGTCAAACACAGGCGCCTCCCCATGCCACTCTCTGGCTTGGGACCTCTGCTCTGTCCCATTTGTTCACCCCTGGACAGTTTCTCTAAAATGCTCACCTCACCGGAGAAATCACATCTGTGCACTCGCCTTCCCTAGTATGTGTTTACACCCATAAACATATGCTACTGTGGAAATGTGCAGTGTCTACCTTTTCCTAAGGGAAATACTCATAGCAAGCTAACCAGCTTGTTGTCCCTATGTCCCAGTGAAAGATGGGAAGCCACAGAGGACAGATGCTGCAGTGGGAGCTCCGGGTCGCAGAACAGAACTGGGTCCTGGAGGGCCATGGGGAAGGTCGGGTCAGTAAAGGAGGGTCTTGTCTGCTGTGCTCCAGCACGCGGACTTCACAAATGTAGCCAACTCAGTGCTTGCCTGGACGATATCCTGCACTCTGCCACACTTCTGTCCTTCAGGAGGCTAGCATCATCACACAGGGAGCAGGAGGGGGCATCAGTGCTCAGCTGCCCCAGTCACCTTCCAGGGAATGACATCTGAGGTCCCTGGTGGTCCTCAGGCCTGCCCTGCAGTCAGTATGCCAAGCCCCACCTCCTCTTGGCAAACCCTCAGCTTGTTTTTTTCCAGCCACTGTCATGGTCAGGTGACCTTCCTGCCATCCCCCCAACCCCCACCCCAAGAAGGAGGTCTCTAGTCTTCTAGTAGCTATGTGTGGAAAGAAGTATCACCCATCTAGGGTAATGGGGTTCCAGGGACCCCAGACTTCCCGCCTTCCCCGGTACTCTGTCTTGCTTCTGTTTCATTCTTTGTCACAACCTCTTTGCTTTAGTTGTCTAGTCCTGCACTAAAGAATTAAGCCCGAATTAGTACCTTAAAATGATGACTTTCTTATTATTTGCTCACAATTCTGCATAGTCAAGGAGGGGTTCTCTGTCAGTGGGTTTTCAGCCAGGGTAGCTAAAAACCTTCCATGTCTCTCTGGGATATGGCTCCATGATTGGCTTGGGCTTCCTCTCAGCTTCATGGTCACATGTGGGTGGGCTGGTTTCAGGTACCGGTTCCCCAGAGCAAAGCGGCTAGGCTTTCCCAGGTTCAGACCCTGAGCAGTCACAGTGCCATGGGACAGAGGGCCGCACATGAAGAAGTATGCAGACTGCTCCGTCAGTAGCTGTTTCACTAGACATAGTCCTACACTGCTAGGCTCTCAACTCTTGGGGTACGTTTCTGTGTGCCCTAGTCCAAGCTTGCTTCCTTTCTGCTCTCTAACGGGGGGAATAGAAATGGTAGTGAGTCATCTGTCCCTTTGAAGGCTGTATCTCAACCTGTGGGCTCAACCGATTTGGTGGCAGGTATGCAACCCTTTCACAGGGGTTACACGTCAGATATCCTGCATATCAGATATTTACGTTGTGATTCACAACAGTAGCGAAATTACAGTCGTGAAGTAGCAATGGAATACTTTTATGGTTGGGAAACCCTGCAACATGAGGAGCTGTACTAAAGAGTCACAGCATTAGGAAAGTTGAGAACGGCTGATAGCGATCCAGATGAGAAAGCTGAATGCTCTGAAAGGATCCAGGAGCTAGGGGTGGGCCGGCTTCAGGACCTCCTTCCCTGGAGTCTTGCATCTGTCCAGGACTCTTAGGTGCAGGAGGAAGACCCCATCTCTTTCTCCCGAGGAGGCTGAGCAAGCCATCTCAGGGGCAGTGCGCCATTGCAGATGAGTGTGTAAAGTGTACTTGCCTTGATGTCCGTCTTCTCTGGTGCCCCCACAACGCTCTATAAAACAAGTGTCTCGTTTTCTTCTCGGACAGCTGTCCCTGTGATGGCACCACTGAGTGACAGAACTGTAGTTTCTTTCTAATCACCATCTCCAAACCCTGTGCCCTGAAAGCTGGCTGGGGAGAGACTCTGGGCTGCATGCCAGAATTTCCTTCCTGTAAAAGGCGTCGCCTTTAATTAGATTAATTTTCACCTCTCTTTTGCCTTTGAGGGGTTTAGGAACAATGCAGTCAGATTCTGGGCTGGGCTGTGAACAGAGCTAAGGATGGAGGCCAGCAACACGCAGGACAGGAGATACGCATCCCTGAGCTCCACAATGGGGCCAGAGGGGTAGACAGTCCCTGGGACCCAGCCCCATTGTCTGGCCCTGCCCTCCCGTGGCGGTGTTTATTCTCTGCGGTTTCTCAAGCCTCTCACTGACACACGATGCGTTGCCTGTGTCCTTACAAAGGCCACTTCGTGCACACGTCTGTGATGCTTGCCTTTGGTCAGTGGCAGCTTCCATGCTTCGTGCTGATCTCTGTCCAGGGTTAGCTGTTGAGGGAGGTTATTGGCCAGTGCAGACCTCAGGAAACGAAGTGCTTTGCTGAATCCAGGTCTTGCTTTTAGCCCTCTAGAGACAAGCACAAACGTGGAGGGGGCCTCTTCTTATGCCTGGCAGGCAAGAAGGTATGCCCCCTGGACCAGTGGACCTCAGATTAGAGAGCTTGCTGGAGAATAATATGGGTCTGTGGATCGTCCATCCCTGATCTTGGAGGGAAGTCCTGTCCACGGTATGCCCAGGTGTGCCGCCTGCCCGGCCAAGCATGATGAGAAGTAGCCTGTGTTCTGTGGAAGTGTGGTCCCTCACAGAGTTGACCTTTGGAAGGTCAGACGTGAGCCTTTGAGTCTAGCGTAGCCTGGCTGCCAGACCATGCAGCTGCAGTTTGGCCCAGCCTCCTCTGACCTGCTGTTTTTCCTGGTAAGTTCAAACCATACAAGAACAAGCAGCAGTTGTGTGCCTAGGGCTGGGTGGTAGGAAGCAAGCCCAGACCGGAAGCAGTCCCTGGTTTCACATTTGCTGTGCCAGCTGAGAGTACTGAGTGAAAGCTCATGAAACAAGGTTCCATGGCATCCCTGGGTAGGGTATGTGTGTGACCCAAAGGCACGGGACAGAAGGGACATAGGTGGGGCTTGTCTTCTTCCGCCTTTTCAGACTCCTCTCTTTTGACTGTGATTTCTGGCTCCACTTCATAATCACCATGTACTGGGGCCTCAGGACTTGTCCTCTGAATGATTTGTTGTTTTGTCTTCTGCTTTCTACATTGAGAGGAGAATATTCTAGAAGACTGTAGTTGGTAAGTGTCCTTCGTATGCTGAGATCCAGTGATGTGTGCGATGTTTGAGTACTTTGTATTGTAAGCCACAGCAGCGGATATGTGAATGGTGCCTCCAAGAGAGAAGAACCATCCAGCGGATCAGAACCTGTGTCTGATTAGGAAAGCATACAGTATACCCCAGTGGAGGGGTCTGGGAAGCACTGGTGGAAGGGCTCCTGCAGACGCCCGTGTCAAGCTGGAGTCATGGCCTGCGTTCCTCTAGAAAGACCCAGGAGGGCAGAGGTGTCCCGGTGTGGCACCGTGCTTCACAAGCTGGCCTGATGCAAGCTCTACACCAGTGCTGCCCCAGTGAGGTCTGACACGTGCCCCCATGGAAGGTACAGAGGGTGGTGAAAGGGTATGGGTGCGGTATCCAAAGCCACACCCAGAAGGAAGCAGGCTTATTGTGGTCCCATCCTTTCAGAAGAAGATCCCAACCCTCCTCTCTCTTTACTTTATCTTTGTCCAGGACACTGAAGATCAGGGCCACAGTCTCTGAGCGCCCCTCACTCCCTAACCGCTTTTCTTTCTTAATACAGGATTTACTAAGATAAATTATATACACCATAAGACCCACCGCTGTAAAGTAGCTAGGTCTGATGTGCTCACAGTGTTGGGTAGCCATCACCACCATCTAAAGCCAGGATATCTCATCACCTCCCCATTTCTCCTTAACCCCTCAGCCCTGGGGAACCACTAGTCTGATTTCTCTGTAGATTATATCTGCTCTCAGCAATTCATAGATGTGGAATTGTGAGATACATAGTCCTTTGTGCCTGGCTCCTTTCTCTTAGCATAGTTGGCTCAGAGTTCATCTGTCTTACAGTATTTCATTCCTTTTCATTGATGAATGATGTTCCTTCATGTGGTTATACCACATTTTGTTTATCCATCTGTCAGAGAGCAGAAATTTGGAGATGGTTTCTATATTTTTGGCTATTATGAATAATGACGCTGTGTATGTGCTAGTGTGAGTTTTGAGGGGCTATGTATATGTTTATTGTGGTGCCAGAGGTTGGTTTGCTTGGGGTCATTAAATGGAGGAGCTAAAATGTCTGTGACTTACTAAGTGGCTATTCATTTATCCACCCAGCCACTTCTCAATCTTTCTATCTGATCTGCCCCCAGCCCCATCTATCTTCCCATTCCTCTACCAAGAAAGAAAAATATTTCTCTGTCCCTGTCTTCTGATTGCTGCAAGTTTACAGAAGTATATAAACTCAAGTTTTAGCTGATTATCCAACTTAGGAGGCAGTTTCCAGAAGGCCAGAGTCTAAGGTTACCTGCCATATGCTTGGTGAGACACAATGGCATGGGGGCCTTTTTGGTAGGTAGATCTCAAGAGGTCTGTGATACAGGTGTTAAAGCCAAGGGACAGAGCAATGTCAGGCTCCCTTGCTCACTCCAGGAATGACTCTGGGCTGGGATTTCTCCTCATCATAGTTTCATTACTAAGGATGGAGGTAGAGGCTGCTGAGAAATGGCCACTCTGTAGCATACTGGCCAGCAGCCTTCAGTAGTCATGTCCTTGGGACCTCAATGTTCATTGTATATACCTGATACCTACTGGGTTCTGTGTGTCCTAGAGTCAGGCCTAATGGAAAGCTAAGGTCTTGACCTTGACCCATTCTTCAGAGACCTTCTCTATTGTGACCTTTCCTTCAATGCTTCCCTGGGTACTCTGGAACCTTCATGAATCACAGAAATTTTGTTAGGTTGTCCTTCTGTCCTTCTAAGTCTGGTCTCTGTTTACTGGGCCCAGGGCTGAGGGTTAGTAGAGGCCAGATTTCCCGGCAGGCCCCAGTGAGATAGGAGAATGGATACTACCCACCAACTTAAAGGTGTAGCCTCAGAGCTAAGATGCCCTACTATGTGCACAACAGTATCTGGAACCGAGGCCCTGGCACCATAGGCTTTTGAGCCACCTTTTCTCCACGGAGTAATATGCTACCCCAATGTTGCCATTACATTCTCACTCTCCAGCATCACGAGATCCCAGACATTTGTTCTTCCAGCTTTTCTATTCCACAGTGAGAGAAGGTCAGATAGCAAGAGCTGTTTTCAGAACACCAGGCCTGAAGGTACACAGGTTTGTTTGTTTGTTGTTCTCTCTCTCTCTCTTTTTTTTTTTTTTTTTCTGAAACCTCCCGCATCCCAGAATGACATATATAATGTCTCTCCCTGTTCTCCCAATGACACTTTGCTCTTAGAGCTTTGAAAATAATCCTACTGAACTTGGCTTTGCAGGCTAGCTTCATCCTGGCCCTGTGACATCGTTTTGTTCCAAGACCCTCCTTCCTTCTCCCTCCTTTTCTGCTGCCCATGCCCAGAGTGGAGATGAAGGTTCCCCTCTCCTTGCTATGCTCTACAAATACTTTCTGGCATTATTCTAACCACAATTATTCAACTGACACAAGAATGGAGGGCAGCCAGACTAGGGTAGAGAGTGCTTTCTCTGCTGCCTGGTGACTAGGAGGAAAGTGCCTGTCCAAGTTGCTCTCAGCTACAGTGACCCCTTCCCTTCTGCCTTTGGTTTCTCTCTCGCTGCCCGCCTCCTTCCCTCTCTCTCTTTAAACATTTTCATATAATACATTTGGATCATATTCTTTCCTATTCTCCAGCTCCTCCCAGAGCCTCCCACCTCCTTATCCACCCAACTTCATGTTCTTTCTTTCTCTCTCAAAGAAAAGCAAAACAAACAAACAGCACACACAAAAAATCAAGTCTATTTTGTGTTAGCCAGCTGCTCCTGTCAACTTCTGCTAGGCTAGGGTAAAGGAGAAAATAAGAGGATGGACAGCTAACATTAAAGGCCTTTTGAAAATCATAATGGAAACTTAAACCTTCGAAGCTTCCTCAAATACATACAGGGGGATTTAAATGGAGTCAGTATATAATGGGGGAGACAGTATCCCATCTAAATGTCTTATACCCCCAAGTAAAAACCCCCAGTGCCGGATATGGGTTACATCTTGTTGAATTATTGGTCAGTGGGGTTCCGTGGAACTTCTCCTCTCCCCCGGACCCCCAAAAAGTTATAGGCTATTGCCAAGGCTGCAACAGAAAAGGCCTGTCAGAAAGATTACTAGCACAACAGTGGCACAAATGTTATGGAAGTAACCAGCTGCTTTTTAAATTTTGGATTTAAGGCTTACTTCATGAGATGGAACCCATACCTCATGCTGCTAAGGAGGCCAAGAACCAGAGACTAGATGGGTTGTGAGCCCTATGGTTTGCCTCTTAAAAGAGCTTGAAAGCTGGCATGAGCATCATTATCCTCTTAAAAATGATTACTGAGTCTCCCTACACCCCTGGCACCTGGATGGTGTTATTACCTTCCCCAGAATCGGGGGTGGTAGGCTCCAGGGAGGAGTTAGGCTCCACACAGGAAAGGTATGGCTTAACTCGTGCAAACAGAAGGGGTAGAAGTCAGTGCTGGAGGCTCTTAGGCAAAGGGAAATGGTCATAGGGCATGTGAGCCAATGCAAGGCCAACTTTGCATCTGAGAAATTTGGGAGCTCTGAAGGAAGGATGGGCTGTGTAGACAGAGGGAGGGAGGAGATTCTCTGGGAGGGAGAAGTCTCTGTTTCCTCTTAAATACTCCTATGTGACTTGGCCTCTGTGGAGGTCTGTGTGAGGGGGGTCCTGGAATCCTAGGGTGAACGCGTAGGTAGGCAGCATGGCCAGGGAGCCCCATCAGGTGGATTGGGGTCAATGAGGAATCAGGGGGTTAATTTACACAGAACACGCTGGGAGCCTAACCACAGGCTTCCAGGATGAAGGCATTAATTCTGCGGTTATTACGTGCATCATGCTGTCTCTCCTACCTAGGATGCTCCTGCCTCAAGGTTGTCCCTTTGCCTCTTGGGTTTCTGACGTTCATGAGGTCAATGACCTTCCCTGTGTGCATCTCAGCACAGAACACTCTGTTCTCTTAGAGGGCCTCCCAGCCAGCTGAAATCAGCAAGTGACACAGAGAGGTTGGGGGTAGGGGAACTGGCACTAGTGTGGGGTGCTCCTGAGTGCTGAAGGCAGTTAGGATACCCAGCTTACCCATTCTTTAATCCATGGGCTTGGCCTCATTTCACAGGTAGAAGAACTGAGGCAGAGAAGCCATTTGTCTGCAGGGTCAGGAATGCAGCCTCGGCCCTGGTCGCTCCATTTGCACCACTGTGAGATGTTTAGGTCTCTGATGTAGAGGTTTGCAAGTGATGCCAGGTCAGGCCCAAGTGAGCGGGAGTTCAGCTTGCATTATTTTCAGGTCCCTAGACTGACAGGGGAGGAAGCTGCCCTATTTTTAGAGAGTACCATCGTAGGTTTGTAATTAACAGACAGCGTACCCTCTGCTGCACATGCCTTACTTACTCACACTGTATGGTAATTAGTGTTTTAATCATCTTCAAACAAGGTCAGCAGGTCTGTGAAGGCTCGAAATGTGCCTGACTCATCCCTGTCTGTCCTCCACAGCCTATATTCATGAAGGGCCTGTCCATCCAGAAGTTGGACAGGTTTGTAAAGTGGTTTTAATGGGGGACAGCTGATGAGTGAGAGGCTGGGTACACAGCATGGCTTGACCCAAGCCTGGAGGGGCAGGAGACAGGTGTGGCCTGGGAAAGGCAAGTGACAAGTAGCCTGGAGATGAAGGGGGAGGGAAGGGTTGATGGTAAGAGGCAGGGACAAAGATCGCCTCGAATTCTAAGTCTCCCACTTCTCCAGAGTGTAGGGAGCCCAGGCTGAAACCACATGAGGATTTTCACGATGCTAGTCTGTTGCCCCCCCCCCCCAGAACCTTGAAAAGGCACCGCTTGTCTTGATGAATGGATTTGGAAGAAAACCGCCCTTTCCTGCCCCCCCCCCCCTTGTGAAGGTGGCTTCACGAGGACACAGGCTTGACAGTGTGTCCTGGATGGTTTTGAGCAGTCTGCAAACTGCCTGGATGTATAAATGGCCACATTTCTGAGATGCACGGCTGGATGTAGACTCCTCTGCCACCCGAGTGCTGGCATAAAAGGCGCGTGCCATCACTGCCCAGTAAAACTTTCAAATCTTGTGCCCCCAGAGCATCTTCACAGCCAGGGCAGACCAAGCACCAGGGCAGAAAGGAAGTGTTTTAGAGTGTCTACGCCTGTGGAAGATTGTAATCTCTGTGAGGAGGCCAATTGTGGCACAGAACAGAGCACAGAAAGCTTTTTAAAGGTGGAGACTCTACCTTAAGGAAAGAGCTGGCTTGGCCTGGGTTTCATCCTGTGTGTCTAAATCCCTGAAGTAATGCTGTCTTGCTCCCGGCCTGACTTGGCCTCAGGATGTATGAGAAGATGCTACTGTGTGACATTGGAAGTTATTCCAAGGACCTGTAGCTTTGTGTGTGGCTGAGTTGGAGCCGGGGACACAGCCTGGACACTGTGCCCCAGACCTTCCCTCAATGGGATGACCTGCTGTAACTCACAGCAGCCCTCTTTCCCCTCTAGACTTGGCAGGTGCCTGTTCCGCAAGCTCTCTTTGGGGAGTCTAACTAACACAAAGCTGTGGACAGGGGCCTGTGGGACTGTTGTTCTAGCCTCAGTTGGGGCTGTGTCATCCTAGAGACGTGAACTCCAGGCAAGAGAGAGGCTGTGCTGAAGGGCTGAGGGGCAGGACTGCTGGTCTCACCTCTCAGGGTGGCACCTTAGCCCACGGAGGTCCAGCAGCTGGCCTGCCAAACTTCTTAATGGTTTCACGTGGCCAGTCAGAATTCCTCTGCCTGAAGAGGCCTCTTACCTGGCTCACACAATTTTCCATGCTTTCCTTTCCTGTGTCACTGTCACAGCTCTTTACAGTTGAGTCAGAAAGTCAATGCCCTTTGTCTCAGATCTCTGTGATGTGTCAGTGGCTTCTCTGAGAAGTCGGGAGTCAGTGGACACCTGTCCTGGGGCAGCAGCCTTGTGAACACTGCTCCCCAGGCTTGGAGACGGTTGGCCAGGCGTGTTCACATAGGTTAGGGTAGGCTGTGCATGCGGCCAGACAAGTTTTCTAGATACTTGTTCCATGCTCTGCAGAAGACAGGTTGCTCGGCTTGCTTTCGCTCCCATTCCAGACAGAAACCGTGTCTGCTTCCTCGTGGGTCAGTGTTCCTGGCTGCTCTTCCAGATCTGACAATGGTGAAAGGTATTTCCTATTTCCTTCTCCATTTCTTTCGTGACGGGCTGGCCTGCGCTAAACTGTTTCTCTTTTTGCAGATTTACTTGTTATGGTGTTTTTACTCTTTTATGAAGACATTTATGTAGGACCCCCCCCCCCTCCCTTTGCAGTTTAGGAAAAAAAAATTATCTCACTCTGGAGTCTGAGGCTTGGAAAATTGACTCAAGTGAACCAGGCCGCTGTCGCTCTGTAGGAAAGGTGGCTGGCCAGGCACGCGCAGCTCCAGTTCTGATGTGGGGTGCAGCAGGCGGTGTGTGGCGGGGTTCAGTGAGCCAGCCTCCCTCAGCTGCTCCGCTCCCAGACACAGCTGCATGCCCACGTGACCCTCGAAGCTAGCACATGGCCTGTGTTGGTTGGCTTTCTGTTACTGTAACACATGCCTGAGATCATCCGTGTATAAATAGAGAACGGTTATTTGGCTGGTGATTTGGGAGGTTTTAGTCCTCCGTCCGTTGGCCCTGTTGCTTTTGGGCATCCAGTGAGGCAGCAGTATCATGACAGGATATGTGTTGAAATAACTCCTGACCAGGATGCAGAGAGAGAAGAGACCAGCATCTCATGGTTCCTTTCAAGGGTGTGACCCCTCCCACCCTTTGCCTTCTCTCCTAGATCTTCTGCTGTCTCTCCCAAAGTACCACAAGGGGGCCAAACCATTAACACTTTCCCTTTGGAGAACTTTCCAGATATGAGTCAGAGCACCATTGCGTGGAGATACCTGTGAGTCTGTAAGACGTAGCCAAGACACTTGTGAAAATATAACCCAGGATAGTACAGTTTGTAATATAGTGGAGCATCCCAATTCTTTCTGCGGGGCCCACCAGGCTGGGGCGGGACCTGTGGTTGTTAATATCAGTTTGGCTTGCACTGGAGTGTGTGGTAGCAGCAGGCGCTGGGGTGCTTTAAGAGGTGTGGCTTCTGGTCCTGACCTTGCCTTTAATTGGTGTCCTGACTTTGCCTGGTCACCTGACTTCCCAGCCAAAGGACAGACTGTGACCTGAATCATTTTTGCTTGAAATATCTGCAAATCCAAGATATATATATATATATAATGTATATTATATAATATTTATATATGTGTATATGTATGTGTATAATAATATATAATATATGTATAATATAAATATTAAATATATAATATATATTCATAAACATATTTAAGACTGGCTTTGTTTTTGTTTTGTTTTTGTTTTCTTTAGCAACTGGGTTATCTAGAAGCAATTTTTTTCAATTTCTTTTTTTGAGACAGGGTTTTTCTGTGTAGCCCTGGATGTCCTGGAACTCACTCAGGCTGGCCTCGAACTCAGCGATCCACCTGCCTCGGCCACCTGAGTGCTAGTATTAAAGGTGTGCACCATCACTGCGCAGCAAAACTTGCAAATCTTGTACATATGTTTTTACATTTCACTAAATTCTGCCCTAGTGATAGTTTAAAGTGAGTCTGAAAACAGGACACATCAACACAGACAACCCTCTATTCCACATTTCACCAGAGTAGCAGGAGTGAGAAGGCGTGGACTCAGCTGTAGTGAGAAGCTGACTTAGCCTCTTGCCCTCCCATCTCCTCTGTCCTGCCTCTTAGTGACTACGGAGTTTTTCTTCCAGGGGGCTCAGAAATGAACAAGTCTTCAGGGACCTTAGCACCTCACGGGAGGCGTTATTACCTGTAGCCACTCTCACCATGACCTCACCTTTGATGTCTGCCCTGCTCTGCCACCGCTTCTGCTTGGTCTGCTCCTCCAGCTTGGGTAGCTTGTGGTTCCTCTGCCTAGCCTCAGGCCGCATCCTCTTTCTGAGTGGGTTGCCTCCTCTATCTTCAGAATACTCCTGTTTCAAATTTAAAACAGGAAGAAGTGCTGCTTGTAAGGGAATCTCTCCAGGGCCATTGTCCCCCTCTCCCAGCTGGTGGAGAAAGCAGGCTTGCAAAGATCGCTTTGGTGTTTTGTTTTGTTTTGTTTTGTTTTGTTTTGTTTTGTTTTTTACTGTTCCTGCCCTTTCTGGGCTACAGTGTGGATAGAGACATTAACACTGTTGCTCTCTCTCTGATGTCCTGTGTACACCCCCACCTCCTCTATCTCCCACAATGCTCTGGGGCTGCATTCTACTGGGAGATGTGGCTCTTTTCTACATTCCCACCTTCCCGTGGTCTTCTCTGTATATATCCACGTACATGTAATGTATCCTCTTTTTAGACCTGTCCTAAGCTAGTGTGGGACCCCATCAAATCAGGTTGCCCTGCAAACAAGGCTCAAGTGGATCTTTGGGGCATACTGAGCCTCTGGCAGCATGGTGGATGCCACTGCATTTGTGATAAGAGTGGGGGTGGGGAGTACAGGGCTCGCACGGAGTCACCTTGGGCTAGATTTAGACTAAGATGTGGAATTCTGAGTACGCTCTGAGACTCAGGCCTTCCGTAAGCATGCTGCCAGCATTGGGGCTCCTCTCCTTGTCTGGGTGAGGATGAGGTTCAAAATCACACGGTTTTCTTTAAAGCGCGGAATCTTACATCTCATCCTGCATGCCCTGCCTCACAGAGGTGGCTCTCCTGTAGTAAGATGGTATTCCTGTTCCCTTGTAGTCTGTTTGGAGGCTCCACTGTTTCTTCTCTTCTGAGCTTTTGAACTCAGGGCAGGCACGTGCCTGCTCTCTGTTAGAGGGGAGTGCCTCGTGCTGCTGGATTTTGATGTCTCTGGAAGTTCTTTGTTGCTCTGGCCCTCCTGACCTGACCCATCTGGCTTTTGGCTGTGCGCAGCGTTTCTGAATCAGCATTTGGAGTGGCTGGAAGGCTGCAGTGCAGTCGACAGCTGTGGAGGTTTGGGCCCAGGCCCGCAGGTGGGAGAGGCCTGGGTCTGGGGCTCCATATTTAGCCTGGAATCTGCTCTTGCTGCTATGATGCTACAGCAGAGCCAGGAATGGTGGAGCCCTGGCCCCTACCCAGGACAGCCTGCTGCACAGCCAGGGCATGAGGCCTAACTAAAGCCTACCTCCTCCCATCCTGCCCATCCAGTAGCCATGGGGCAGGAGGGAAGTGAACAGATGGCTTAGAGTTAGAGGCCTTAGAACCGCAAAGGGGCCTGGGAGTAGACCAGGGTCCCCTTCTTGCACAGATGGAAACCAGGGTGGCTTAGAGCTGCAGCTTGCCCAAGGTCACAGTTAACTCACAGTTGAGCCACTAGATCTAAGTCAGTAGACGCTGAGACTCCGGCTTTCCTTAGAACCATGGTGCCAGGTGTCTGTGGCGCCATCCTCCAGGCCCCAGCCCTGACCTAGAAGGGCACCCCGGACAGCACCCATATTGGGAAAACACAGAATTCCAGGTGTTGTCCTGCCTCCTTCCTGTATCGTCTTTGGGTTCTCATTGGCTTGTGCCAGCCATGTTGAAACTTGTGGTTAATCATTTACATCATAGTCCAAATGCCAGTCTCTTCCCAGGGGAAGCCAGGCAATAACCAGAGAATGAGGGCAAGCAGTTTAAAGGCTGCTGCTCTGAGTTTGTTGCCTGGTGCTCCTCAGCTTGTTTCCTCCTCCCTATGAAGTCAGGGAGGTGGGCGGGTGGTCCGTGCTCCCTGTGTAGAATCCTATGCTGATCCTCTCCAGTGTAGGCTTCAAGCGCTGTTCTCATTCTTGCCCCAGTTAGCCTAGGTGCCAGTGAATAAATTACCATAACGCCCTTCAGCTGCCAGGCAGCAAACTCCCCAGGGTGATCTGGAACTTGGTTCTTGAATTCTGTGTCCATGTGGGCCAGAAGCAAATGCAGAGGCTGGACTGAGCCTGATGTGAGAGCTGCCAGTCAGTGTGGCCGCAGACTTCTAATCTGCCTTTGTGACATGCAGCTCTCATCCCCGTTAGAATTGGAGGGGCCAGGAAGGGCGTGTGGTGCTGAGGGAGGCAGTTAGCAGGTGGTGACCGGCCTGATGAAGTTGTCAGCACAGCAGGGCCCAAGTCTGCCACTCACACACTTGCTTGGCTCTGGGCCCCGTGGACAGCGAACAAAGGAGAGGGGCCAACAGCTGTGGGCCAGGGAGTGGTGGCACAGGGTTCTGAGTGGCTCTGAAGCAGATGGGACCACAGCCAGGCTGGTTGACCCCAGTGATCCCCAGCCCCTGAGCTGCCCCCCAGAGGAGTGGGCGACAGTCACAAACGATCTCCCGGAAGTCCCCAGCTGTCCCGCCCACCCTGGGAATTCTCAGTGGCCAGAGAGGCTGGCATTGCGTGCCAGGGGAATCTGGCAGTTCTCACCTCAGAAGGAGTGCTGGAGGAGGTTTCTTGTGTCAGTGTGCCGTGGGCAGCAATGTGTGGGAAACCATGAGTGATGAGCAGGGACCCAGCACAGCTCCAGGAGTCCCCTGGGGGACTGAAGAAAAGGGCAAGTTTGCCATGTCGGGTGAAGCCGTGCAAAGTTATCTTGGTTATTGTCATCATTTTTGGTGTTAGTGTTTTTTTTTTTTTAACATGTTGCTAGAACTATAACTCACTCAAGCATAACTTAAAAGTATAAGTATAGTTTAACTTAATTTCCATTTTCTTCAACTGAAGGAGGTTAAAAAAAAAAGTTTATCTTCCCATCTAGGTAGGAAAAGGATGTTGAGTCAAGGTCATGAGCACAGGTGGGGGAGCCAGAGATGGGCCTCAGCCTGTGGTGTGCCCAGGCCTGGCACAGCTGACGAGCTGACGGCGCCCTCAGCTCCTTTTCTGATATTTAGTTAAACACCACATAGCAGAAGTTTCTGGAAAAATCACTGACAAACCACTGTTTTCTACCAGTCTGATGATACGGCCCAGGGATATTTGCATGCTGTGCTGAAGGCCCCTCTCAGTCTGCCAGCCACACACCTGCCTTCCCTTCCTGAGCTGTGTGCTGGGCAGTGTATTTGGATCAGAGAACCCAGGCAGGTTTAGGAAGTCACCCTGAATTGCTACACACAGACACACACGTTACACACGTGCTACACACGTACACACACATATACACATAGACTCACATGCACACACTCGCACCACACATGCGTACACACACAAACACACACACAGGCTTAGTTTGAAGTTCCATTTTGAGGAAGAAAGGCTTCTCTTTTCTTACTTGGGCCTCATAACTTCCATAGCTGAACTAGTTACCCGAGACCCCACAGTTGGAGATCATCTCCCCTGGGAACCGTCAGCTGGCCCGGCTACATTGGGCGGAGGCTGCAGTGTGGCTGTCTGTGGAATGCAGCTATGCAGCAGGTAGCTAGCGGAGTCGGGCCTGACATTGTGGGATGAGCTCGCTTGCAGGCTGGACCATCCTCTCCTCCTCGTCACCCAGGCCTCAGCCTGGTCTCCTCACCTAGAAATGCAGATGCATTCATCGACCTCGCCGGCAGACCCACACAGATTGCTGCACTTTGCGCCCACCTGCGGTGGCTTTCATCTGCGATCCTGTGCGTTGGACAGTGGAGGGGACTTCCCTAGCCCTTTTGGGGCGCCTCCTTACCTGGCCAGCAGTCAGCTGGGTTGGAGCAGTAGGTCCCAGGCTCCAGGAGCAAATCAAATCCTGAGGTGAAGTTTTTAAGGCATTCTAAAATTCCAAGAAGGGCCAGGTGTGGTTAGCACCAGCTCTACCGCCTAAAACTGATGATCTTTAAAATGGGTCACGGGGTATCTGCCCAAAGAAAGCCTTAAAGTGCCCCTGTAGAGCTTGCAATGCTGATGTCTACGTTGGTGCCTGTTCTGGCTAAGTAGGCTCAGGATGTGCGCATATGTAAATGTCATATATGTGGTGTGTGTTGTGCACAGTGTGTGTTTACTGGAGCTGCTGTAACAAAGGACAGCATTTGGCCTAAACAACTACAATGTATGGTCTCCCCAGACAGAGGTGGGGAAGGTTAAGTGTGGTCGTCTGTGCCACGCTTTCCCTGGCTTCTGGTCTTTGCTGGTCAACTTTGATGTGCCTGGCTTCCTGATTTGTTTTAAACCCGCTCTCACTATGGAGCTCAGCCTGGCCTGGAACCCACGATCCTCCCACCGCTACCCCCCCCCCCAGGTTGGGATTACAAACATGTCTGGTTGTCCTCTGGCTTCTGGTGTCACCTGTCTGCCTTCGTCTGTACACGGCTTCTCCCTGTGTGCAGGTCTGCCTCGGCATCCCTTTTTATAAGGACATCTGTCATAGGAAGATTGAGAGCAGAACTGACAGAGGACCATATAGGCAGCTCCCCCAGGGCTCTAGGCAGGTTTGGCTACCATGTTCTTGATGCTTTGGCTTTGGCTTTTCCCTTGCCACCGTGAAGGTATCCTTAGGACAGAGCTTTGTCTCCATTCACCATGGTACCTGGGGTCCAGGTGTTGCCCAGCAGATACTGAGCCAGTGACAGGTATTTACAGACAGGGCCAGAGCCAGGAACTCCTTGGAGTTCTAACAGCTCAGTGTCCCCAATCTAACCTTAGCTTGTCCCTGCACCCCAGACTGGAATGTTGAGCGGTTTCCTGGCCATCCATCCCTCTCCCTTTGATGATGCCAGACAAGGTGGACAAGGGTGCCCTTCTCCTTTTACAGAGGTTCTCTTCTTTCTCCTGCACTTCCTGACTATTCCAAGTGGCTTCCTGTGGCATCCATCCCAGGGCAGCTTGTCACGTATCAGTGACATTTCCTGCACAGCCGGGTCCCTGGGGAGGCGGCGGATCATGCTGACATTGGAGTGTCACTTTCTTACTCTTGGCCGGCAGATGAGGTGTCCCTGCAGGCACTGGTCTCAGCGCTGGGCAGATATGCTCTGGCTGGGAGAACCATCCTTCAGGCTTTAGCCCCGCCTGTAGAAGAGTCATAGCTTTAGTGAACTTTAGTGGAGCTACCGTCTCCACTACTGCTTCAGGGCCCGTCGGAGGCAGGGGTGAAGGGGGCATAGCTGAGGTTCCCGGCCCACAAAAGCACTACGTGTCGTCCACTGTCTTACCAGTGACGCATAAGACAGACAGATGAAAGACCCCTTCTGAGTCCCCTGGACTCTGGAAGTGCACACCAGGCTCCATGACTGCCGGGGCCCCACTCAGCAAGGACGCTGCTAGTCAGTATGTAGGTGATATGCTGGGGCTGTTCCCAGGGGCCATCCCGTACAGAGAGCTGTGAGGGCGCCAGGGACTCGTGTTAGCCCACCTCGGGACTGTGAAACGGCAGTCAGGGGAGCCTGTGTGTGGGACCGCTGTCTCAGTATAGTCAGCACTCATCAACACTTGCCACACGCATGTCCAAGCTGGTCTAGGGGTCGGCTTTGGGATGAGCTTTCTCCATGACCTGTGCACATAGTCTGCTGAACCAAGCATAGTACACTGTCAGCCTGTCTGTAGTCACTTTTAAAGCCTGCTGTGGATCTAAAAAGAAAAAAAAAAAAAAATGGAGGGCTGTTGGGATGCTTGTTGGCTGAGGCAGCCTGAGGGTGTGGCAATGAAGCTTGTTAGGAATCCAGCAGCTGATCCAGGCTCTGAGTGTGTGTGTGTCATCTCCCAGCTCTGTGCGTGTTTCATCACCTGGAGCTTGAGGAGGTTTGCTAGGGCTTGCTGGCTTCCAGCCTAGAAAGGAAAACGCTAGCTTCAGATTGAGGGAGAGATCCTGACTCAAAGAAATAGGCTGAAAGTGGTAAAGGGTACCAGATGCCCTGGCCAAACCCCAAACTCTTTCTTTACAAGATAGATGGTGTACATGAATGTTTGTGGTCTGTGGAAAAATTCAGTTTTCCTACCCTCTCTGGAGGAAATCTTTGTAGTTCATAAGACCTTCAGTCCCTTATTAGCCCTTTACCCATCACTGCTGAATCTCAATGTCCCCTGATTCATCAGCTTATATTGGAGGGTTAGACTATCATGTTGCAAATGCTGGGGGCTGGGGTCAGGATCCTGTGTTACTATCCTGCCCTGTCCAGGAGCACAGGCTGTTCCAGCCCCAGGGGTTCCAGCTGTAAAACGGTGGCAGCATGCCTCCTCTGAAGTTAGTAAGAACTCACTCATCCAGGCTGTTTAGCCCCCAGAAAGGTAGAAGACCTGGACCACCTCCCAGGAATCCAGGGATAACCTTGACCAGCTAGGGGCAGTTAACTGTCACCTGCAGGACCTAGAGCCTGGACTTGGTTCCAAAGACCCCTCCCGGGGAATCCAGCAGCTTGTGGCTACTAAGAAAGGGACAGGATGGGGAATGAGCTCCTCTTTTCTACTTAAAATAGTCACGTTTTAGAGCCATTTCGTGTGGGTTCCTGTTCTAACTCAGTCTATCATGAACCAGGTAACCTTTGGCCAACCCCTGCCCTCCTCAGTCACCTCATTTGTACAGTGGGGACAAAAATGGTGTCTGCATTGTGGTGTCGTCTTGCAGATTAAATTATTGTCACACAGGTTCTGGCCTAAGGTAAAGGCTTCGTAAATTGGTGTTTATTACTTTCCATATTGCAGGAGCATTTATGAGTTTATTTAGAGTATAGTCTTCTAAAGAGAGTGAAAGGGCTTGGAATCTAGTAGTGTTTGAAGGACACAATATCGAGGACTTGCTTTCAAAAGCCAACTGTGTGAGTGGGAGGAATAGAGGTAGCCATGAGGGTGCTTGCTAGCCCTGGGCCTAGAGGCCAGTTTGGGAGTCCAGGATCCAGGGTTCTTGCTGCTCCATCTCTTCAGGGCTCACAGAAAATTCAGGAAGCACCATGGCAACACTGGGAATAGATTGGGCTTGGAATGCCCACAGTTGTCCAGTGGGCCTGGACATTGCATAAGATACATAAAAGCTACCCAGAAGAGAGAGGCTGGCCTCCAGCTGAGATGTCAGCAGCTTCTCCTGTATTGTGTCACAAACACACCCCCCTCTGCCCATTAGCAGCCTGCCTGCTGATACTGGGGAGAAAGAGCATCGGCTCCCTGCTGGCTGTTTTCTGCTTTCTGCAAACCCAGCAGCACACTCTCAGAGGTGAACTACATGTCTGTATGAGCCCAGCTCTGGCTCCCAGTGACCAAGAGGAGGTGACATGTTGGGTTGCTGTTTCTCTTAGAATAGTTGAGCCACAATGCCCACTCAGCAGTGCTGAGCCGGGGGACAGGAAGAGGAAGGGGGGTCACCCCTGGATGTTCTTTCCTCCCTGAGAAGGAACACTCTGTCCCTGGATCGAGCTTGGTTGACCTGCCTGCTGTGGTGGCTTTCTTCTGAGCAGGCCAGCCCAATGCCTCCAAGTGACATCTCCTCCAGCCACCCTGTGAAGAAGAAAGCCACACGCTTTCTCCTCTGGGCAATGGCTTTTCTGCATATTTCTGTTTGTACTGTCATGTGAATGTCACTTCCAACTCCCATGGAGTAATCCTTGTTCTAGATTTATTTCCAGGTTCTTGGGGGCACACCCATCTTTGTGCTCGTAGACGACCCCCTTCTGCTCTCTTGCTGGAGTCTGTCACACTTAGAAACCTGGAGGACTAGGCATGCAACATGTGGGTGAGGGGAGCCTCGTAAGTGATGGCCGTGGGTGATGGGGAGGTAACAAGGACATCCCAGATCTATGCAAGCTATAGGTTGACTGCGGTCCGAATGGACCAATATTCCTTCACTCGAGCTGACAGTTTACAGTAAAAAGGGGGGCCAGAGTTGAGTATCTTCCAAAAAGCCAGAAATGCATATATTCTGCATATATGAATCTTTTGCATATATGAAATCTTTTGATTTATAAACATTTGCTCAAATATTTTTAAAGAAATCCGCCACATAAAACACAGCAGAGTCCACAAGTAACCAGGAGCTGCAGAAGGTTGTATTTTGTGGCCACGCTTCTGTGAGCGAAGAGTTTATCATCTGAGGGGTGGTGAAGGCAGTGGTGTGAGTGAGAATGTCCCCCGTCACCGCCAGCATTTGAAAAACTTGCTCCTCAGTTGGAAGTGCTGTTTGGGAGGGCTGAGGAAGTATGGCCTTGGTAGAACAGGTATGGCATTGGAGGAGGGCTTTGCGAGCTTAGAAACTCACACTTTGTAGTTTGCTCTCATTGCTTCCTTCTCTCATCTCCACCCTGCTGCTGGAGCCGCCATGCCTGCTGCCATGCTTGACACTTCCCCATAGTGGAGAAGGGTACTTTTCCTTCTGGAACCGTAAACCCTAATAAACCCTTCCTCCTTGCCTCAGTCGTGGTGTTTTTATCACGGCAATAGGAAAGTGTGAGTACCTGTGCAGATTCCAGAGGGCTCGGTGAGCCACTGAATAGCTGTTTCAAGGGCCACTGTGAAGGTCCAGGTGGCTTTCAAGAGGACCACGTGAGGAGAGGGAAAGGGGTACTGTTCTCAGCTCCACCTTCCATGTGGCCTCTTGATGCTGAAGACTGGCAGGCCCTCATGTGTGTTGAAGCCCCACTGAGACCCAAGTGGTGTGGAATCACGGCTCCTGCTGGGCTGTGGCTCAAGAAGGATATTGCAAAGACACAGAGAGGTGGCTGGGGGCTGTGGTTACCCCATGAGGGACATTGGAGAAGGAGTGTTACCTGAGGAGGGCCTGGGCACTGAGGCCGCTGCACACCCTTGGAGCTTTCTGGCCTTAACCTGAAGTGCCCTGCTGGGTTCAAAACAGGGCACATTTGGTCTCCCTTTTCCTTCCCAACATGGCTCTATGGTAGTCCTTTTTCTTAGAGAGTAAAGCCAGAGGCTTTTGAAGAGAGCCAGTGGTGGGGCCCAGCCATCTATCTGGAGTGCAGGGATGAGAGAAATGGGTCCCCTTGAGTCTGTGCAGCATAACAGAACTGAGGGAACCCCAGATTTGTAACCCAAGAGAGGACCAGACTTAAGGCTCAGTCAAGGTGTGGAGAGTTTAAGGTAGTGAGACACTAAGGAGGAGAGCTCACTGGCAGCAGGAGCCAGTGGCCAAGGAGAGCTTCATGGATGAGGTATGCCTGGAAACAGTCCCCAGATGCAAGGCTGAAATTCAAAAAGGCAGAGGTGGGAGAGAGTGCAGAAGCAGAGACAGGGAGAACAGGGCCGGCTGTGAGGTCCAGTGATAAGTGAGGGCTTGCTGTGTGCCTGGGTGTGCTGAGTCCTTCTCTCCTGCCTCTTCTCGCTTCATGCTTGTAGCTCCTTGTGAGGTCTTTATGTTCATCAGTGTGTTTTACAGATGAGCAGGAAGGCTAGGGGACAGCCCACAGTTGTGCGGGAGGCATCGAACTAGCCAGGGTTGGAATCAGATCCCATACCCCTTGTATTTCTCCTTCTTGGGATCAGGGGCATTTAGGAAGCTGCCTGACTCCAGCCAAGGATGTGTGTAGTTCACTCAGCTGGCTCGTGACCCTGCGTAGCTTTGGTCCATCTTACCTGGCTTCTGTAAAATGCAGTAAAATGCAAGGTTTTTCTATGCCCACCCTTGTTCTGAATAATGACACCGAGACCTTTATATTTATTAAAAGCTTCAGGCACTAGGGCCAGGCAAATACTCAACTATTCTAACCGACAGTAATGGCCTGGCCTACTTCCCACCATGTGGCCTGTTACCTGCCACCTAACACTCTCTGCCCAGCACCTCCTTCTTCATCTTTGTTCTGATAGCTACCCTGCTTCTCTCTCTGGTCTCCATCTGGGATTCCGTCTCAGGGTTTGGAAGTTCTACCTTATCCTTTTCTGCCCAGCTTCTGACTGTTCAGCTGTTCATTTAACCAATCAGAAGGTGATGGAGAACAGCGTTTACAACTTTCTGAGACAGGGGATGCTTCATAATAATGACAGTGCTGACTATAACCAGCTTCTGGGTACAGAAGTCAACATTTGAATACACAGTGCACAAAACCGTCCTCTAATAGGCTTCCACGGCCAGTAGGGCACAGTGCTCAATGAGTGTCCGGGACTCCTTAGTTGTAATAAAGTGTCATAGGGAGAGGTCAAGCCCTGGATTGGGAGGAGGATATTAGGCAAGAGGATCCCAGCACCCTGTCTTTGACATTCTAGGAACTGGAGGGGGCTGGGGAGAACTGGGGCAGGAGGACTAAGAAAGCTGGTCCCGAAGCCAGTGCTAGGGTATGTGTGAGGCCTGAGACAGGTATAAAAGGCGGCAGCACCTTGCTGACTTGTCAAGGCCAGATAAAGACCCATAAATATTTCAAGAACAACCAAGGGCTGAGTAACAGAATAGGGGAGGATAAGAAGGTGTGAGAGGTAGTATGTGCCTAGAGCCAAGGGAGATGGTCAATGTCCAATCCAAGTGGAGGCCCTGTGGTCCTTGAGAATTTGAAGGAAGGCAGAGCTGTCCAATAGGGACTTTCAGAGATAATACAGAAACTGTACCTACAGAGCTTACCTGAATGCCCTTCCCTTCCCCCAGTTGTCCTGGGCCTAGCTGCTCTGCCTCTGTGTCTGTCTCTCTCTCTAGATTTATTTATATAAATGCTCTGTCTGCATGTACACCTGAGAGTAGAGGGCATCAGACCCTATTATAGATGGTTGGGAGCCACCATGTGGTTGCTGGGAATTGAACCCAGGACCTCTGGGAGAGCAGCCAGTGCTCATAACCACTGAGCCATCTCTCCAGTTCCTGCTTTTTCTCTCTTGAGAAACACACTTGGTGGCCTAGACTGTAAGGAGGATGCCATGACCGATCACTCGGCCCCTCTCCTGGGTCCTCTCTACCCAGGCCTTCCAGGATTGATGGTAGCTGCACAGACTAGCTCTCCTAAGAAGCCACAGCACAGTTCCTGCCTTCTGCTGCCTGTGCCCTGCCCTTTCATGGGAACCAGCCCTGCTCCCAGGCACCCTGAGGCTGCTGTCAGGATGGAGCAGTAAGCAAAAGGGACTCTGTCCAGAGCTGGTTCACAGAGTAGGCCTACAGGGTGACTCAGAGTAGCCTCCTATTGAGGTAACCCAGATCTACATGCACTCAAGAGTCACAAAGGCTGTCTTCACAGGGTACGGCAAGGGGCTGACTCAGCTGGGTAGGGGGGCTGGGTGAGTTGTTGAGTGACCTGTATCTAGGCTGACTGCAGCAAGAGGCACCTGTCTTCCTCCAGCAGGTCCTTCCACCTTCAGGTTTTGATACCTTCATCTGTGCAGGATTAGGCTGCATTCTCAGAGTGCTGCTGAAGCTATGCAGCCCAGATGTTAGGAACAAGCACAGTGTGGAAGCAGTCCCTAGGATCCCCCAGGAGACAGTCACTCCAGCCCATGGAGGTCTACCCTGTGCAAGCTCTCCCTGAGCACTGCATGGACCAAAAGAGGAGAGGGTACATCTAGCCAGGTCAGAATGGAGCCTCCAGCCTCTGCTATGCCAGGGTGGGTATCAGAAGAAGGGTAGGAGTGACAGGACAGGTTCTCCGATCTTGGCTAGTCTGAGGGTAGGCCTCTACCACCAACAGCCACGCCTGAGAGCTGGCTAGAAATGTAGACCCTCACAAGACATGTTGGTGCATAGTTTCAACATATGGGAAACAGGCAAGAGGATCAGGAGTTCAAGACCAACCTGGGGTACATAGTGAGTTTGTTTCAAGGAAAAATAGCTTCAGCAGCTGGGTGCAGTGGTGCACGCCTGTAATCCCAGCACTCTGGGAGGCAGAGGCAGGCAGATCTCAGTGAGTTTGAGGCCAATGTAGTCTACAGAGTGAGTTCAGAACAGCCAAGGCCACCGAGAAACCCTGTCTCGAAAAACCAAAATCAACCAAACAAACAAAAATAGCCTCAAAGTGTCTGCATTGGGCTCCAGTTCCAATTTACTGAGTTGTGATCTATAGTTTAACAAGATGCTAGGTGCTCTGTGTCCATTGAGTTTTGGGGACCACTGTGCCTGTCTGCTAGGCTTCTTCTCTTTTGGTCCTGCCCACCCCCAGAAAGAAATACATCACCATGGGCCAGTGAAACAAAAGTTCTAGAAGCAGAAATATTACTTCAAATGCCTGGTACATATGAATGCTGATATAGTCCGTTCAGCCCCTCAGACTCTAATGCTTGATCACAGCACAGGGCATTTGCTGTGTAACACGCCGGCATCCTAAAAACACCCTATCCAGTGTTAGAGTGACAAAGGGTTAGTCCCCATTCAGAGGGTGATGGATGTCCTACCTCCTGCTGCAGGAAATGTCATTGCCTTTCAAGTCGCACCTCCACTGCTGTGTGTTTCTGAACTTTCCCACTGCCCAGGGGTTGGGAACCTGAAGTTTCTGTTCACACAGGCCTCCACTGAACCATCCTGCGTTTCTCTGGCACACATGAATATATCGAGCTATCAGGCCAGCACTGACTGTAGCAGCCAGACAATGGGGATGAAGAATTGATTGCCAGGGGAATCGTATTTTCTAGAGATTCATCTGTGAGTGGTTGGAGCACAGGCCAGAGGAGATGGGGGCCTGGCAGGGAAAAGGTTCCCATGGCTTCCTCTGGACAGTTATGGGCATCTTCCCTCTCAGACAGCCCAGCCTGTCTCTTCCCACAGGCTTTACATATATCCCTGGCCCAGGTCTACCTGGCAAGTGACCAAGGAGAACTGTCTTCCCAACTGTGTGTTCTGGGTGAAACTGTTCTAGCTGGCTTGTGTGGAGGTGGGTAGGGGAATCTAGGAAACTTTCATGAAATGACAGCAGCCAGCACATATGTAACAGGTCACCAGGAACAAACTGCTGGCAGGGAACCCAGGGGCATGGTGCTGTGTGATTTCAGGCCTCATAGGAAGTGATGTGGGGAATGCTGGGATGAAGCCTTGGGTAGATGTGATGGTTGATATTAACAAAAACAGAACAGTGAGCCCATGTTGGGTTCCCTGCCCTCAAAGCTCAGATGTTGCCCTGATGTAGCGTTGACATCCTGCTGGGATCCAGCACAGACTGGAGAGTGCTGGCTTCTGAGCCCTGGAGCATCAAGCAAACCCTCCTCGTTCACTTCTAGGGTCCCTTGCAGCTTCCCTGGGCTCCCTTGCAGTTTGCCTGGGATCCAAGGGTAGCTGGGTTCTTTGTTGTTGCCTGAGGCAAACAATGAGCCAGAAAAGTAGACTTTGAGATCTTCCAGCTTCCTGCATGAGGTCCAGCAGCCCTGCTGGGTAGGTTGGATGCTGAAGAGGTTAGGGAATGAGCTTGAAGAAGTTAGGGGGCTAAAAATGATGGACTCCCAGGGCCTGAAAGGGCAGGTTTTCCATTAATCAAGCCTCCTGGCTTGCAGGTCACCTAGCTCATCTCTGAGGGGGGGGAGGGAAATGCCTCTAATGTCTGCCTGTTCTTAAAAGGATTGGCTAAATTTACAGCACTTAATACCATTTGTCACTGAGCAGGTGGCGGGTGGAAGACTATCTTATTGGGCCCATGGAGTGCCTTGTGATGTGAGTGTTGCCCGTAGCCTGAGGGAGGGTTCTGTGAGCCTCTGGGCTTGGAGCCAGGTAGGGCCAGAGGAAGGAAAAGAGATAGGTACCTCAGCAGAAACCCCTAAGCTTTGTGCTGGCTTTCTATGGAAGCTGCAGACAACTTTGGGCAAAACAAGGGTTTGGGTTGTGAGGTCTTGGAGTAGAGATAATAGCATAGAGAGGGCGTCTTTACATCAGAGAAAGGGTGTTTTAAATTTCTGATACAGGTACCTTGGGCCTGTAGCCACAGCATGAAGATGGCCTAGCTGGAACTGAGGTCTCAGCACACAGCCGGGGCTGTCTCCTCTACACAGACACGGGTAGGCCCTTAATGCTCTCTGGGAATTGCAAGGACCGCCATGCCCTGCTTCCTGCTATGTCTGCTTCAGCCCCATCCTTTGCCCGCAGCCTCAGGATAGCTCCTTCCCCTTTGGTGCCCTTACACCAAAATGCAGCTTCAGTGCTTTTCCTCCTACTGGCTTTTTGGTCCTCCTCATCCATCACCTGGGATGGAACAGGGGCAGGTCAAGGTCCCAGGAAACCACTGCAGAGGTCAGCTCCTGGGATGGGTATTTCTGCCTGCCCTGTGCTTGAATGCCTGAGTCGGGTGTCCTTGGTTCTTTTCCACACCCTCATCTCTCCTTTTCCTTCTCTCCTTGGTCCCGCCCTTCCTGCCGCCTTTCACTACAAAGACCAGCACCCTCCTCTGTGGCTCCCAGTTCAGCCTGCTACCCAGTTACATGAAGATTTCCCACTTCCCCTCACAGTGACTCGCAAGCTGAATTGAGAGAGAACAGAATAAAAACATCATTTATTGTGGAGGGATCACCTTCTTGCCTTGCAGAGGGAAGCCTGTAGGCACCTGCCTGAAAGAATTGCACACGGCAGAGCAAGCATATCTGCACACACATGTTCATAGAGGAGTCTCCACAGATGTGAGAACAGCCCACATGCTGGTGAAAGGATGGGAGGATGGCCAGAGGAAAGAGACGTGATGCGTTACTGTAACCCAATACCTCATCAGCCAAAAAAGTACACGAGGTTCTGCAGAATGGATGAACCCTGAATGCACTGGGAAATAAACCAATCACAGAAATATTGTAAGACTCCCCTTATAGTACCCAGAATAAGCAAGTCACAGAGTCAGAAGGCGGTCGGGTTAACCAGGGCCTGGGTCGGGGGAATGAAGCCTTAAGTGTGCAGTGGGCGAAGGACTACCGTTTGGTACAATGAAAAGTTACGGAGATGGGCAGTAGTCATAGTTATGTAACATTGTGGCCATGCTCAAAGCTGTTGACTTGCATGCTTGAAAAAGAGTTCCTTTATATTTGAAACACAGTGGAAAAGTAGTTGACGGACAGGGAGATTACAGCCTAGACCTACCTGGCACCTGCTTGGGATTTTGTTGCTTTGAGGGTCAGTTTCCCAGCAGTGACTTCGGTAGACGATAGGAGGATGGCATCTCTGTACACTATGACCCCCAGGAGAGAGGACAGGAGGGCGTGCGGGGAGGGGCACTGGCAATCTAGTCACTACTATAGTCAACTGGGACTCAGTCTGCTCAGGCCCCCTGAGAGGTCACAAATGCTGCCTTGGAACTGTCATCTAAACTGAAAGGTGGAGCTTCATTTCTGTCTAGGATGGCCCTGGGAGAGGCTGGATCCTTACACTTTGAGGACTCAGGGATCAGGGGCCAGGCGGGTCCTGCAGGTGTCTCCTGTCTGAACAGCCCTGAGCAGGTGGCACCTGAGGTCAGGTGCTATCAGCTGGGCCTGGAGCAGATTGGACAACAGTAACTGGAATAGAAGGGAGCCAAAAAAGAACATGTGGATATAATCGGTGTCCAAGAAAGGGGCCCATGGAACAGTCCTTTTTCTCCCTCTGGCTACTAAACTATTGCAGGATCCAAATGAGTCATGATTCCTGTCTTTATCTCGGTGAGCCAGAGTAGGATTATTGCCATGTCCAGCTTTCTCACAGGACATATGTCTGTGAGACTTGTCCGTAGAGAGCCCAGTAGAGGGGACCACAGGCTGCCAATGCAGGCCAACCCTATGCTCCATTCTGTGGACTCCATGTCAAGTTCTTGGATGTGCCTAGAGTCCCTTGCTAAGATCTGAGGTCTTCAAGGAATAATGGACACTTTGTTAGGTACTGACAGTGTCAGCAGGTTTCTCCTCTGTAGACCCCTCTGGCTATCGGTCTTTTCCTTCCCATGCGGCTCAGGCCACCCACACAGGTCAGGTCCTGAACTTGAGCAGATTGCCCTCCTAGGCTGTACCCAGGCGAGGAGTAAAAATCACACTTCTATACAGCACCAATCACTGGAGAAGTAGGGAGGGGGATAGAAAACTGAGACATGTCCACACAAGCTACCTGCAAGTGGGAGGAAGGGGAGGTCATGGGAGGTTTAGGCACAGTCACACCAACCGTGTGAACTTGGATGTGTTGCTTATCCTCTCTGAGACCCTCTTTCCTCTTCTAAGTAGTCCAGTTATGCTAATTCCATAGCTGGTAGAAAGATGATTGCATTCGGAGGGAGCACATCTATGCTGAGAAGGATGCCTCAGCCAGTGATACAGGTGCGGAACCATTTGCATTTCTGTTATTAGAAATGTCATAGTCACGCCTGAAGCCATGCTGGGTGATCCATTTACCTGCTAGAACACCATTAGCCAGAAGTTGGAGAGACCCCAGCTGGCCTCTAGGTCACTGCTGTAGAATCCCATAAGTGGAAGAGAGTCTAGGTTTGGAAAGTGTGGGTAGGAAGAGTGCGGAAGTGGGCAAACACCGCCTGCTAGCTGTCTAATGCTGGATGAAGAAGTACCACACCCTTAGCGTCTTCCAGCCATGCCTGCTGTTACCTCACAGCTCTGGAAGGCAGAAGCCTGGCTCCCAGCAGTCTTTTCTCCCCATCTCCAGTCCACACTCATGGTCTCCGTGACACGGTTTACATGGAACACTTTATTAGATCTTGGTTATTAGCAAATACCAGCATTCCAGAAGAGTGCTCAGGAATTGTAAATGTCGGCACCAGTCCTTCCTTTGAACGCTCAGGGCCTCTCCTACCTGGAGCATCTTCACGTGGCCTGTGAGGTGTCTGCCTCCACTCTTCAGGCCTGCCGGGTCATTTTGCAAGGGGGTGGTCTGGAGAAAGTCCAGGTAGTATGTGGATGGAGTGTGCTGTTTCCTCAAGCTGAGTGGGGCTTTTCTGGGAGGTCACAGGTCCCCAGATGATAAAATACAGACACAAGACAAGCTGTAACATTTTTTGCTGTGAGGCCTGGAGTTCTCCTGTCCATGCAAGGAAGGGGTGGAAAGCCTGGAAGGGGTAGGGAGGAAGAGGTGGCAGAGGACAGCAGTGGCTTTCAGCTCCCATAGACTAGGTTGACAGTTTTGTTGCACCCTAGTGCCTATCCCAGGTACAACTGGCCATTCTGTCAGGCTGAACTCAAGAGTAGGGCAGAGGGCTACTGGGATGGTCACACTCTTCTGGACGGCAACGAGGCAGCATCTGTGGCTGAGCCACAGCCACATAGGTGACCCACCGACTTTCAGCGTTCTGTCAGTAAAGCTGGCCCTGTCCCTATAGACTCATGCCACACGTGTCCTCAGCAAGGCCGTATAGCTCTGCTGAGAAGCTGAGGCCCACAGACCACAGCTACATATGTGGCAGTCTCATGGCCAGAAGGGGAAAGTCTCTTTAGGAGGTATTTCTTGAAGGGATTGTCTCTCTGAAGAATGTTTCTGTCTGGGATGTTCCAAACATCTCAGTTCTTGGATCAGGAGATCTGTCTTGCTTTACATGGGTTTAAAGTTAGGATTTTCATTTATTTATTTATTTACTTACTTACTTACTTACTTACTTACTTACTTACTTACTTACTTACAGTTTATTCACTTTGTATCCTAGCTGTAGATCCCTCCTCCCATCCCCTCCCAATCCCATCCTTCCTCCCTTAAAGTCAGCATTTTAAGTCAAGCTGGACAGTAGGGCTTAGGTGCTGAACTAGATTTATTGTCTGCTCTTTCAGGCAGTAGGCACTAACCTCAGCACTACACAAGTCACCGTGTCAGACAATTAGATAAGTCACCTGTGCCTCCTCTAGCCTCAGTTTCCCTCCCATCACAGTGGGAACTCAGCATATCTTAATGCTAAAGATAAGTCAATATCACAAACTAAAGGATGGAACCTCAATTAAGAAAATGCCTCCACAAGATCTGGCTGTAGGCAAGCCTGTAGGACTTTTTCTTAATTAGTGATTGATGGGGGAGGGCCCAGCCCATTGTGGGTGGTGCCATCCCTGGGCTGATGGCTCAGGGTTCTATAAGAAAACCAGATGAGCAAGGCATGGGGAGCAAGCCAGTAAGCAGCACCCCTCCATGGCCTCTGTATCAGCTCCTGCCCTTCTTAAGTTCCTGTCCTCATTGTTTTTGATGACAAACAATAGTTCCTATGGAGCAGTGAGGGCAAGGAACCTCTCATCTCCATGTTGTGTTTGGTCATGGTGTTTCATCACAGCAATAGTAACCCTGACTAACACAGGGAGGTGTGGCTTAGCTGTGAGTCACTGAAGAAGGCAGGCCACATGCATTGTAGCTCATACTGCTTCAGGCTAAGCTGCCTCTGCTACCTGGTCCACTGAACCACGAGGCATCCCAGCTGCAAACTTCCCGTACCATGAATGTCCACCATTCCATTCCTCCCATAATGGAGCTTTCTTCAACTAACCCAAAATAAACCCTTTCCTCCCTCAAAAGAGAGAGAGAGAGAACGAAACAGATAAGCCAATACAGTCCACTAACTTCCTGAGAATGAAGAGAGTTTCTCTAGTGGGGCTTGGCCCTGGCTTCTCGCAGCATCTCACAGAGGCTGTGTGTCTGTCTGTCCTCTTCCCCAGCAGCCGGAGGGATGGAGAACTCTTCAGCAGCGTCGGCCTCCTCCGAGGCAGGGAGCAGCCGCTCTCAGGAGATAGAGGAGTTGGAGCGCTTCATTGACAGCTACGTGTTGGAGTACCAGGTGCAGGGGCTGCTGACCGACAAGACGGAGGGGGACGGCGAGAGCCAGAGGACACAGTCCCATATCTCCCAGGTGAACACTGGCCCAGGCCCAGGGACTAGCAGACTCAAAGAGGTGACACCTTAATGATAGCATCCTGTCATTTCTCCCTACATTGCTGCAGTGTGGTAATCCCATCTGGCACAGCATCCAGAATTCTGGAGGAGACATTTTGAGATCCAGCCAGGAAGCCTCAGCTGAGCACCCTTGACCCTTGAACCTACCTCTGGGACCCAACCAGACTGACTACCTGTCTCTTACCATACATTGGTTAGACACCTACCATGTGCTGGGTGTACTATTCTACAAGCTTACACTCTAGAGCAGCATTGGAGAGCAAAGTTACCCATAATGGATGTCATTGGAGAATTCTGATTTGTGACTTAAGAACTGCGTTTTCTGTGTATCTCTACAAGATGCTATATGCCTATGCACTTAGATGCACGAGTCATTCAGAGAAGAATCTTAGGGTGGTCTCACCTCCTGGGTTGGTCTGTCTCAACTTGGCCTTGTAGGGGAGGTGTCTTACTTGGCGGAGTGTGGGCTGTGATGTCTTCAGCAACCTGCCATCATACACATCTTTGTACGACGCAGTAGAGTCTTACAAGAGTTGCTTTCAGATTTGGTTCCAGCTGCCCATTTGACCTTGGCAAAGCCCTCAATATCAGAGACTCAGTGTCCTTTCTTTCTTTCTTTCTTTCTTTCTTTCTTTCTTTCTTTCTTTCTTTCTTCCTTTCTTTCTTTCCTTCCTTCCTTCCTTCCTTCCTTCCTTCCTTCCTTCCTTCCTTCCTTCTGTCTTTCTTATTGGTTTTTCAAGATAGGGTCACTCTGTGTAATATTGGCTATCCTAAAACTCGCTCTATAGATCAGGCTGGCCTCACACTCATAGAGATCCACTTGCCTCAGCCTCCCCAGTGCTGGGGATTAAGGGTGTGTGCCACCACCAGCCGGTGAGGCTCAGTTTTCTTACCTGTGAAATGGTATTAACCTGCTGCCTCAGGAAGGCTGGACTGTCCGGGGAGACAAGAGCAGATGCTACCCAAATGAAGAAGCAAGGAAGCGTCTTCTCTCCTGTCCAGGGTCTGTGTATCAAGGGCCCCTCTTATAGCTGTCCCCCCTCAAGCCTGGGTAGTCAAATAAAGGATGAGCTACTTGCAAAAACCAAATGCAGCCACCTGGCTCCCTGCCCAGTGGGGAGAAAAATCTAGTCTTCCCGCTTTTTAGAAAGCCAGAATGAAGCCCAGACCAGCAGTCAGGCTGGGACATCTTTAATCAACAGGGGTCCCCTGTCTCATTCCACTGGGCGCTGGGGCAGAAAATAGTCCCTTGCTCTTTGCCTTAGTGTCCTTGATATTCTAAAGCTATAAGTATGTGAGCTCATAATTTGCCCATTCCCAGTGCACAGGGGTGAGTGGAGTACCCAGCCTCCATGGAACCTGGGAGATGTTGGAATTGGGAGTGAGTAAAAGTCCCACCTTCATGGAACTGCTGCTCTAGTGCAGGTGACCATCGCAGCTAGGAAGGCTAGCACAAGCAACTGAGGAGCCGGCAGCCTATTTACTTTTACTTTTTGAAGTGAAGTTGGGGTTTTCTGATGCTTTGATGGACTTAAGTGCAAGCACTAAGGGAGCTGGAGAGGGACCTCAGAGGGACCGTATACACCCAGTGCATGGGTAGAGACTTCTCAAGAGAGTTGCTAGTTTGCAGTATAAAGCCGTGGTCAGGGGGAGGTCAGTGAAAGGGGAAGGGGTCAGGTAGTGAGTAAAGAGCGTGTGGACTGAGGATGCTATACATGCCAAAGCTGGGGCCAGAAGAGGAGCCAAGACCCAACCAGGAGTAGAATGCTAGAGTGGAAGGAGGAGACTGAGCTGACAAGGTCTAGAGAAGTGAACCTCCAACAGGAGGTGCAGGGCTGTGGACCCCTGGGAAGATGGGAGAGGAGGAGGAGCCAGCGAGAACTGGCTGGAAGAAAGCCAGGCTGGGTGCAATGCCAGGAGCCTGGGAAAAGGGGGGTTTAGGAAGAGGGCGGAGGGGTAGGGGAGAGGTGGGTAACTTTTGGGATTACTGCTAGAAGACAGCATCACTGACAGAGCAATTGAGTGACTAGCGGCAGTGGCTGGAGAGGATCCGGCAGAGGGATGGATAAGGGCGGCAATGGGAGACCAGGCTTGTTACCACCACGAGGAGCACAGCTGAGGGGGACAGTGATATGGGGGAGTTGCAGAAGTGAGGGCCAGTAGGAGCATAGCCAGCATAGTTATAAGGGACAGAGAATGGTCAAGGGGGAGGAGAGTAAGCAGAGCAAGCGCTCGGTCTGTGCACCTCCCAGCAGCCCAGCCTGCCACCACATATGTGAAGTCACACCAGCAGCAGAGCTGTGGAGGATTTCCAGGGACTTTTGGCCACTTTCGGGCTGATGTAGTGTTAGGAAGATGGTCTTAGCCAATGTGAAAATACAGTGAAGAGAAATGAGAAGAAAGGCCAGGGAAGGAAGATGGTGATATGATTGGATACCCAGGCAAGGGAGGGTAGAGTAGGCACCAAGACAGATAGTAAATCCTCTAATGCAGCAGTCTTCAACCTGTGGGTCTCTCAGGAGTCAGATGACCCTTTCACAGGGGTCACCTAAGACCATCAGAAAACATGGATTTTACATTATGATCCATAACAGTAGCAACATTACAGTTATAAAGTAGCAACAAAAGTAATTTTATGGTTGGGGTCACCACAGCATGAGGAGCTGTATTAAAGGGGAGCAGCATTAGGAAGGTTGAGAACTGCTGTCTAGTGGCATGGAGGCCTTAGGACCGAAGCGTTGTGCTGGGGTTCTCATACTAGAGAGAGTGGGCTGGAAGCCCAAAAGAGGTGTCCTGGAGTAAAGTGTGTAAAGCCGAAGATGGCAGGGTGCATGAACTGAGAGGAAGGGGCTGAAATGGGCTCAGGAGTCCGTGGGGGTGAGGGAAAAGCCAGCTCAGGGGGCCAATAGCCCAAGACACTGGCACAGTCTCCAGGATCTCATGAAGAGGACCACAGGGTGAGATAGGGGTGGCTGCCATCCACGTGGGACAATGGGGGAATGACCTGCTGATGAGGAAATGATGTCAGGGTGGTAGGAGTGTGTCTGAGGGTGTCAATTTATTTGTGACAATTTCATTTCTTAACTTAAGCCACTCTGGTGTAGAATTAGCACTGTCATGACCTGGACGAGAAAGAGGAAGTGGCAAGCATGAATCAGGAAATTTTAATCTGCTTGGGTTGTCTGGGGAAATTTGTTAGTTACCATTGCTTCACTGTGATGAGATACTTGGCCTTAAACCCTTAAGAGAAGGACATGGGAGATGGCTCAGTGTTCACACAAGTGTAAGGACCTGAGTTGAATCCTTAGAACCAGTGTAAAGCTGGGCATGGTGGCACGTCTCTATAATCCTGGTCCTCTCCCAGCTACGTAAGGGGGAGACAAGAGAATCTCTAAAGCCCATGGACTGGCCAGCCTAGTGTACACACTGGCTAAACAGAAAATAGAAATAGGCCTTGCCTCAGACAAGATGAAGGGTGGGTACAAAAACTTGAAGTTATCTGATTTCTCCATACTCATGCGAGCACACACATACATTACTTTCTTCATCAACACAGCAGTGTGCTCACACACACACACATGAATATGTACACACACACACACACACACACACACACACACACACAGAGGAAAAAGAACATTTAATTTTTATAATCTAGCAGAAAAATTTATCTCACAGTTTCAGAAGTTTTGACCCATCATCATATCATCATTGTGGGCAGGTTGTGCAAGGACAGAGCAGTTTGCATTGTTGGGGACAGGACGTGGGCAGATTAACAAGGTGCAGGCAGGATACAGCCTCTCCTTTGTTGTCATGCCCCACCACCACCACACATAGACCTCTTTCCTCCAGCCAGGTCATTTGGTCAGTGTTCTCATGACCTGTCTCTAGACCTGTTCTTACGACCTGCCTCTAGACCTGTCCTTATAGACATACCCGGAGGTCTGTCAGATCTGTTTCTAAATCAAAGTGATTTCAAAGGGAAGAAATGCTGTAGATACCTGTAAACATCCTGAGCTGATGTCCTCAGGCTAACACCTAACACTCTGTGGAACAGAGGGTGGGGACGGGGACAGACAGACAGACAGGGAAGGGAAGGGACGCTCAGCAGATAGTGGGCCATCCAAGGCTAGCTATGCACTTCTTCCTGCTGCTGGCTCAGGCCGACCTGACAGACACTTGGATGCCTGGACCTGGAACAGATGAGATTAACCAGGCCTCTGGAGAGTTTTACGGTTTCCGGTCTGGGGAAAACTGCCACTTGTGACGTTAGGGTGCATTCCTTACACTTTTTACATGCTCTGAAGTTTGATGAGAGCGTGCAAGCACCTGGCATGATTGCAAAACATCTGCATGCTACAGGGGAAGAGGGATTTGTCCCAAGTCTTTTTTTGCCAGACCCTCAGACACCCAGGGGTGGGACAATGGTGGCCAGCTTTACTCAGGGCCAAGGTTAGACCCATCCTCCACAGACACTTAAAAAAATATAATAGCTATTGACACAGCTTTGTAGGAAATGGTTCTGCTAATCCACTTTGCTTGTTTTTTATTTAATTTGATGACTGTTTTAAATGGAATTTTAAAAACACACAGACATACAAAGAATGTCTCTGTCTGCCTGTCTGGTGATGTTTTGATATTTCTGGGAGAGGAAAATTGTTACTGTTCTTGGAAACCTTGAGAAAGTTTGAGGGAGTGGAGAATATTGTTCTATTGGTGGCGGGTATTTTTAGAATCTGAGCAATGGCATTGGACACTTAGGAAGAAAATGCCTCCTGATGCACTGTTGTGCTTCCCATCACCATCTCAGCAACACTAGAAAGGATGGATGGATGGATACATAGGTGGATGGATGATGGAGAGATGGATGGATGGATAGATAGATAGATAGATAGATAGAATGACAAACAGATGGTTAGATAGATGGATAGTTGATAGCTTCCCTTGCCTTAGATGATGTGATAGTTGGTCAACTTGAACGAGCTAGAATCACCCGGGGAACAGGCGACTAGGCAAGCCGATGAGGGATTATCTTTGCTTGCATTGATGTGGGAAAGTCTGTCTTGATTTTGGGCAGGACCCTTCCCTGGGTAAGATCCTGAAAGAGAATTAGGACTCAATCACACTGGTCATTGGTCCTTTGTAGGGGAGGTGGAGATGCTATGGTTGGAAATGCTTGGCACATCTGATGTTGTTAGGTGACTGGGTGATAGATAATTCACCAGAGCAGCATTTGCAGGATCACAGGGAGGTTTCAGGAAGTGCTGAAGACTGAGCCCTACACAGGAGATGCAGTCGAAGAAGAACCTGAATATTAACCTGTGTGTGGGCCCCTGGTGACTCTGCTCTTCCTCTCAGGTGGGACGGCTGTCTCCTCTCCCCAAGGTCAGCTGCCTCCTAATGGGATCTCTTGGAAGGGCAGAATGTGTGGAAGTGGCCAATGGTGGGCACACATACTAAAGGCACAGTTTCCAATCTAGTCTTTCAAACAGGTTAAATCAAGAGCTTCAGATCCTTGAAGACAGCCTCCCACAGTCCTTTTTGATGTTGGGAGGCAGGCAAATGACCTTGGTCCTATCTAAATTCCAGGAACTGTCTAATGAAGAAGCTTGGTGGTGCTGACATGTGGGAGTGGATGAGAGCATTCAGTGGCCCCTGGCTCCTTCTCATGTGGCTTCCCTCCTCTCCCTCCATGGTCTTCCTGCCATTCCGCCTCTCTGTTTTCCTAACCACCATCCCCTCAGCCCCTTCCTAGCCAGTTTATGTATATATTTTTTCCTACATTGTGATCCATTTTCACAACTGTCTTGACTCAATGGTAGGCCACCCATGACAGGCCTAATGGAAGTGAGTTAATAGGAAGGAGCACGGGTGGCTGACCATGGAAAGGTCTTTCTATGTGTCTTCCTTCTTTTTTCTTTTAATTTCATGACTATTCCATGCCTACATACGCCTGTCACACAAGAATTAAATACCAACAATAAATGTTCCCTTAGATACAGTCTGTCCACAGCCATGCCACTGGTGAGTAATCTTCCTCAACCCTTTTAGATGTCCTCTGATAATATGATTTCCAGAAACATACTTTTTCAAAAATCATACAGCACTCACACTTCCCCCATATACCCAAGGATTCTTCCGGGCTTGTGCATTTGCTGTTCTGTGTACTGGCTGCCCAGTGGTGCATCGGGGGTGCTAGCTAACCATACATTTAGTCCTGGAAACTCACTTCCCCTTTCTTTCTTCTGGAAATGCATGACATTTGGTGCAATGGTTGGCTGGCTCCTTCCGCAAGAAGCTTCCGTAGAAGCTTGGAAGTAGAATTAATTTTAGTGGCTCTTGGCAAATAGCTCTCCGTAATGGCTGTTCTGCTCTTCATACTGCCACCAGTATGTTGGGACATCCCTGTCATTTTATTTTGCATTGTCTGACTTCTGGTAAGACAGAGTACTTAAACCGACTTACTAGCTGTTTTTTTCTAATATGTTAAAAATTTATTTTGGTTTTAAAGCAACAATTGGAAAAACAAGACAATTGGGAAATGGAGGGAAAGGGGTCCACTATCATTTTGTGGCAAAGACTGACAAAAATTGTTGTGACTTTTGTTTGTTTGTTGGCTTGTTTACCCTTTACAAAGTTGCTCTGCTAGTATACATAAGTTTTAGTTTGTTTGCCTATTTGGCACAATCCCCTCCACATTGTTAGCTGATGCTTTTTTAAGATAAAATGTAGTTATTTAAATCTGTCCTCCTTCTGCTGCCTACTGTTGGCCCAGGAGAACAGTATAACTCAAGCTAGCATTTATTCATTCGGGCCTGGTTGCAGGCTCTGAAAAAAAGTGATAGACAGAAACAACCGTGATCCATGCCTTGCCAACTCTTGCTTTCTGGTAAGAAGGATGGGAAATAGGGTGAGAGAAGGCAGTCATTGGTGGTGAAGAGAGAAGGGCATGGAGGCCAGGACTGCTGGAAGGAGGCTTTGGAGGGAAGATTTAAAGGTCATTGGAGAGAGGTGGCTTAGGAAAGAGGGCTCTATACAGAGGGATTGACCAGAGCTGAGCTCTGGGGTCTGTAGGCCACACTGAGGCCAGTGAACCAGGCATCAGGGGCCTGTCATTTTGAGAGACAGGGGAGAGTCCCAGCACATAGACCTTCATAAAACCTTGCGGGTGATCCTGATTCCCCTAGCATAAGAAGCCTTGAGTCAGATGGCCTTTTGTATATATTTTTTTTCATTTTGAAATAGTTTTTAAAGTACACAAAATTTCAATTCCAGTACAAAGAATTCATGCATATTCTTCACCACATGGCCCCGATTTTAATATAGCACATTTTACTCTGCCTCTAAATATATACTTATGTATTTACTGCATATACATTCACTGCTTTTAAAAGAACAATTGAATGAATAGATACACATATACACACATATATGACTTTTCTCTGAATCATCTGCAGGCATGAGACCCCTTGCTCCCTACTCACTTCAGAGCATCCCTAAGGACAAGAAATAGCATGTAGTGACAGTGTAGGAAATAAAGACAGATACTGCATTGTTGCCTTTAATTCACTGGTTCTCCCAGTAAGATCCATATAGCTGTGTTAGTTGCTTTTGTCTCTGCGACACAGCCGTCTGGAGGACAGCAAGTTAGGCTTGGCTCATGCTTCCAGAGGAAAAAGCTCATGCTTCGTAGTTGGGACTGTAGGGAGGGAGAGCATCACGGCAGAAGGCATGGCCAGAGGAAACCTGCTGTGCTGTGGGCAGTCAGGCAGCAAAAGAGTGACAGGAAGGGGCTGGGACAAGCGAACCTTTCAGGCTCCACCCCAAGTGATTTACTTCCTCCAACTAGAGACACCTCCTAATAATACCATTGTATTGTAAAACTACCAAGCATCAGGTCAAGGCCTCAGGAGCCAGCAAATAGAACAGAGCTGGGGCCAGACTTGAACTTTTGAGTGTTTTGGAGAGGAAACTTCACATCCAAACCACAGCAACAGCAGAAACAAACAAATCTGTTTAGGACATCAAAACCATAGCTGTACATTACATTTAGAATTAGCCTTTTTTTTTTTTCTTTTTTTGTCTCCCTTCCAGTTAATAGCTATTTATGCCCTTGGCCCATTCTGCCCCTTTTTGATGGTGTACTCCTAGACAAGTTACTTAATCACATGTGACAAATGAAGAAAATAAAAGCATCCAGTAGGGCTTGAGAACCAAATGTTACTGAGTTGATGGGTTTGGCATAAACCCTGATTCAAGTGAACACCTCACTGATCCCTGTTATTAAACCTTGACTGTATATGCTGCAAGTAGCCCTTCATCTGCGTGCCTGCCTGTCCTCCCTCCCTTCCTCCCTCCCTTCCTTCCTTTCTTCCCTCCCTCCCTTCCTTATTTCTTGACTCCTGTTATCTATACAGAAGTTTTAAATGTTGATGCAGTTTGAACCCTTTTCAGGGCTTTTAGTCAACTTGAGGCGTGTTCCCCGGGAATGGTACCCAGTAGACATCTAGAATAAGGTTTTCTTTATATGGTTATTGATGAGTCTCTCCTAGCCCCTGTTTTAAAACCCTGATTTTATCAGCCAGGTATGGTGGCACATGCTGTAACCCCAGCACTTGGTTGATGAAGTTAGGGGAATCGGTAGTTTGAGGCCAGTCTAGAATACATGCATGAGCTCTTGTTTAAGAAAAGAACACTTACCTAAATATGCTAAGTTTTTACCTAGGTACTAATTGTTTATGGCCTCATTTTTATCAGTTGTTTGGTTTGGGGGTGGGCCTCTGGTTTGGGAGATTTTGTTCCTCTTCCAAGTCAGCATGTGGTAGCATGGTTTGAGTGTAAAATGTCCTCTATGGGATCCTCAGGTACTTGACTATTTGGTCCTTAACTACTTCTGTCTGGGAGATTATGGGATCCTTAGAAGGTGGAGACATGCTTAGTGGACACTGAGAGCTAGCCTGGAGATTTAGTACCCTGGCCTTACTTCCTGTGTACCCTCCACTTCCTGGACTTCTGAGGTTTGAAGAGTGTTAGCCTTCCTTCCCACCACCATGAACCCCACCAGGATGAACTGCATATACAAAAGCTGTGAGCTACAACAAACCCTTCTTCCCTAAATTGCATGGTGAGGTATGGTCAGAGTGATGAGAAAAGACAGGGCCTTGGCCCCACCCTGTCATCAGCTTTGATGTTGTGTGGGGCTAGTCTGGGGAGGCTTTTGGCACTAAAAAGTGGACATACCTATGTTTGCTGTCAGCCTGCCCTGCTCCAAGCCTTGACCCTCCTCCTCCCTCCTCCCCCCCCCCCCCCACTGCAGTGCTCACAGCCATGTAGACTTCTCTATCCTTCCCAGCATTTGCTAAAAGAGTGTTGAACATTGTAGGGTGCAAATGACTGGTAAATTACTGTGACTTTAAGTTGTGTGCATCTTTTCATGTACAGATAAGAGCAAAAAGTGGTGAAATAAACGTTTTGAGTTCAGAATAAACATCTATATTCCAGTGATTGTCAAGTCTTAACCCTGTGTCCTATTTGTTCCAAATTTTTAAATCAAGGTAGACATTACAGCATCAGTGTGGAAGGCCTAAAGCCATGGTTGGATGCTTGATGTGAATTGTTCCCACATGCACCATTTCCCCACATGTCCTGACTCTTCTGCTGGATGCCCTTTGCAAGGAGGGTACCACCTCAAGCCCCTAGAGGGCCTTCATGGTTGGGAGGTCCAAGATATGAGCCCATTTGCCTTGAAGGACAGATGGTCTGTGTCCAAGAATTTAGGCTTGTGACTTGAGTATTTGAGAGGAGGGACCTCCTCTGCTCTAGAGTCACCCCAACAGATTTAGCTAGATTTACCTACAGCTTTCTAGGTAGCATCGCAGAGGGACCAAAGAAAGCAGGCAATGCCCGGGGAGAAGAAAGAAAATGCTATGGTTGGCATCCAGCTATTGGCTGGAGAAGTTTGGAGAGGAATTCCCCAGGACTTTGAGGGTCAGAAAGAGGCACGCATCCCCTGACTCAGATGTGGAAATGATTCCCCAGGTTTCTGCATGCCTGGACCATTCTAGTAGGGGTCCCACAAGGCCAGTGGGTGATTAATGGATTGCTCATTCTTAGAGCTGCCTTAGGTGGCAGGGGTGCTCAGGCATAACCACAATCCCTGTTCTCCTGGGGCCTGGGTTTTATCTCACTCACTGGATCTCGGTTCGGCAGGCTCCATCGCTATCTTCATCTTCTGCTGCTTGCCCCCATGCTCTAGGTCCCTTCCTCCATTTCCAACCTTACCATTACTAAGAAACATGGAACCTGGCCTTGACCCATTACTTACTGGGCCAGGTGTGTATCCCCGGCCACTCTACTGAGGTGCTGCCTGGTGAGAGCTTCGGATTCTGTCCATGAGGGAAATGATCCTGACTTCTGTGGCTTGACGGCTATGGAATGCCTCCAAGCTGCCCACTGCCTCTGCTTTGACTCCACCAGCTCTGGATTACCCTTCCCTGGGAACCCTGATAGTGTGCTCACGGGCTACTCATCCCCTGCCCTCCTAGCCTCTGTAGAGATTATGCATGTCTGCCTCACACCCTCGTTCCCCTCCACGCTGCTGCTGGCAGACATGTTGCACTGCTCGCTCCAGCAACCACCCTGTTGGGAGGGTCTCAGGAGTGACTCGGTGGACACGAGAGCTGCCTTGCTTGGCCTAGTGGCGCATCAGGTGGCATGCTTGCAGAAGCTATGCTCCCCTGCAAGTCACCACTGTCGGGGCTGTCACATCGATGCTCTCCAGCCAGTGTCTAGAAGGAGAGATTCCTAGCAGTCGCTTTACTCCTTTGCTGTGTCCTAGTATGGCTCCAGGGATTTGGATCTGGCTGGGATAGCAAAGAACAGACAGATGGACACACAGACAGTAAGCTGCGGATGGGTGGTCTGGGCTCTCAGATGGAGAAACCTCAGCACCCCAGAAGTTCAGCATGCTTATTATTAGAGTTGAACAAAGAGGCGGGGCTGTTACATACATTACGGTATACAGCTGGACTAAGGACATGAGTTTAGTTGATTCAGTAGGAGCAGCCTCAGCAGAGGAGCAGCGTTCAAGCCATAAACACTCACCCACTCACCGGGGGAACAATGATGGACATTTTCTGCACACACACTGTCAACACTCACACTCGGTGCCCCAAGGAAAGCTTGGCCATCCCTCTGAGCCTGAGGCTGTAGGGTCCTTGATGTGGCGGTGCCCATGTCAGCAGTACATATTCAGTTAGCTTCACTCACTCAGGGCCTCCTTCACACCCTATACTCCCTGGCTGTACCTATCCTGACAGCCTCAGCTAGACTTCCTCCATTTCCTCCAGGAGAGACATTGTGCCAACATGTAAAACAAAAGCATGCTCTTATCATGTTTTAAACATCATGTACACACACACACACACACACACACACACACACACTGTGTGTGGATATGTGTGTCTTCCCTGATTGTGTATATGCACACTTACATGTATATGTATACTTATTCATAATATATATCCCTATATAGTCCTTTCTGCTTTTTAAAATTATTTTAGACTCCTAGTGAAAGTGTAGCACTAGTTCCAAGTGTTCCCTGCCACCCAGCTTCTTCTGGTAGGAACATCTTGCATAACTCATGGTACAAAGATCAGAATGAAGCCATTAGCAGGGAACAGTGTCCTTTCTAAGTTATGAGGTCCAAATTTGCATCTCATTTTCATGTTATCCTGTCTTTCAATCTGTGCTACTTCCTTTTCTTATACAATCCTGGCACTTTTGGTGGCTCCTCTAATTTTGGAGAAAATCGATTATCTGGCTTTTCTGGTGTTTTTCATGATCACATTATAACTGGGCACGGGGTGGAGGGGAAGGCATTTTTAATTAGTTAATCTTTGTAGACAAGTGCCTTGAAACTGCAATTATCCAAACACAGGGATTATAATCCCGGGAACTGGTTAACTGTATAAAAGACCTAAGAGGCTAAATTACTAGAAATTAGCACCTACTTAGAGGTCACTTTTTCCACCTCTTGACATGAGGCCCAAGGAAGGAGATAGTATTGCCAGTGGCCAGGGTGAAGGCCACATGTACAAGTCTTATCTGATAAAGGCTGGAGCAGTGAAGAATGCCCATTTGATGCTAGTTACGCCTTTAGAGGTACAGAGGGTATCCTGGCTTCTCTCTTCTTCCTGTTTTGGGCAGCCCAGCCTGAGTCTAGATTACCCAGGAACCTGAAAGGCAACTGCCTCTGCAGTACAGAGAGAGTAGGATGGTATGAAGTGGCCCTGCTGCTTTGTCTTCTCTCCAGAACTGTACTGTCCAATGCAGAATGACTGGCCACACAGAGCGACAAGCCGCATGTGGCTCAGCCAATATGAGGTGTGCACTGAGTGGATTTCAAAGCAAAGAATGTTGTCTTAGGGTTTCTATTGCTGCGATAAAACACTTTATTTGGCTTATGCTTTCCTAGTACTGTTGGTCATCGAAGAAGCTGGGCCAGGAACTCAAGGCAGGAGCCTAGAGTCAGGAACTGAAGCAGAGGCCATGGAAGAGGGCTGCCACTGGCTTTTTACCCATAGCTTGTTCAGCTTGCTTTCTTAGAACCCAGGACCTCAGCCCTTCTACATCAATCACTGATCAAGAAAATGCTCCACAGACTTGCCTACTGGCCAATCTAATGGAGGCCATTCCCCAGTTGAGATTCCTTCTTCCCAGATGTGTCTAGGTTTGTGTCTGGTTGACAGAACCAACTAGCACAAATGTTAAAGGGCTAATTAATTAATGTTTGTTTTGTTCCCACTACTATATAGCCCAAAGTCAGGACCCACCTGTCCTAGCCTGCTTCATGATGGGTCTACAGGCATGGGTCCAGCCTTAATTTTTTATTACCTATTTAAGTAATAGTATTTTGGATATAGTAGGTTATTAGAATATATTGGGTATATTGCTTAACTTGATTTTTAAAAATCTGGCTTCCAGGAAGTATAGTCAGGTCTGTGGCTTATCTTCCTGCCTTTCATTTCATTTCCTTGGCCTACAGCATCGGCATACAATGGAAAGTCTTGCCTGCCCTGGGCATACTGTCCTCAGCCACAGTGCGCCCGCACTGGCCTGCAGCCCTCCCACTCAGCTGGGACCGAGGTTGCACTCCCTCCACTTTGCATGCCTCATGGAGCGTAGGTTGAGGTCAGCCAGCGTGCGGCAGAATTGGAGGGGCTGGCTAATGTTAACACCCCCTCGTGGCTGGCTCACACTGGGTGAAGGATTGGTGTCCTGCTTCGGTGTGTCCATGAAGTGACAGTGAGTCCTGAACAGCTCTACAGAGTTGCCCAGCATTGCTGTGGCCGTTGAACAGATGCCAGCATTGGAGAGAGCACATGGATCTCAGTGGCTTCCAGTGTAGCTCGTGGGGGTCTGTCAAAATGCTGATCCTTGGACCTAGATCCATAGACTGTGGGTCACCAGTGGAGAGTGAGGCCCAGGGTCCTCCATATGACAGACGTTGGGGACTCTTGGTAGGTGGTAGTCAGCCACATGCAGGGACATTCCTCAGCTTGAGCCCATCTTCTGAGAGCTGTTTGCAATTTCTCCATGATGCTGGACCCATAGCCTTCCATTGCTGCCTTCTGGCCCTACCCGTGTCCCTTAATATGATGGGCAGCCAGCATGACAGATGGACAGAGATGATACTGATTGTCCAGAATAACTAGGTGTCATGTTTGGTTGACTTTAGAATGTAGCTAGACCATCATCATTTTGTGAATTTGGCTTCCCCAGACATATACTCAGGAGCCACCTTAGATCTACTGGTCGGAGGGGTGGGTTTGCTGTTGAAATGTCAAGACGGATTTCCTCATGAGTCTGCTGGGAGACAGACAGAATGAGGGTGAGCGTGTGTCCTGCTGTCACTAACCCCTCCTTTCTGCCTGCAGTGGACTGCTGACTGCAGAGAACAGCTGGAAGGCGGCTGTTCCTTCTCCAGAGGGCGAGCCCCGCTGCAGCAGGTAGGGAACAGCTCTGTGCTCTGTCTGGAACCTGTCACATGTCTTGCTTTTCTGGGACCTTGGGCTGGCCCTTGGGTGACTCCTCCGTGTTGGGGATGAGGAGCAAGCAGAAAGATGGGTGGAGGGAAGGTCCGGGGCCTCTAGGAATCCTCCCTTAATTCCTCTGCCAATTTGGAGCCACCCACAACACATGGATTCTGAAGACTAATCTTCAGTGGCCCTTTATGTAATGAAAGACGTTTGGCGATGAACGAGATGTCCACCGAGAGGAGGGTGGTGAGATGCTCCTTTGTGGAATGTTGTCTGGTGTCAGGTGACGCTGACATTGGTGGGCCCACAAGCACTGGGTCTCTTGGGATTTTGAAGCTGGGGTGCTTTGAAGATCACCCTTCTGGGTCTGCAAAGGGCCGGGTCACCGTGTGGAGAAGCTCAGAGGTCTGGAATCACCAGTCCACACCTCCTGGGACAGGGGCCCCTCTCCCGCCCTAGGCATTCTGGCTCTGCAAGGAGTTACATGCTCATGCTCGGGTGGGCCTGAGGGTTGTGTGGCCATGAGAGAAGGGAGGCAGCTGCTCCTGGAGCGCTGTCCTGGTGGCCTGGGTGTCCCTCCTTCCCAGTTGATCTTGCCGATACCTTGTCCCTGCCTGTAGAAAACCATGAGGTTAGGAGCTGAAGAAACGACTCACCCCACCGCAGACTTGGCCTCTTACCACCACAGACTCCACAGCTCTTGATCTTACAGTTGTTTCGGGAACATGTTGCCTGGCTCACTGGCTTGCTCCCACCTCAGTCTCTTGTGCTAGTTAGAACTAACCCTTTCCTGGGGGTGCAGCTCAGTGGTCAAGTGCATGTTTAGCACGCGCAGGTCCCTAGTCTCCACCCCAGCACTGCAGGGATAAAAAGCAAAGCAAAGTCCCATCCTCCCCCACCTCTATTCTGTTCCCAAGGAAAATGCTTAGTGTCCTCGGTTCTGGCCCATTCCTCAGGTGCAGGGCTTTGCTGCCTGAAGATGTGGGGGAGACAGCTATCCTCCCAGTTCACTCTCATAACATTTGTATAATTGTTTCAGTTTTAGGGTTTCTTTTGCTGTGATAAACGCCATGACTAAAAGCACTTGGGCAGGAAGTGTATTTCATCCTACACTTCCATATATAGATCATCACTAAGGGAAGTCAGGGCAGGAACTCAGGCAGGGCGGGAACCGGAGCAGAACCCATAGAGGGGCACTCTGCTCATTGTCTTGCTCGGCCTACTTGCTTACTTGACTCAGGGTAACGTGCCCACAATATGGGATTGGCACTGCCCACAATAGTCTGAGCTCTCCAAAATCAATCATTAATGAAGAAAATGTCCAACACACTTGCCCGTAGGACAGTCTTAGGAAGGCATATTCTCAGTTAAGAGTCCCTCCTCTCAAATGACTCTAGCTGGGGTCAAGTTGACATAAACATTTAAAGACAGTTTCTCTTTAAATTTTTATGTTAATTGTACAGAGTATTTGATTTGATTATGGCCTTTCCATAACTGCACATTAAACTGCGGAAACTAGCTCTGTGGCAGGGTGGACGCAGGAGCCTAGATTCTGGTTTCTGTTGCTGCAAATTTGGTGGCCAAGACCTTTCCCCTCCGCTGAAAACCAGAAGATCCTGAATGGCCGCTAGGGGTCCTTTTGGTACTTCTGTCCCATTTCCAGATGAGAGAACTGAAGGAGGCCTTGTCCAAGCTGGGCTTTGTACCTTACACCCAGTTCTTGTCTACAAGAGAACTTCTATCTCCCCTGTAGCAGCTCAAGTACTTCTAATGGAATCTCTGTCTGTTGTCTCCTTGGCTGAAGACCCGCTTTCCTTCCTGAAGCGTTCACCTTGACCTGAGCCTTGCAGCTCAGTGGCTCTGTCTCCACTTTGTGTTGCCATTCTAGTCTCTTCCTGCAGAGATAGGATTGAACGTGGCTCCAAGCAGGGATGAGAATAGACAATAAGAACTGCATGTTTCTTGGTCAGTAGGTATCTAATTAGGAATTTTTTAAGGGTAGGGTCCTTCATTCATTCATTTGCCACCTTTCCTGAGGCTCCTCTGCCTGCCCTTCCCTCTCATCCTGTCACTCTAGAGGCTGAGGAAAGGCCCTTCTCCCATCCCCCACCCAGGTCTCCTCCAAACTGTCCTTGCTCCACTGTTTACCCACTTGGAGTAGGTAAAGGGATTGGACTAGGCAATGTGATGGGGAAGGGCTTGTGGGATGACCGTGCCCCAGTGGGGTTGTATGTGGCTCTTCACTGCCTAAGCTCCTTGTACACACTGTGAGGCCCAGCAGGCCATGGTCCCTGCCTTGGGAAGGGACTGCGCAGTCTCCTGGGGTGAGCAGGTTTCTTCAGAATGAAATCTAACTGAACATAGAGAAGGAACTGAAATGCTCTCCTGGCTGGTAGAGCCTGAGCCACAGGTTCAGTGTGGGGCAGGAAGCTTGGGCTGGAGGTGATAGTCTGACATTCGCCTGCCTACTTGGCAGACGTGGCTAGCGGTAACAGCGGCATTGCTACACCTGACCTGTGGCCACGTCCTGATCGTCTCAGAAAGAGGAAGTGCAGGAAAGGCTGGGACAGGCTCGCACACAGTGAGGACCACATGGCTCTCTACCTTGGAGTTGGGTGGGAGGCTTGAAGTCACTGTTTGGCGTGTGGGGGAGGCTGGCTTGCCTGCATTAAGTTGGGGGAACATGGGGTGCTGTGAAAACTACGCAGAGCCAAGGCAGTGTAGTCAGAGGTCTTGTGGAGGGCCCTGGGTCAAACTGATGTCATGGTTTCTTTCTTCAAAGGCCTCACCCTCAGGGAGAAGGCCACGACCCAGGTGGAAATGAGTTCTGAGCTCAGATACACATGTCCTTGGAGCAGTGGACAGTTAGGAGGGCTCCACAGGGCCATGGACGGAGTGCTTCCTGACAGAAGGCTGAGCTGGCACCTGGTGCCACACTACCCTGCACAGGGAGGCAAGAGTGGGTGGCAGCGCCTTGTGTCAGTGGCAAAAGGCATGATGGGTGGACTTGGGGGAGAGAGTGACACAGGACGGAGACTGGGTGGAGGTCACTTTCTCCCTTCCCAGCCGAGGTATGTGTTTAAGAGCAGCCTAGCAGTTCAGCAAGGTCAGGCTAGCTCCCACTCCTCTCTGCTTGGCCTGCCTTTCTTGGGTATGGCTTTCTTCTGTGACCCTTTGTATGCCTTGCCATCTCCGTGCCCCACCAGTGGGAGTGCCACCCTGAGTCCCTCCCTAGAATCTTGACTCTCCTTCTGGAGCAGCCATTCTGAAAAGACCTCTGGGAAGGGGTCGGAGCTGGCCACAGGAAAACCCCAAGTAGCTGGCCTGTGGCGGTGCTGTGTGGTCTTGTCCTGCGTTGATGGAGGAGGACCAGGGAACTGGCTGTTGAAGAGTGCATCATCCAGGCATGGTCATCCTCCCCACAGCTGACCTCCTCCGTATTGTACTCCGCTCTCTAGAGGGACACCTTCACACTAATTCGTGTCACAGTCAGGCTGTGCCTGGTGCCCCACCTGCCCCCTCAGCCAAGCAACCCTAAAAAAGGTGTGCCGTTGGCTCCGTGTCTCAAGCCCCTGGCATGGGACATTGCATTCACTGGGCTCAGGAACAGTGTTGACCCTTCCTGGAACTGGCCAAGGCTCAGGCTATGCAGGTGTCCCCAGCAGGCCGCTTTCCCTGGACCTCACAGAGTCTGAGCTTGCTGGGGTTAGGATGACGGTGTTGCTCTGAAAACCCATGTTCGCCCATGGGGACAATCACTGCACAGAGCAACCTGCTCCACTGACGGCCACACCTGGGCCCCTGGTACCAGGAACACAGAGGTCATCAGGAGGAGGGGGGATGGGGCCAGGTAGAGTGGTCCAGAAGGCTAGCATGGCATTGCGTGACCCTGAACCAGAAGCCTAGGGGTGGGCCGCGCCGGTGGAGATCAGCCATGCAGTAAGGTGGTTATTTCCCTACGGCAGGCAATGCTCTCACTCTTTGGTTATTTCAACTAATTCTAAACAATACCTTGCCCTCTCTGATGCTTTCAGGCAAGTTGGGGTAGGCTGTATCCCATGAAATGAAGGGGAGGGAGTCCGGATCAGCAAAAACTGAGCCAACCAGCCGCCCATAACCAGGATTGAGCCGTATCTGGCAGTATGCCACCCCGGGTCCTCTTTCCAAGAGGATGCTGCCATGAGTCCTTTGGTGAGGATGACGGGACATGTCCCGCCTGTCACCGCAGTGGTGGAATCACATGGCACAGCCGAGAGGACAGTATACAACAAGGGAGTCTGGTGGCCGTGCATTCAGAGACCTCGTCCTTGTACAGGCTGGAGGTGTCCGCTGCACCAGCTCACACCTGCCAAGGGAAGGGAATGAGAGTGTAAGAAAGCAGCAGAGCTTCAGTTGAGAGAAAAATGTTCTGAGGGACTGGATGGCCTGTGACAGTGGCTCCTAGGGCAGCGGAATCATCGCTGGGAACCTGATCGGCACACCCTCTTATCAGACAGTTGGCAGCTCCTGAAGCTGTGGGAAATCTGGGGGAGTGTGAGAAACGATGCCAGGCTGTGGCCAGTGACTTGTAATCTCACCTTTTCTGGAATGCTGGGTGTGGTGTGGGGCACCCCTCTGTGGGTGGGAAAGCCTTGTCCCGAGGTGACACTGGGGAAACACTGATTCTGATCACCTCCTCTGCCCATAAGACACTGTCACAGGTCTGGGTTTCTGTACCAACCTGCAAGCTGCTGCAACCATGACAGAAGCAAAGGATGGCAGATGGCAGCTAGGAGAGCTTCGAACACTTCGAAGCTCAAGTGTTCCCCTGTCCCAACAAAGGGCAGACACAGCTGTCTTCTCTAGCCAACCTCCAGCAATGGCATGATATAGTTTGTAGACAGGAAGTTATTAGTGTGCTTGGCACCTTAGCAAAAGCACCTGGCTTTGAAGGTGTCTGTGGATAAGGGAGAAATCCTCTCCATGTTCACGCCACTGCTCCCCGTGCAGTTGGTACTTACGGAGCAATACTGTCTGCTTGGCAGTGTGGCAGCGTGATAGCAGCTGGAGCCTTCTGTGCCATTGCCTGCTTGTAGAGTGAAGATTCATTAACCCAAAGTGGATTCAATATGTGTTCCTGGAATACTCCCAACAGACGTGACCTAAGAACTACAGTCAATCCAGAGAGTGGCTTCCCTGTTGGTCTCTGGGGAAATCATAAGAATTGATTCCCTCATTTGGAGACAGGTAAAGTGCCCATGTAGGTGGAGAGGAGAGTGCTGGGGTGGTAGGAGCAAGCACAGCTAGCACTGATGGCTCATGCTGGGTAGTGCTAGCTAGAGGGGCTGACCAGGATGAAAGCAGAGGTGCCTGCTGGGCTGCGATGTTGGAGCTGCTGTCCAGCCTTGCCCTTGTCCGTGTACTTGTGTATCCTATCTTTCTCTGTTACCCTGTACTGATGAAGTCAGTGCCTTGTGTCAGTCGGCACGGCCAGATGATGCTGTGTAACGAGCAATCCCAAATCTTAGTAACTACAAACAGTTCACTGGGACCCAGCTGGATGGGGCAGTTGCCTGTTTCTGAGTTAGGATGTCACTGTATCGCTCAGGCAGATCTAGAACTCATGATCCCCCTGCCTCAGCCTCCTGAGGGCTGGGATTACAGGTGTGTACCCCTACACCTAGGTTAGTAGTTGCCATTTTTACCCATCAGCCCTTGGAGAAGAGAGCTCGGAGGAGCTTGCATTGGTGGCACGTGCTGCCTGCCAGGTGCACCATCCATTTGGCTATGAGCTGCTGCCCAGTCTTTGACGCGAAGCACTCTCATTCCTAAAGAACCCCTTTGCTGTCCCTTTGTTGGAAGTTTGGTTTCCCACCCATCTTCCTCTTGCCCTGACAGAGGTGGTGTCTGAGCAGCTAACGGACATGAAGATTGAAGTAGAATTCGGTCTCATAACACAAAAATGTCCTAGTTTCCATAGGAAGCAATTTGTCATAGCAAGAATCAGGAGAGTCTAACAGTGACAAAGATCAGTGATTAATGCCATCCCTGAGTTGCTAAGTCAACCTTCATCAAAATTAGACCTATGCCCTGGAAAAGAGCGTTCAAAGAAGATGAAAAGATGAGTCATAGGTAGGGAGAGAATATACAAAGCTCATGTCTGACAAAGGACTTATAGAACATAGAAGGAACTCTCAAAACTTACTAAATATCCCATGAGGAAAAACACAAAATATATGGAGAGACATTTCCACTGAGGCACTGACAGGGGCTGAGCATGCAGAAGATCCTCCCCGGCACGTGCCCTCAGAGAAACGCAAACCAACCATGAGAGCACAGCTCCGGGTGCTGGCGAGTGTGGCAGTGCCTGTAAAGCTTGTGAGGGGTATAAAACACAGCCATTCCGCGGGCTTGACAGGTCCCTTGGAAGAAAGAAAGCGAAGCCGAAACCTCTGAGAACCGTGTGATCCAACACATGTCCTCTTGGGTGTTCGTCCCAGAAAAAAAGAAAGCTTATGTTTCTACAGAAACATATCTCAAGTGACAGCAGCCTTCTCTGAGTGGGAAACTGCAAGCGCCCTGTGCTGGCTGGTCTCATGTCAACTTGACACAAGCTAGAGCCATCTGAAAGGAAGGGGCCTCGGTTGAGAAAGTGTCTCCATCAGATCTGGCTATAGAGCATTTTCTTAATCAGTGATTGATGGGAGAGGCTCCACCCAGTTGTGGGCGGTGCCATCCCTGGGCTCTGTAAGAAAACAGGCTGCATTCCTCCATGGCCTCTCCCTCAGCTGCTGCCTGCAGGTTCCAGCCGAGCTCAGGTTCCTGTCCTGACTCCCTTCGATGGTGAACCATTGTGGAAGTGTGACCCGAAAAACCCTTTCCTCCCCAGCTTACCTTTGGTTGTGATGTTCCGTCTCAGCAAAAGCAACCCTAACTAAGACACGGCCCAGCTGCTCCTCAGGGGCTGGGTGGTGAGGTGTGCTGAGTGCTCACCAGTGGGAAGAAGTGGCCGGCAGCTGCGACAACACCCCGGGTGAATCCCGGGGTGCTGCTGTGTGGGAGAACTCTAGTCCCCTGCAGCTGGACACGGCATGATTCCATTTCTGTCATGTCATGGACCTGAGGAGCAGGTAGTTGTTGGAGGGGTTGGAGAGAGAATAGACAGGGTAGGAATGGGTGTGGCCACAGAGGGAGCTCTGTAGTGATGGCAACACGCATGCCCTGGCTGTATCAGTGTCAGTATCTTGAAGGTGACCACGAATTACACTTGTATGCATTTCCCCATGGAAGGAAGCTGGAGTCCATTTGTGTTCTTTCTAACAAGTTCATGCCGGTTTATATTTCTTACAAGTTTAAACATCTGTTTAAACACAGCTTTGCTTTTTAAAGCATAGAGCTCTGCTTCGCCAGGATCTTCTGTGGCATTTCAGCATTGCTAGCCACTGGGGAAACGCAAGCTAAACCCACAGTGAGATATTATTAAGCTCCTCTCAGAATGGCCAAGGCATGTGGACATTCTCAAAGTGGGGGAGAAGATGCCTGGCAGCCGTCCTGCCCCTGCCTGCCCCTGCCTGCCCCTGCCTGCCCCTGCCCAGCTTTGCCCCACCTCCGCTGGGAGCCTTTTTGTGGGGACCTACTGTTTTGTAGCTAGCCAGGAGTGGCCTGTGGTGTGGGTCAGCCTGGGACAGACTCAGATAGAACCACCCACTTCAAGCCTCAGTCTCATGCCTGGTTGGCAGAGATAGTGGGTGAGAGGACTGGCTTAGGACGGATAACATGGACACCGGCTTCAACCGCAAAGTGAGAAGATTAGATGTTTTCCTGGCCCCAGCTCCGTTCTCTGCTTTGACCATTTTTGCTCTGCCCTTCTCCAGTCTCAAAGGCACCTCTGTTGCAAGGGGTAGAACATGCCTAGTCCTTTCCCACTGACCTTGCCCCGTGGGTGCTGTCCTTGGTGCTAAAAGATACCCTTGCTCTCCTGTACACACTCCTCCACGCCTTGCGTTCCTGACGGTCTGCTACGTGCTGACATTTTCATAGTTTATTAATTCAGCTTGTCACAAATATTTGTTAAGGAGCCTTCTTGACTGCCCCACCCCTAAAGCTCCTTCAGACCCCAAAGGAATAAGGACTATGTTTCTAAAGGTGTGTTCTGGATCACCCCACCTGGACTACAGGTGAACTACCAACACTGTCCTCCAGAGCTGTTCTGAAGCACACTGGCACCTGAAAGCCAGGGCCCTGGTCTCTCTAGAGCTCCCAGGGAGCATTCAGGAATGCCCCCACACTGTGGTGTACACTGCCATTCTGTGTCTGAAGGCCTGGGGGCCACGGCTTCACATGGAGCTGCAGAGCCACAGAAAACGTTGAGCTGGGCTCGCCAGGAGGAAGGGCTTGTGGAGGAAATGCCCCTCTGTGTTTCTGCCTCTCGGAAGAGCACTCTGTAGCAGAGAGGAAGGCAGTCCCATGCAGTCTTCAGCCTGCTGTGACCTCTGAGCTGCCACACATAGGATGAAGTCCACGCCACACAACAGCCCTTCCTCTTACCCACGTGGTAATGGGGAAACTGAGGCTTCCATATCAGGAGCCTGAAGAGGTGGACATGAAAGGATGGGGAAGCACTAGCATGCGCTTAACTCTGGGACCCTTCCTCTCAGCCCCAGTGTGACAGGCAGGTCTCTGTGCAAGTCCTGGAGTAACATGGGGAGGGCAGCTGGCTCCTGGCATGATGTTCCAGAAGTCAGGTAGCGGTGGCAATCTGTCTGCAGCCTCTACCACTTTGCACTTCTCTGATGTCTAGGAGTATTAAGAGGGCTGAGCAGTTGATATATGTGTGTATGATGTGTGTGTATATGGTTTATGTACATGTGTGGTCTGTGGTGTGACTATATATGGTATATGCAGTATGTGTATGTATGGAGTGTGTGTGTCTGTCTTGTGTATGTCTGTATTGTGTGTGCTAAGTGTATGTATGATGTGTGACATGTGTATGTATGGTATATGTGGTATGTATATGTGTGTTTGTCATATGGGTGTGTATGGTGTGTAGTGTGAATCTACATAGTATATGTAGTATGTATGTATATGTATGTATTGTGTGTATGTGGTATGTATATGTATGGTGTGTGTGTGTGTGTGTGTATAGTATGTGTGTGGCATATAATATGCCTGGTGTGTGTGGTATGTATATATTTTGACATGTTGTGTATGTGAACACATATGTGTGTATGTATGCCTTAATTGGGGTTACTATTGTTGCAATGAAACACCATGACCAAAGGCAACTTGGGGAGGAAAGGGTTTATTTGGCTTACACTTTCATATCCCAGTTTATCACTGAAGGAAGTCAGGACAGGAACTCAAACAGCACAGGAACCGGGAGGCAGGAGCTGATGCAGAGGCCATGGAGGGGTGCTGCTCACTGGCTTGCTCCCCATGGCCGGCTCAGCCTGCTTTCTTACAGAGCCCAGGACCACCAGGCTGGGGGTGGCACCACCCACCGTGGTCTGGGCCCTTCCCTGTCAGTCACTAATATAGAAAATGCCCTCAGGCTTGCCTACAGCTGGGTCTTATGGAAGCATTTTCTCAGTTGAGGCTCCCTCCTCTGATGACTCTACCTTGTGCCAAGTTGACATAAAATTAGCCAGCATGGTATATATGCTGTATCTGTAATATGTATGCATTTGGCGTGTGTGGTTTGTGTATGTGTAGCCTCTGTGCATGTGTGTGTGTATGACGCATGTGCTGTGTATCTATGGTATCTATGGTATATGTATATGTATATGTATGGTATATATGTGTGTGTTGTGTCTGTATGTATGATGCATGTAATATGTATGCATATATGATCATGGGCCACATAATGAAGTTTCAGTCGGCAGCCGACTGCATGTACCACACTGGGCGAATAAGACTGTGTAGTAAAATTCCTGTTACCTAGCAACATCATAGCTGTTGTTCTGTCTCAGCACCGTGGCAGTGCCTTTGCGTTGGTGCTGCTGCAGTGCCCAAATGAGAGCCCAGGTCCTACCGCATTGTCCCTGAGAGCAAGCCGCCACACAGCAGCGCTGAGGGCAGGTGTGTGGCTCCCCTCCTCTGCGCTGTGTCAGTAGCTGTCCAGGTGCTTGTGAAACACGCCCCTTTCCAGGAGAGCTAAATGGCTCTGAGTAATGGGTCCTGGGATGGACCCATCTTTGTGAGTAATCAGTAGATTAGATCCTACAGAGGGAGCCCCGAAATGAAGGCTGCGACAGCAGCAGGTCTCTAAGCAAGAGATCATAGGATACCTAAAGAAAAGCATTATGTCCTGCTGGGCCAGTTCAGTGGGTTTTCACAAACCAAACCCCTAGGCTGAACAGGACACTTGGTCAGTTTCTCTGATGTCCCCTTGCGTGTAAGTTCTGTAACCACAACTTAGTTTTTCAGTCCAAAACTTTATGAAAATTATACATGTGGTCAATACTGTTCTGTGTCTGTATTCCTTTTTCCACATTGGCTGTGGGGTTTGTTTACAGCTGTGTGTTGTTTCATTGGTTTATTCTCACTGCTCTGTCATATTCCGGTCTGTGAACGTAGCAGTTGTTCTGTGTGGTCAGCTGTTGGCAGGCACGGGGGTGGCTCCCAGCCCGGCGCTATTGTGATGATGCTACAGTCTTCTTGTGTAGTCGTGTCTAGGGACATCTGTACACATTTCTGTTGTAAACACTAGTTTACACCTGGGGATGGGCTTCTGTGTCTCAGACTTGCGTGATGGTGGACGTTAGGCAAGGTTGGGGGACTGATGGAAGGGCAGCAGAGTGAGGTTGGCTGTTGGAGGGTTTGTTGGGGTGACCAGCACCCAGAGGGCGGTGACCAAAGCATAGAAAGTCTGTAGGGTGAGCTGTGGAGTAGACCTCCAAGGATGCAGACTACAGCCGTGAAAGTTGGCAATGCAGTTGTTGGGGCAGCCTTGATCCGTGGGTTTTCTCAGGAGGCAAGGCTTAAATGTTTGAGAAGTCCACTCCTGCATGGGTGCTGTGGCATGCCTGGCCTGTTGAAGCCCCTGGCCAGGGGGAAACCACTATACCAGGCAGGTGGTGGTGGTGAACGCTCACACAGTCCTACCGAGTGCCTGCTGGGTACAGAGGCATTGAGAGGGGACCACAGGCTCCGGCAGCAGAGATGCAGGCATGCCAGGTCCTGATGGCATACCTCTGGAAACACCATCTCTGCTGGGGAGGATGCCCCACAGTGTCCAACTGGGACACTCCCTTAGGGGGCTCACTGCAGCCTCCACCCATGCAGGCTAGCCAGCCTTGGATGTCAGAGAGGGCCTGCAACCCTCTCTGGCTTTGACCTACTGTGGGCCTCTACCCAATTGTCTTCAGAGTCCTGGCCCAGAAAGTAATGCGGCCCCTCACCTTGTCTCTTTCAGAATGGCAACAAAGACAACACGCTGGACATGCTGGGCACAGACATCTGGGCTGCCAACACCTTTGATTCCTTCAGGTAACTTCCTCCTTTCCCCCTGATGTCCAGTGCAGGCCAGGGCCCCCACCACATAGGACTTAGGGTGCAAGTCCAGCACGGAAAGAGAGATGAGGCTGTGTGGAGGAAGAAACAAAGATCAGAGGGCGGAAGGAAGACGGGAAGGCTGAAGAGGAGGGCGGGCAAGAGAAGAGAAGGGGCTAGAGAGGTTTGGAGTATTCCTACACACATGGCTATAGTGGGAGACTGAGCTGTACCCCCCACCCCTCCCACCTGCCAGTCTACAGGGAAGAGGGACTGGGCTGTGTAGCTCAGTGGTGGAGTACCTGCAAGGCACACATGAGGCTCGCTCCTAGCAGCACACATAAAAGGAGGACTGACTGGTTCTGGTTTTAGAAGGTTCCTCATGGTGCTTGGACCTGGCCAGGGCTCCTCAGGACAAGGGACATACCCCTGTAATGGTACTCACCACCCTTGTCCGAGGAGTGGCCTGAGGCCGTAAATGGCTAGTCTTTAGTCATCTCTGCCCTGTCCCTTGCGCTCTGGGCACACTGCAGGTATGCCTGTGCCTGGCTGCAGACTCTCCGTGGTGAGGCTGCCAGGATGGGAACCAGAAAGCTGGGCCCTGCCTCCCTACCTCTTGCTCACCCTGCCCTGAGCTCCATTCTGTGTTCCGGTGATGGGTTTTTATCCTTCTCTGTTCAGCCCTCCTTAAATGTAGGCATGAAACAAACTGGGTTGTGGTGGGGACCCCTACGGGGTGGGCAGCCAGCCCACGCTCATGTTTGGGAAGCAGAGTTGAAGAAAGGTGAAGGCCTGAATCGTTGAGTTCCATTCTAAACGGAATCTGAACAGGCCCCTGCCCTCAGGTGTGGGTAACCTCCCCTCCCTTCCCTCCTCCCCTCCTCCTCCCTCCCCTCCCACCCAGCCTCCTGCCTGTCCAGTACGAAGGCAGCTCTTTGCCTCCTGCCTCACATTTGTCGTCCTCCCTCGCCCTCTAGTGGTGCCACCTGGGACCTGCAGCCCGAAAAGCTGGACTTCACCCAGTTCCATCGGAAGGTCCGCCATACACCCAAGCAGTCCCTGCCACATATCGACAGAGAGGGGTAAGGACACCATGGGGAGGGAGGCTCTTACAGGGAGAGGAGTGGGGTGTATGGGACTGTGCTGGGTGGGAGGGAGGAAATGCAGTGAGTCCATGTCCCAGGTGCTCTCCGCGACCACCCCCAGGACCGGCTTTCAGAGACTCCCTCCATCCTCCCCATCAGCCCATATACCCGTCCAGAGCGCACACGGAGTGTTCTCTTTTCAAGTAGCTGCTCTCGGGGGGTCACCATCTGGAGCCTCTGGGAGGAAAGGACCCCCCAGAGCCTCCGATTCAGTGGTTGTGGGGTTCCTTCCCTCCCAGCTAGGGCCAGCCAGTGGACATGCGCAGCTAGATTCACCACTGTAACCCTTCCTAAACCATCGTGAGGTGTGCTGTGATTCTTTGTAAACTTGCTGTCGAGGCTCTTAAGCTTCACCATGGCTTTGTCTACAGTGTTGGCTAGACACATCCTGGAGGCTCCCAGAGAGAGGCCGCCCTACCTGTCAAGGCAGGAGCCCGTTTTGAAGGGCCCAGGGTGCCCTTCATCCTGGCCTGTCTCACCCTTGTTGGCTCCAGGAACCAGTATTGCTTTCCTTTCAAAAGGTGGTCTCGGGGCCTGAGCTGTCCTCAGGACACGTGTGTGGTACCGGCTGGACATAGGTGTGAGACAAGTAGCCATCGTTTCTTTTCAGTCTTTCCAAAGTAATGTTTTTAGAGGTGAAGTTCACGCAGGGTGAAATCAGCCACTTCAGACTATGCGGTTCGGCACACTGAGCATACAGCGTTCTGCGATCATTGCCTTTGTCTTCTGGTCGCCCCAGTGTGGTCACTCCTGCTCACACCCCCATGTCCACCCCTAGCCCCTGACAACCACCAGTCTGCTCTCTGTTTCTGTGGGATTCCACCTCCCCCCCCCCCGGGGTACTATAGAAGGGGAATCATCTGTGTCCTTGTGTATCTGTTGTCTTTTCTCTCAAAGTTTTTTCAAGGTTCGTTCCCAAGCATCAATGGTCCATTCCTCTTTGCAGCTGAATCATAATTCATAAACCATTTGTTTAGTCACCTATCCACTGACGAACATTTGGGTCCTTTCCTTTGGGCTTTTATATATTAAAAACAAAACAAAACAAAAACATACTGTTCGAGACAGTCCATTTGTGTGCACAGATCTGTTTACGTCCCGGCTTATGGGATTGCTCAGTTATATGGGGACTCTGTGTAACTTTTTCAGGAGCCTGAAGTGTTCGCAGAGCTGAAAATTTTACATTGCCACAAGCAATATAAGAAACTTCCGGTTGTTCCCATCCTCACTCAGCCTCACCTGTTTTCCGCTTTGGGGCTCATTTTTATCATTATGATTTGACTTGCTTTTCCTCCAATTCTTGCTGCCCACTCCTGTCTCCCTGTTACCGTAGCCCTAAACATAGCTGCCATTATGGAATGCCATATTGTATGCCATGTGTCCTCTGGCAGCTAATTGCCCCTTCCTGTCCATAGAGGCCAGCCCCCTTGTGGCACAGGAGGGACTGGGGCAGGATCCTAGGGGAAGAGATGGTCTCACCCCATTTTAGAGCCAAGAGAAATGGGGTCCAGAAAGGGTTAAATAAAATGCCCACAAAATGAGGTAAAAGTGGGGTACTCCCTAGGGAGTGCTTGGGTAGTTCTGAGGCAGTGGGGACTGGGGGACTGGGTAGCTCCAGTCCCTCCTGTGTGCGTTCCTGGGAGTATGTCTGGGGACGCCAGTGGAGAAACTGAGACTCAGAAAATCTAAGTGACAGTGACAATTTAGCCTGTGAGTGAGGAAGGCATGCATCAAGTTCACTCACTGAGATGAGCAGCCTTGTCACAAACAGGTTGATTAATGGCTGCATGGGGGACAGTGTGCTATGCCCAGCACCCCTGTCCTGTCTAAAGCCAGAGGACCAGGCCACCTCCATTCACCAGCTGCAGGCCCGACTTCCTAGGATTACCCAGCCAGCCAGCAGAAGCTGGCTCAGCATTCCAGGGGCAGACTCCAGGGCCCTGGACCCACCCTGCCTCTCAGCATCTGTGGGCAGTGCCCTGTGGCCACCTGTGGTAGGACAGGAACTCTCGCCCTCAGCCTTGCCATGTGAGAGATGGACCCCACGTGTCCAGCCACTGCAGCCTCCCTCTGAAGCAGGTTACCAAGGCTCCCCACAGCCTGTGTTTCCATAGAGGGACAGAATTGGAGCGGGCTGTTGCCTTGGCAACCCCACTGGCAGCAGTGACTCAGCTGGTCTGCAGCCACCATCTGCCACACCTGCAGCTTTGTAGGAAGTTTCACCCTGGCCAGGCAGGCTAGGGGTCAGAGTGGCCCCTGTACACTGCCCACTGCTGACCTCAGACTGCTAAGATGAAAAGCAAAGGCCAGGCCCGTACTTGCTAATAGAATCTGCCATGGTCTCCAAGCCCAACTCCACCTGGAATATTCAGTTCCTGGGTGTGTTTTACCCACATGAGATCTTGGAGAGTGGTGTCAGTCATTATGTTGGGGCCGGTTTCCTGGTGCCTTCTTACTGACATCTATGGTCTCTGCATGGCACACAGTTGGTGCCTTCACAGGCCTGTGACACATAGTGGGTGCTTTCATGGGCCTGT
>NW_026596040.1:36059357-36096028 GCF_907164565.1 Psammomys obesus | reverse complement strand
TCAGAGGCACACAGTGGGTGCTTTCATGGGCCTGTGGCACACAGTTGGTGCTTTCACAGGCCTGTCCATCACTGTCAGGCAGATTGGTTCGATGGCTACATGGTCCAGTCAGGCCTTTCTCTACCTTCCCACTGTGGCCCAGCACTTCACAATGGCTGTGATAGCATGGCCTGTCCTTTGTTTTTTCACCTTACACCTGTCAAGCCCTCCTCATGCCCCCTCTGCTCCAGCTCCACCTGCCTGAGCCTGGGCTATCCCAGTCACTCCTCTAGCATGCGCTCCCCCTCAGTACATACCTGGCTCTCGAGAAAACGGAAGCCTGAAGCCCAGCTTGCAACATAACTGATTTGAGATCCTGGCTTTACTGTGTCTCGCACTCAGTGTCCTGAGGCTCTCTTCGCCGTTCTCTCAAGCGTTCTCCTTCTTGCCCTCTGCCCATCAGCTCTGCACCCATCCCCCTGGATTCCTGCGGCATCCCCTTATACCCCCAATGGGACACTGGCCACAGTTCCATAGGGCTGTTTCCCACCAGTTTCCTGCTTGTTGAACCTAGGTGCCAGGCTAGGCCCCCAGCCTGGCACAGGCATGCCTGATGAAGAACAGAAGAGTCTAATGGAGGCCAAGTTCATTGGCCTCCTGTTTTCTTCCACCCACGCTTTTGCTAGTTTGGCCCGCTAGCTAGTTTCTTTCCCCTGTTTGGACTCCAGGGCTTTTCCCAACCAGACTTTAGGGACACTTGTCTCATGCTGCCCTCTAGTGGAGCTCAGGCTCCTAGCCCTAGAAGGGGAGTTTCCAGTTTACTCTAAGGTGTCTGTCTAGAACCAGATCTGGTGTTTTCCTTGACTGGAAACCAGAAGGGATGTTAGGAAGATATTCAAACAAGTGAGGAAATTACTCTGCAACTTAAGTTGCATTAAATCTGAAGCTGGAAGTGTTGTCTGTCCACTGGAGGCTCATGAATGAGAACTATGGCGGAGCCTCTGAACCTAAGCTCTGATTGGTCTCCCCCCTTCGATAACAACCAAAGCAGCTACAGCGGGGGTACATGCCCCCCGTGCCTTATGTTGGAATCATTCTGAGCCACTAACCGGGTTGGGATATTAGGCACTGTTCTTATCCCCATCCTCCAGATGGAGAAACGGAGGTGTAAAAAAGCTAAGGGGTTTACACTGAATCCCCAGGGAAGGGATGCATGCAGCTGGAGTTCAAACTCCTTCAGTCTGGTGCTAGAAGCTGCACCTTTAAAATGTGCAGATGAGTTAGAGCTTTGGACGGCGACGTGGACCAGCATCTCCAGTCTGCAGGCACATCCGTCCACAGAACACACGAGAGAGCTGAGTGGCTGGTTTTACAGACATGAAGACAAAACAAGGAGAAGGAAGCTACGCTGGGTTTCTGTCAGCCTCTGCCTGCCTGTGTGACCTCGAGACAGTTGCTTGGTCTCTCTGTTTGCCGATTTTTTCCTGTGGTGCAGTGGGTCTACATGAACTGGACTATTCAGGGACTATGTGGATGTGGGGTGGAGCTTAGCAGCTATGTCTAGGAGGGGGGTGTCAATGAGTTCACCTCTCACCTCTCCTCAGATGTATGTTGTGTGAGGGCTAGAGGAACCCGCCTCTGGGACCCTTTCCTTGGGTGAGGTTTTTGAGGGATGGCAGGGCTATGCCTTTCCTGTCTGCCATCCTCTCTTGCAGCCAGGCAGGGACAAGAGCCCCGTGAGCCACGCGTCCAATACCTTTCTGTCTTTTGTGGTCTAGGTGTGGAAAAGGGAAGCTGGAAGATGGAGATGGCATCAACCTGAACGACATTGAGAAAGTCCTCCCAACCTGGCAGGTATGTCCTCAGTCCTGGTCTCCACCCGGGCACTGCTGCTGGCCCCTTGCTGCAGCCAGCGGTGTACTGTGTGGCAGTGGGAGCAGGTGGGCAGAATGCCAGCTATCCCAGTGACAGCGTTCGTGGTGGCACACCTTGGCGTCACCGTAAGATCAGTCCTCTGTCCCCTGAACGGAGGGCACTTGTGCTGGCCGCTCCCCCAGCCTGGAAGTTCGTTCTTTGGCCTGGGACCACAGAGGGCAAGAGCTCCGCAGCACACACACACGGGCAGCAGACCTACAGAGTGTCAAGTGTGGCTTTGGAAAAATGAGATTTTCCTGCCAGCCTCCGGTGCCCGCTGTGTGTGATTTTGTCCTTGATTGGGTTCCTTTCCCACAATGGGTCCAAGCTTCAAGACAACGAGGACTCACTCAGCAGAGCTGAGTGAACCCAGTCTAGAGGTGCCAGTAATGCGAGACCTCAGAGGAAATGGCAGGGGCCTGGCTGTTCCAGAGCAGTTAGAGCCGTAATCCCCTGGAAAGGGACTGGGGAGTGTTGGCCTGCTCTCCTCACTCCAGGATCTCTTCCCCTGTTTTACCTTCTTTCTCCACTTTCCTACCTCTAGCCTGTTTTGTTGTTGTTTTCTTTTCCTCTCTCTTCCCTGCCCTGCCTTGAGCCTGTCACTGAGAGAAGCCAGGGTGTCCGCAGTATGGCTCCAGAACTCTTTACCCCTCCCCCCCAGGGTTACTGAGGTTTGTTTTTGTTGTTGTTTTTTTGGAGGGGGATTGTTGGGCTTTTTTGTTTTGGTTTCATTTGGTTTTTTTTTTTTTTTTTGGTTTTTTGTTTGTTTGTTGGTTGGTTGGTTGGTTTGGTTTGGTTTGTTTTTTTTCTGGTCTTTTAAGACAGGGTTTTTCTGTGTAGCCTTGACTGTCCTGGACTTACTTTGTAGACCAGGTTGGCCTCAAACTCAAAGAGATCCACCTGCCTCTGCCTCCCAACTGCTATAATTACAGGTGTGCACTACCATGCCTGGCTTTTACTGAGTTTCTTAAATCTGGAGTTTGTAGTTTTGTCATATTTGGAAGTGTGTGTGTATGTATCCATATGTGTTTACACACAGAGACATGGACAAAAAAGTGTTTCCCTCAGTTGCTGTCTACTCTATTCTTTGAGACTGTACTAGTTTGCTTTCTGTTGCTGTGGTAAACATTATGACCAGAAGCAGCATGGGGAGGAAAGGGTTTGTCTCAGCCTACAGCTCATGGTTGATTAGGAAGAAGGTGGAGCGGGAACCTGAAAGCTTGAACTGAAGCAGAGGCCATGGAGGGGTGCTGCTCACTGGCTTCCTCCCCCTGGCTTGCTCAGCCTGCTTTTTTATAGAACCAGGACCACCAGCCAAGGATGGCACCACCCACCATGGGCTGGGCCCTCCCCCATCAACCATCAGTCAAGAAAATGCCCCACAGACTTGCTTACAGGTCAGTCTGGTGGAGGAGATTCCTTAATTGAGGCTCCTTTTTCCCCAGACGACCTGAGCTTTTGTCAAGTTGGTAAAAACTAACAAGTATATAGACCAGCCTGAATTCAGCCAAACTAGCCAGCAAGCCCCAGGGCCCTCCTGCACCTCCCCTAACACTGGGACCCTGCAGCCCACACCTGGCTTTAACCCAGGCACCAGAGCCGGAACTCCAGCCCTCGCACTTGCACAGCAGGCATGTTTTCAACCTGCCACCTCCTCGCCCACCCGCGCATTTGGAAACTTTTCGAATGTACCCTCCTCGTTCCCAGTCTGTGCTTTCAAATGTGTGTAGGCTCCACTTCTCATTTCCCATGGCTTGCCAAAAATCTGCCCATTTTTTAAAAGGTCTCCCCCCACCCTTTGGGGTAACTTCTGCTGTTACATCTTCAAGCTCACTCATCTTTTCTTGTAGTGTCTAAGCAACTGTTAATCCCCTCTGGTGTTTTTTCCCTTTTGGAAGTTTCCGTGGATCTGTCTCCTGTGCTTAAAACACACATCTTTTGTGTGTTTTAAGCACCAGACCTGACTTGCAGTCAATGCTTGATGCTGTTCCTGTTGCTGGAACCACTTCCGTCTGTTCCTCTTTGTTTCTTTGTTTGTTTTGGTGCAGACTCAGTGTAGCCCAGGTTAGACTCACAGTGATCCTTCCGCCTTAGCCTCCTGAGTCCTAGATTGCAGGTGTGTGCTACCATATTTGGCTCAGAGGTTGTAGCTCACAACACATCAGAGTCAAAGCGAATAAAAGAGTAGGCCGGTGAAGTGGCTTGGTAGGTAAACAAGCTTGTCGCACAAGCCAAATGACCTGAGTTCAATCCCCATAACCCACACAAAGGTGAAAGGAGAAAACCAACTCCACAAAGTTGTCCTTTCACCTACACACACATGAACACACACGCACACACTGTTGCCACTGTACTCACATACAACATCACATACATTCACACACACATGCACACACTTGCACACACAAATAAATAAATAAATTATTTAAAAAAAAAAGAACAACAACAACTACAAAAATCAAGTCAGGAAGAGGATGTTGGAGTGAGAGAGCAGAAGTGTCCCCCTTCACAGCCTCACCTCAGAAGGACAGGGCAGCCTGTCCTTGAGCCATGTGCTGGACCAACCCTGCTGCATCATGGGAAAGACCTGCTCAGCTGCAGGATCATGCAGAGGAATCTGTGTTGTTTTAATCATTGCAGGAAATCTCTATGTGCAGCAGTAGTCAGAAACCTCAGGTTCTAGCCGATTCTGACCATGGCCTAGCCACGGCATGGGGCATTTGCATTTCATCATCCTAGGGCTCCCTAGGATGATGCAGACACAACTCTCTGGCACAAGAAATCCAGGTCCCAGGGAAGCAGATTTCAGAGGATGGCTGTTCTGAGAGCGTTCAACACCCGTCAGCGCGCTGCACAGCTGGAGGTGCCTGCACCACCTCTCCGTTGGGGCTTCCGAGTGTCCACTACCCTGGCCATGGCACTGGCATGGGCCAGGCTTCACTGTGTGGAATCACATAGTGCAATGCAGAATGTTTGGGACTCCTGCCCTCAACTGCTGAGTGCCGGTGACTAGGAAGAGTGTTTGGTGACCATGATAGCCACCATGTAAGAAGGAAAACTCTCCCTAGCTTAGGGACTCCTGGCTTCCCTTGGAATCCCTGGGCATGTGCGGAGATAAGTGAACTCCCAGACAGAAATCCAATAGCTCCCTTCCTCCCATCGAGAGCCAAGAAGTGGATAGAGGGGGTCAGCCTGAACTCATTTCCTGCCTGCACTCCACCGTCTCCTCAGGAGAGGATGGACGCTAAGGTCCTTCTAGCTTTGTCCCCTAACAGCTCCTCTTCCCATAGAGGCCCAAGTTACGGTCTCCAGTCTCCAGCCTGGCCCCTGTCCTGGGCTCAGTCTACCCTGCCTGCAGTGCATGCGGCTGGGCCTTGTCCTGATGAGGTCACCTCTCCAGTGCTAACCTTCTCAGTTACACAGGGCAAGTCCATCCTTCCAGCCCCCCAGACCTCCTCTTCCTCCTCGATGATGGTTCCTGTCCCTGCGTTCCTCCTCATTTACATGTCAGACTCTCTCCCTAGAGTTGGACACTGGAGGGCTGTGGCTATATGTCCCTCATAACACAACCCAAGCCCACATGCGCCTTCATAATACAACCCCAGTGCCTCTTGAGAGAATGGCTTTCCAGAGGCATGACTGTGGCCATCTGGAGGAGACAAGTCACGGGAGTTTTATCTGTGTTACAGACAGCCCCTTGTGGCAGTCTTTGTAAAAACCCTCCTTTATTTGGGGTGTTTAGGCCTCTACTCCCTTCCACCAACCCCCCAACCTTAAGTAGGCGAAAGAAAACGTTAGTGGAAAGGGGGGCCCACACCCTTTTATTTTTCCTGGCTGCTTAGGGTCAAGGTGTTCTTTTAGGGCTCTAGACCAATCTCCACCAACCACAGACACAGCCAGCAGGCTCCTCCACGCCGCTGCAATCCGAAATGGTTCTCTCTGTCTGTCTGCTCCAAACCACTGTCTCTACTCTCTGGTCTCTCCCAACTGCTACAGGCCACATGCCAGCACTGAATGCCACACCTTCTCTTTCTGGGCCTCACATTTATACTCTCAGAGTCCTAGACCACGCCCCTGTCCGTGCAGCACGTGGCAGGCCGTTACCAGCTGGCAAAGGCCACGCCCTAAATGGGACAGTTATCAGCTATGGACAAACTACAGCCCAACTAAAAACCCACACTTGGGATTAAAACAGAAGCATGTTTACATAACATACAAAGACCCAAACAACTGTGGCTGTGTAGAGGGTACAAGTCCTGGGAGTTTTATCTGTTCTCACATCGAGGCCGTCCCCTTCATCCCCACAGCCCCACACAACCCCAGCTAAGAGTGTCTCCTATCACTCTAGTACTAGCCTAGCTGTGCTCTTTTGGGTGTGATTTCTGGGCTATGGCTTGAAGGTTTTTCTATCATCTCTTATGTTAGGATTTTATAGGCCACAACACAATGTTAAACCCCCAAATCTCGATGGCTTCACACACAGAAGCTCTCCTGATGTTGTGCCAGGGAATCCAAATGTCCCAAGTTGCTTCCTTGGGGACCCAGGGGTCCAGTTAGAGTCTATTTGTAGGGCATCTAGGTTGCCCTGGCAGAAACAGAGAGTAGGGGTACATGTCCGGTGTCTTAAATGCTTGGTCCCAGAAAGATCACTTCCACTCACGTTGGACAGTTAGTCACATGACTACACTGGACTGTAGCACAGTGGTCGGAGAGGCAGCAGGCAGCTACTCAGGGTGAAGCAGTGCCTCCACCCATCTTCCTCTCTCCTTCCCTCCCTCAACAAACCTTCGAGGGCAGGTACTTTGCTCTGGCCTTTTAGAGAGAATGGCATTTGTCCCTCAGGAAGGGCACGGTCCCTTTAAGGAAATGACATGAATAACAGACCGAATGCCACGTCATTAGAGCTGTAAATGCCGAGCAGATACTGGCATCTTGCCCAGGTCACAGTCCCTTAGGATGAAGTCTGTGTCCTTTCCCTACAGGCACCACCTCCCTCCTCCCCTTGCTGCTGCAGTTTTCAAAACCTTGGAGCTCCAGCTCAGACCAGAAGACTCCAGGCTTAATGCTCCGAGGAGCACTGGGGTTGGCAGGGTGGGGGTGGGAGATGGGGTGCCTCAGTTGCAGATCAGATGTGACACTGGTTCCTGGCGCAGTCCCCGTAGCCAAAGCTCAGGACCCTGCACTTGGCGATCCAGTTCACAGTGAGCAGTGAAGCCTAGTAGGAATCCTTTTCAGTGCAAACCACGGGGATCCCCATTGCTGGGGCTCTTGGGCCTTTGAGCGTAGGCCCTCAGAGTACAAATGGTCTTGGGACAGCAGGGTAAGCAGGTGTCCATGTCCAGAGGCCACACCTGCATCTCTAGGAACCCCAGCTACAAGAACAGCCCCCCACCCACCCACAAATAGCATTTAGTAAGTTCGATTATAGATGAGGTTTGGCTTCATCCTGTCCCCCTTTTTTATATATGCATGTACAGATCCCAAGGTGCCAGGGGACCACCTTGGTGGCATTCCTCAGTCACTCCTGCCTCCTCTGAGACAGGCTCTCTCACAGGTCTGGAGCTTGCCGGGGATCCTCCTGTCCCTACCTCCTCAGCCCCTGGACTTCAAGCGCATGCATTTAACATGGCTTCTGGGAATCGAACTCGGGTCCTCCTGCTTGTGAGGGGAGCATTTCCCCAATTGAGTCATCTCAGTTGGTGATGTAAGGTTCACCAAGGTCCATCTCTCTGAGGCAGCAGGAGAGAAGGAGGAGCAGGAGACTGGGCTGAGTGAAAGCCTGCAGCAGGCTCTGTGGCACCCACTAGCACCTGCTGCTGTGCGTGGCTGAGTCTGGCTTTGCTCTCTAGGAGCTCTGGTCAACGAAGACAGCAGAGGCAAAACATGGACTCAGGCTTCAGTCATTCTGGGTGGTGAAGCCGTAGGGCAGGGCCTGGGATCCACACAGTTCGGCTTACGTTGGGGTCCTGCGGGCCTCCCATCCACAGTCATGGCATTATGAACTGTGTCTGACTGAGCAGCGTGCTCTGCCTGCCTCGTCGCAGTGCGCCAGCCTTCCGTTCCCATCGCTGCGGATGACGGCGCGCTGCCACTAGAGGGTGTCGAGGGCCACTCTGCTAGCACTCTAAGGCGTCTTCACAGTCACTTCTCAATGCCCCAGGAGCAGATTGTCTCAAAATGGGTCCTACCCAGAGACCAGAAGAAAGTAGAGAAGTAAAGGCGCACACACACACACACACACACACACACACACACACACACACACACAGACTGCCTTCCTGGGGTGCCTAGGCATATGTAAGATGCAACATTGGCATGAGTTTGGGGAATTGGAAACCATCGGCTTCTGCCCTTAGAAGGAGGGAAAATAACTGGTGGCCACAGAAGGGGACAGATGGGGTTCTGGGATCCGTAAGCTGAGCCACCCATTTTGGCCAAGTTCAAATTCAGAAAAAGGAGGCCAGCTCCTTTTGCACTCCCCTGACCTCACCTCCGTCCCATCCGTGAAGGGAGCCCCAGCTGGGCTCTTCCACCCCTAGATCTAGTGGCTTCAGGAGCCATTCCCCTTCTTTGCTGTCTCTGCCCTGTTCCCCCACTCCTCAGCCTACTTAGAATCGAGAGCTGGCAGAGACAGATACCATGCTGATGTGCTGCCCTCCTGCTCTCCAGGAAGCCCCAGGGTCTCCTCGGACTTCTCCACATTCCCTGGCACAGACAGGACCCTCACAGTCCTAATGGAACGCTCCCTGTCCCCTGCCCTGACTCCCACCACACGCACACATGCTCGCTTCTCTGATGCTTCTGTGTCTTCTGAAAAACTCCAATAGGAAGACATTGTCAGTTTTGTTATTGTTTGCTTTTGAGACAAATCTCACTGTGTAGACCATGCTAACTTCAGACTTCCACCGGTTCACCTTCCGCATCCAGAGTGCTGGGATTGTAGTCATGTGTCACCATGTCCAGCTGGGGACGTGTTTTTATCCTCTAACCTGGATTCTTCAACAGGCAAATGGTTTGCTGCCTGTGATTTGTTTGGCAGTAGAAATGGCAGCACACCTTACTTCTCCATTTTGCGTCTCCGTTAGGAAATTTGTAAGCTAAATCCTCCGCCTGTCAATCATTAGTAGTTGGCTCTGACCTCCGGTGACTTGAGCTGGATTAGGAAAAGTGGGCCAGGCTCTTCCTGAATGTTCCGCACAACTAAGTCAAATGGAATGTCTTACCTCATGCATGTGCCCAAGACACTCCCTATGGAGGATCCCGTAAGGCCCAAGGGACAGTGGGCCTTTTGACCTCAGGAGAGCGTCTAAAGCATTTTTTTCACACAAGACCCAGAGAGAAGAGTCTACAGAAGAGAAAAGTAATTATGGCTAAGCACTTAGGTTTTCCCCCCACTGCACTCATTAGAAACCTGAGGGACAAAGGTACTTTCAAAATTAAAATCAGCTTCCCATGAAATGATGACCAAGAATTCTAGTATTTGGCGGAGTAAAAGAAAGAAAAAAAAAATTGGTGTTGGGACAGGAGCTACCTCTTTCCACCAGCAGGTGGCGCTGTTGCTGCATGCTAACAGGCTCATGGGGCCCTCTGCCCCACTTTGGGTTGGCATTGGCGCTGAAGTGACTATAGCCAAGTCTTCAACCCTCCAGATGGGAAACAGTGACTATCATTCCCTAAGGCTGCGTTGTCACGCTTGCCAAGTCTTCTGGAAACTTCCGGGACCCGTAAACTCATAGGCATAGGATTAGTAAAATATCCCCGAAATGCCCAGGCGCGAAAGTCACGTGAACACCAAGCTCCGTTCACCCCAAGCCCTGCCCTGAAGGTGCTTCCAGTCAGCTCACAGTGGTGTGGGAGGGGTGCTCTGACTCCCTCACTCAGTGCACAAGTACTGACTGGACTCCTTTGATGGACTGGGTCCCTTCCCGGTGCACGGCATTCTCCGGTGTTCCCTCAGTGGAACACCACCAATGGGTGTGACGCAGTGACTAACACTTTCTGCCATGTACCGAGTGCTTTCATGAAGACACTTGCCTCTTTAAAATTTTTTTTTTAATTTATTGGCTTGACATTTTTTTCATACGCTATATTTTGGTCATGTTTCCCCCCCCCCCTCTAGATCTTCCCCCACTCCCTCACTACTCAACTTAATTTTTTTTTCTCTCGCTTTCTCAAAAGAAAAGGGAAAGGAAAAAAATAGTTCAACAAAACCAAAACAATCAAAACATGGAGTCTGTCTTGTGTTGGCCCACTACCGCTGGGCAGAGTGCCTACTTTTGAGAGTGGTTGACGTACCCAGCCACACTGTGTTGGAGAAAGCCGAGTTTCCCTTTCCCAGCAGGTATCAGTAGTGAAACGCTTCCTACTGAGGGGTGGGACTTTGCACGTGTCCACTTACCCTTCTCCGTGCTGGGCTTTTTGTCTAGTTTGAACCTGTGCAGGACTTACGCATTCTGCCAGTCTGTGAGTTCGTATGCGCCTCAGCCCTGTTGTCTCTGGAAGACAGTTTCCTTAAAGTTGTCTGCCACCTCTGGCTCTTACAGTCCTTCCTCCTCCTCGTCTTCCTCCCTAAGCCTTTCGGAGAAGGATTTGATGAAGACACCCTGTTTCTGGCCAAGAAGCTACCAATCACTGAGTTCTTTTGTAGCTGTCTTCCAGTCGGGCGTCACCTTCTCTGTAAGGCCTTTCGAACACTGGATGCTATCCCCAACACTCTGGCTTTATTCTTCCCTTGGTGCCTGTCACATGCATGCTGGGTCGATTGTAGGCTTCTCTTCTCCCACTCATTAGTTGCACGTGGACACATGGGGGGAGGGGCTCAAGGTTAGATGCTCTTGTATCTGAGGGTCTCATGCTCACTCTGTACCTTGGTCCAGAGCTTCTACCTCTGTCTCATAGGCTGCTGTGAATAGAGGCCTTATGTTCTGCCCCTGGATCCTCATAGCCACCTCGTGACTGGTTCATTCCGTTATCATTTATGGTTTGGAGAGCTGGCCTTCGTTACCTTGAGCTGAACCCACAGCTTACAAAGGGAAGCCAGAATTAGAATTTGGGCAGCCTTTGTGAATGGTAGGACAAGGCCGCAGCTCTGCAAACCCATCTTTTGACTGTAGGCAGCAAAGGATGTGCAGGTTAGAAGAAACGTGGTTTCTCGATTGGCACAGAAAAAGTGGTTGTCTTTTCTCTCTACTTCTGAAGGTAATCAAAATGGAAAGGGGTGGGGGGAATAGGAGGGAAACCCTACGGACAGTTTGGAGGGAGGGTAAAATATGAGTGTTACTTTTAAAAAATCAGACCAGTTTCCAATGCTCTCCTGCTGACTGAAGACAAGTGCCTACGAGAGCCCCTCACCTCTCCATCCTCCCTTCCCCCAGAGTTTCCTCCCATAGGACAAAAATAGGCAGCTGTACAATAAAGGAGACCAGAAGCTCTTCAATCCCTGGCTTCCTGTCTGAGGCTCCAGGTAGCAAGGCCCGTGGGGAACTGTGGGCAACGTGCTAATGAGTGGAGCCTATTGTTATTTTTGTCACTCCTGAGTCTTTTTTATAGAAACGACTATTTGGGAGTTGAAAACTTCTGGTGGTGACAACCAGGAAGGACCCTCGGGAAGAGGCAACTAGCTGAGTCTGAGCAGGTTCTCACGATGCCTCCCCTCCTACCCCCGTGAGCCAGGATCTAGGGTGGCTTTAGGAACTGCGTAGGACTGGATCCAAGGGGTCCAAGGACCCCACCATCCCTGCGTGACCCAGAATATGGCCAGGGTCCAGCAAACTGCATTCCCCACACTAAGTCTAGCCTGCCTGCACAATTTTTGCAAATAGAAGTTTCACTGGCAGATAGCCAATGCCCTTTATTTGCTCATTGGCTGTGGCAGCATCTGTGCTGTAGAGCCATGTGGCGATGTCACCTCCCCATTGGCTCCAAGCGCACAGTATTTACTATCCAGTCCTTTACAGGAGATGGCCAGATGTTGGCCCGGATTATCAGTAGGAAGAAAGTCTAGCCATCCCCCAAATGGAGCATCGTGTACCTCATCTAAATAATTCTCTCAGGGCCTCCACCTCTTTTTCGGCTGCATAGTGTAGATCGTATACCCGTTTGACATCGTGACGCTAGGCTGGAGTTCACGATGGGAGATGGACCAGCGTTTGTAAGTTGCTCGTGCAGAGTGCTTCACTAACAAGCCCAGTTCCAGTCGGAGTGAGCACGCGAGGGCAGGCTTGACAGGCGGGCGGCCGTTCTTGGGTGTCTTGGAGTTGCTGGGGACAGAGGTTCTCTTGGATTCCGTGACTGCCTCGGACTAAAGGCTGCACGAATGACGTCCGCTCGCCATCACCTCGCTGCGAGTGCTGGGAGCTTCTTCCACTCCCCTAGTCCTCCCTCCCGGTGTGTCTCCCCCTCGGCCTTCCCGAATCTTCCCTCTCTTCTTTGACGCCATCCTGGATAAGTCAGGCTGCAGCTGCCCAGAGCTTCCCTTCTAGGATTGGGAGGCGAGGGCAGTTTTGAGTGTCTAATGTCATGACTCCTTGTGTGTTTGTGCTACCCAGAGGAGGGAAGCCTTGAACTCATCCTTGGGTGTGTGGCGGGGTCGCGGGGGAGGAGTGTCGGCATCAAGGGGAAGTAAGCTGGTGATGCTGCGGACAGCAGGGTCAGGGTCTCCTAGAGACGCGCACCAGAGGCAGTGGGTAGGCTCTCAGCTAGTTCCTGGGTTGGCGAAATGTGCGGTGGAGGATTTGGGAAGCTGCCGGTTGGGGTCTGTCGCCACCTCCTGGTAGACATCGCAGGGACTCTCTGCAGTTGTACAGCAGCCAGGGAAGGAAGGAGTTTGGCTACTTGGCCACCACTGGAAAAGTTATCCAGTCTGTGCCCCTGCTTTGAGCCAAGCCGTACCCATAATCCTTTGCTGAATTCCAGAAGGCTTCATCAGTGGTGAGGGCGTGATCAAAAGGCCAGCATGGGCTAGAGAGCCTCTGTGGGCAGTAGAGTCACAGGCCTAAGGAAGGCCAGACTGAACACTGCCTCCTTCAGGCTCAGTGCTCTGACCCTGTCCTGCCCTGCTGGGGGTGGTGAGCCGGGCCTTGGGAAGAGGTGGCCAGCAGGGGGGCCGGGCAGTCAGTGCTGGGAGCAGGCTGTATTGGCCCACTGGGCCTTACCCGTGGGGGCACAGAGGCAGTGCATCTTCCGCACACTGGACTCTAATCCCTGCTAGGAGAGGGCCGTGGCCTGTGGTGAGTATCTCACCCTCCACCCTGGCCTCACCACTCACCTTATAGGAGTTTGCAGGGGCTAGCCACACGCACGCTCCACACAGGCGCCACTTCAGTGACGCGACTGGTAGCTCAGGCCAGTTCTGGTAAGCGAGGCTGCATGCTGGTCTAGCACCTGCTCTCGCCTGTGATCTGCCAGCGGAAGGAGCCGTGAGGCTGGGGAAGGGGAAGGTGTTGTGAGAGTGTGAAGCATCCATTATTCCTTTATGAGCCAGGGGCCTGCTTCTGGTCTCCTTCCTGGCAGAAGTGGGTCTGAGGGCGGAGAGGCCGGTTATTTTCGTTTCCCCAGGCTTCTGTCACCAGGAGCGGCTGTTGGGGGCGGACGGGGCTACGTGCTGTCCGGCAGGCGTTTGTGAATGGGCCCCAGCTCCCAGGCCAGCGCCAGCAGGCGGCCCCCCCGCCTCCCAGGACGCGCCGACTCTCACTGGCTTGATGTCGCTTTTTGCTGCTATTGCAGTGGTTGGGTGGAGGAAGCCTTCTTCTGGCCCAAGAACAATACCAGGGTCAGCGCAGGGACCTCCCTCCTACACCCTCTTCCTTCCATTGTGAGCCTCCGCACAATCCCAGGCCTCGAAGTCCTGCGCAGCCAGTTGGGGAGGGGGGGTGGCTGGTGGTGTCAGGCCTGGGAGAGATCAGCGATGTGTGTGATCAGGCACCCGAGTTGGGGGTATTGGAGGGGAAACATAGGGCCAGATGAAGCATATTTGAGTGGTCGGTATGACCCTCTGCTGCACAAGGGGCTACCGGCAGGATAAGGCAGGTGGGTGAGCTGCTTCTCTCTTCTGGTTGGCCCAGAGAGTCAGCACCCCCAGGCTGACAAAATCTTGGACCTTCTGCCCACCACTCCACTGTACTGATAAGGAAAACAGACCCTGAGCACTAAAGGGCCAAGCAAAGCTCTTCTTGCACTGTTTCAAAATTTCTCACTGACCCTCAGAGCTGGCAGAAACCCCCGAGTTTCTCCTGTCTCCAGTGCCCAGTGATTTCTGGGCCTCCTTCCTGCAAAGCCTGAGCCTGCCTATGGTCTCACCTGCCTGGTGACAAATCGACAGGCCCTCAGTCTAGAACCCTGGTCTCCTGCCCAAATGCCCTTTCTCCTTGCCTGCTGCACGCCTGTCCACCAAAGACCACTGGAAGGTTTTCCCCTCCCTAACAATATGCTTTCCTCATGCCCTGCAGTGTATTGGTTCATCTGACCTCTGCCAGTGCTTTTTACAGACCTGGAGCGAACAGGGCTGCCCTTTCCTCAGCATTGGTGTGGAGCCATATCCCCCCCCACACACACACACCGTGTGTTCCAGCTGCTGGCTGAACACGCACCTTATCCAACTTCGCAGCAGGTTTTCAAAGTGGGGTTCCCCTCCATCAGCATCAGAATCCCCTTGGAAATTCACCAGGAGTACAGCTTCCTGACTCTTGGCTTTCTCTTCACGCCAAGTAAAGCGGAAGCTCAAGGTTGAACCCAGGTGTGGGTTCTGGCAGACTTCTCAGGGGACTGTCACCCACAATGCCGTTTGGTGGTTTTTGCCCGAGGCGCTGGCGCTAGGCCCAGGACTTCTTGCATGCTGGGCGTATACCCTGCCACTGCACTACCCAGCCCCACGCCTGCAGCATCGGAACCAGCCCCTGAGGACCTGCTTGCAAGCAAATGTGGTTTTATTGCAGGGGTCAGGGGTGGGGGCCAGGGTTGTGGGTAGAAGAGGCAGGGTTTTAGCGTGTGTAGCCCAGGTTGGCCTCCAAGTGTTCATCCCCACCTCAACTTGGCCTGCATCATACGAGTTATGCTCCCTGTGGCAATGGCGCCACATAACTCCCTGGTAATTTATTGAATGGTTGGTAGAACCTAATCCTGTCATCTCTGTCGGTGGCTAAGATTTTTGATTGTTTGGTTGTTTTTGTTTGTTTCCTGTTTCTTTCTTTTTGAATTAGTTTTCTCAAATGAAGGACAAAGAATCCTTCTGTATTTGGTGACATGGGATGAAGATTTTTGAAGGCTTAGGGGATACAGGGAGGACACCGGCCTCGATGCTCTGTTATTGGTCATGTCCTGGATGTCTCCTAAGCCTTAAAGTCCTTGCAAAGCCACCCTAGATCAGGCTTCTGGGGGGGGGGGGGCTCAGTGCTGTTGAAGGCCAGCTCAGCCACGTGAGCATCAGCTGGGGGGGGAGAGTTGGGGCAGCCCTGGCCTGTACGTGGAGGGAACCTGTGTAGCCGTTCTACAGTGTCCCTTCACCTGCTTCGAATATGCAGATGAACCATCCTCCGTGTGGATTGGATGACCACTGGCAGTGGGGGAACTTGTGCCCAAACTCATAGCTTGTCAACATGAGGCAGTATCGTCACTCACTAAAGCGGCCAGCAAAAGGCAATCCAGAAATAAGCCAGCAAACACGAGCTTCTGTCTGCACAGTTTTGAAAGCATTTTGAGTTGACATTAAAGAGGCCATGAGCTTACTGAGGAGCTCAAGTAGCTGAGGTGGGTCTGGTCTTCCCCACGGAGACTCTGTGATCTCACTTAGTGAGCAGAGAGTCGTAGGACTGACATTTATGTCCTGGCCCTCGGCCTCCTTCTTCCTCTAAAGAGTATAGGCTGCACCATGTTTCTGGGTCCAGTTTGTCACGTGTCTAAGCATGTATGCAGGCACACACGCGCGCTCTTGAGCATATACACACACATACAGGAACACACACACACTGTTCTCAGCTGAGGTATTTCTAAAGGAAGGACTTGTCAGATGATAAAAGCATTGTGTATAGTTATGTGTTCTTCAAAGTCAAGGGTTTGTGTGTGTGTGTGTGTGTGTGTGTGTGTGTGTGTGTGTTTTTCCTTTTGGCTCCAATCGGAAAAGCTTAGAAGAAAGTTCTATGCAGAGCGAGTAGCCCCGCCTGGTTCCCACAGACCTGGGTGTGTGTTTCTATACTGATGGAGGATCGATGTGCCGCTTTTCTGCCAAATGCCTGCTATGCCTCTTGCGATTTCCCAGAGGTCTGCCAGCCGGGTGGGATCTGGTGAAAGGGAACCGGCAGCCTCTTCATCCACAGACACAACAGCAGCCCACAGCAGGCCCCTGCTCTGAGGATTTCATGCCGCATGCTCACAGGTCGCTATTGCTTCAGGAAGCCCAGAGCTGTTGTCACAGATCTATATGGAGTGGTCAGTGGAGCGGAGGCCTGCTCTTCCCCCCGCCCCCCGCCGAGTGGTCCCAAGTGGTCAGGTGGACCACAAGCTGCTGTGCCCCCGTTGTTAAAGTATGTCAGATTAAGTAGCTTCAACAGCCACATCCAACTCAGAATAGTGGGTAACCTTGGTTCAGGTGAGAGCCGAAGGGAGGGAGGGTGGACGGAAGGGAGGGAGGGAGGAGGTCGCTGAACACACTTCTGCCTCTAAGGCAGTGATTCTCAATCTGTGGTCTTGACCCCTGTGAGGGGGTCAAATGACCCTTTAACAGGGGTGGCCTAAGACCATCAGAAAACACAGATATTTACATCACAGTTCATGAAAGTAGCAAAATTGCAGTTATGAAGTAGCAAGGAAAATAATTTTATCATTGGGGTCACCACAACGTGAGGAACTGTGTTAAAGGGTCGCAGCAGTACGGAGGTTGAGAACCGCTGCTCTAAGGGGTGTGACCCCAAAGAGTCACACCCATCTACTCACGTTTTCAACATGCTACATGCTTCTATACAAAGAAATGATTCTAGAAGGCGAATGTGTTAGTTTTATATGTATATGTTTTGTATGTAAGTATGTGAGGTTTGAAACTCAGTTTCAAACTGTAGGCCTGTGGTGAGGCAAACTGTCACAGTGAGGAATATGGGGCCAGTCAGAGCCGTCTCCCCAGCTCCTGTCAGTGTGGTCCTAAGTATTCTTTCACCTAAGCACAGCTTAATAGTCAAAATCCAGAGGTTGACAACCATAGACTAAACACTTCTATAGATTTTATTTAAATTTTGCCAGTTGCCCCATTCATGTCCTTTTATGGATGAAGTTTTTATGGGATTTTCTTGAGGGAGGGTGGGATTTTTATTTTTGTTTTGCTCTGTTTTTTGTTTAGAACCCAAGATGATATTTGGCTTCTAGTTATCTAAAAATATCTAAAGCATGTTTCTTTCCTCAGTCTTTCTTCCGTGACCTTGCCATGTTGCAGAGTGCAGACTAGTTAATTCGCAGAATGCTCATCCATTTGGGCTTGGCTGGTGATTCCTCGTGATTTAACGCACACACTTTTCAAATGAATGCTTTAGAGCAGATGCTTTCTCCTTCTTGACACATTGAGCCAGGAGGCAGGGGGATTGCAGGATATGGTGCTGACTACCTGGCTAAGTCACTGTCTCCCAGGACTCAGCACTGTAAAGATACACTTTCCCCTTTGTAGTTACCAGTAAGGGGCTATCTGAACCAGTATAGATACACTGTTTCTGATAATACTTTTACCCAGTGAGCTTCATTCATTCATGATATATACCTAAAACATCATTCGGGCTAACAAATTGTTTTTCCGCTTTCATGTTATTACCTGATTTTATACTATAAACATCTGTCGCTCTCCCTTTTATCTATTCATTTGTGTTAGCTCATAGTTGTTTTTGTTTTTTTTTTTTTTTTTAATTTGGGAGATTATAATTCATTATTTGTTTTGAAGCACACGTTGTCCCAAATTTGAATAGTGGGAACCTCTTCAAGCTGCCTTCCGTGTGTTTCTGAAATGTCCCTTCAGTCCTTACATTCCCCCTTACTTTTTTGCACAGGAGGTGATTGGTCTTATCTAGCACCTAGAAGCTACTGTTGTCCGCAGAGCCTGAGGACATTTCACTGAACAGCTTTTAGAAACCAAGATTGGAAATGAGTTGATCATTGCCGTCAGGGCCCCTTGTGGCATTGACTCTTTTCTCATGTCCTTCAAGTCTCCCCCCAGATTGGACCTTTCTAGTCTCTTTGCCTGGGAGTGAAGACTGAAGGAGAGTAATGGCTATGTGAGGTTTGGAGGGGAATTCAGGGTTCCGTGTTCAGTCCTATGCAGGCTTTCATCTGCTTCTACCATTTCTTCCCAGCACATGAACCCTGCCTTTTCTGGTACCGGGTGCACTCAAGCCTCAGGCAACAGGTTCTGTCCAGTCAGTATTCTCTGCCCTCACTCTTCAGCTCCTCCTTCATTCACTCTGTCCTCTGGAAATTGTTAAGAAATTCTTCTCTGATTCTCTGTGCTGCTGTGGATTTTGTAGCTTTTCTGTTAGGAGAAGGGGCAAACAGGACGTAATTGAAAGAAATGGATGCAACCAATCCATCATGTCGAACCGGATGTCGAACCGGATGTCGAACCGGAAGTCTCAAGTGGTGGTGCACGCCTTTAATCCCAGCACTCGGGCGGCGTAGGCAAGCAGATCTCTTGAGTTTGAGACTAGCCTGGTCTACAGAGTGAGTTCTAGGACAGCCAGGGAAACCCTGACTTAGAAAAAGAAAGAAAGAGAAGGAAGAGAAGGAGGGGAGGGGAGGAAAGTGGAAGGAAGGAAGGTAGGAAGGAAGGAAGGAAGGAAGGAAGGAAGGAAGGAAGGAAGGAAGGAAGGAAGGAAGGAACTTGGGTGCTGAAAGGATAGCTTAGTCAGTCAGGGGCTTGCCTGGCAAGCATGGGAACCTGAGTTTACCCCGAAACCACACTAGAAAACACATGGTGGTGTGACCTCTTAGTCTCAGACAGGCAGACCCTGTGACTTACTCAGTTTAACCCACCGGGCCTGCTCCAGAACCGCAAGGGACCTGTCTGAAGAAGACAAGGTGAACAGCCCCTGAGGAACATCTGAGGTTGACCTCTGGCTTCCCTCCCCAAGCACGTGTGCATGTGCGCCCCAGCACATGAGCACACTGAACATGCTCATACATGCACAACACGAGGAAGGGTGGTCAGAACAGGAGAGCTGCAGGCAGCACCGAGCTCTGAGTGCTTGCCAGGGGCAAGAGGAGCAGCAGATGATTGCTGTCTGGGAGTCGGGTGATGAAGCGGTCTGTTCTCTTAGTCCAGATTAAAAAAACCAAAAAACTGGCCTGTGACCCTAGCCCCAGGCATGTTGTCATTTGGCTAGAGGATAAAGGGGACAATCTAATGGACCTTATAGGTTTTTTTTTTTCCTTTTCTTCAAAAGCTTTAGGAAAGGACACACACACACACACACACACGCATGCATAAAGCAGTTCTGTGACACAGTAGAAGAGCACAGGAGGCAGAATGAGAGCCCTCACCCAGCTGTCTGAGGTCCATGTCTGTGCTCCAACCTTACAAAGGTTGACCCACCACAAGAACTGCCGGGATGGCAGTACCCTGGGTCCCAGTGGTAACACCCTCAGGATTCCAGCCACCCCTCCCTTTGAACTTGACCTCTGTAATGGTAAGACTCCTGGCAGCAAGCCTCGAGAGTCCTGAGAGCTGAGTTCTTGTCCTAAAACACCCCTGGCAAGGGACAAGGCCTGCAGTAGGCGCTCTGTCTACCCTGGCACAATCAAGTCACCGCTAAGGTGTCAGTAAGCATGCGAGTTGATGGCAAAGAAGAGGTGAGCCATCCCAGAAAAGCTACCCTTGCAGTCTTCCAGGCCTGGGTCATCGCTAGTATCTTCTGTGCCCACTTGGGACTCTCCCTATTGGTGTTACTAAGAAACCTGATCCCCACCCATCCGCATGGGTGGCCTGGTCCCAGAAGGCCTTGTGTAAAGTACAAGCTGTCCTGAGAACCACATGCGTGAACTTGTGGTAACTTTAGTCTCTGTACTTGAGAGTTTCTCTCATCTGGAAATGTTTAAATGAGTCAGGACACCCTTAAAACAGGTTGACTACTGGAATAACACACAATACCTGAGGGCTAAGGCTGCGACCACCTGAGAGTTTAAGGTGCTCACGGAGGGCTGGTCTCTCGGTGGCCTGAAAGGGCAAGGAGTATGGGAATGGCGCTAGTTCCTGAAAATGCTTCATTTCTGGCTGGTCACTTTGAAGGATTTGTCCTATGAACATTGTCGCCTGAGGCCTTGATATGTTGGGCTAGGTAGATGGGAGAAGACTGGCTAAGGGAACGCTAAGGAATAGGAATATCAAGTCTGGGTACCTGGACCAGCTGAAGAGTACGTGGGGAACGTGGCCGCCTTGCCCTGGTGGCCAGGTTAAGGAGCAGCTGTGGCTGTGTAATTTAGTGATGAGGTGACATTTCTTGCACATGGAACCCTAAAGACAGCCTGGTCATCACCCCTCATTTAAAGAAGGAAACTGAGGGCTCTAATAAGGAAGGACTAGCCCCAAGACCACACAGCTGGTCTACCCACAGATCTGGGGTCCAGGGTCCCCAAGCCACTAGTTTCTCAAACAACCTACGGTTTCTTTTTATGATTCTGGTCTGTGTAAAGGGCTCACAGGACATCTGTTTAATAATTCATTCTAAAATTGCTGAGGGATCATGATCAAGTAGGTGTCTTTGAAAAGATTTCAACACTAAAGTGTCTGCACATAAAATGCTCTGCAGAAAGGAAAGCAGGAAAAAAAAAAAAAAAAGGAAAGACTCCCCGCTGCCAGCTACCTCTGCAAGCTCTGCAAGCTCCCTCTGTGCGAGCCTGATACCTCCCTCTCCGTGAGCCCTGAGCACAATGCCGCAGGAGCCGCCAGCAACAGTCCTCATGAGGAGCCGGGCTCTCCCAGGGACCTCTCTCTAGCTCTGATGTGCACAGGGCTGACATAGAAGGCCGGCATGGAAGATGTATTCATAGAAACACTATCAAGAATCTTTTTTTCCTGGCATGTCATTGCCATGTCCTGCACTGTCAGCTGTCCCGTGGCCTCTTGTAACTCTTCACTCTGTGCTGCTAGGCATGCTGGGAATTCATCATTTAGCCCTAAAAGAGGCTTGTGGTACATGGACCAGTGTGGCCACTGGTCAATATGGAAACTAACGAACAATGTAGTTTCCTTTCGTTAATACACTCAGCAGCCTGTGCTTGGAGTTGTTGACAGATTCAGCATGTAATGACCAAGAGACAGCAGCTCTCTCAGGATTTTATAAAGTATGGGTGAACAGTACCCTGGCCTCCTTTTAAGCAGATGAAGTTTGATTGAATATCCAAACCATTTGCTCATTTTTTAGAAGACCACATCTGGTGATTAGAACATCTGGCTGAGGAGAACCATGTCTTGGAATATATCTGCTGGGCAAGAAGGCTGAAACCCACTATTTCCTCAGGGTGAGGGAGTCATGAGGTCCTAAAGATCTCAGAAAGGAACCTATAGAGTCACCTACTGTTGTGCATTCTTTAAAAAAAAAAAATCACGGTTAACTGGTTTTTGTTTTTACTTATTTATTTTAAAAGGTTGGTTTTTTTTTTGTTTTTTTGTTTTTTGTTTTTTTTTTTTTTACTTATAAGACATTGATCATACTATCTCTCCTCTCCCAACTCCTCCCAGATCCTTCCTACCTAGCCAACTTCATGTTCTGTCTCTCCCTCACAAGATCAAACAAAAGCACAGTAAGACAAATAAAAGCACACACAACAGATCACATCACCTGTTTTGTTGTTGTTGCAACTACTGAGAATGGGGCCTGCACTGAAGTATGTTGATTTATCTAGTGACACTGGGAAAACCTATTTTCTCTTTCCCAGCAGGTGTTATTTACAAATATCTTCTTGGCTGGGGTTAGGACTTTGTGCCTACTTTCTTTTCCCCATGCTGGGATCTTGTCTGGTTTGAACTTGTACATGTCTTAGGCGTGCTGTTAGAGTCTCTGTGAGCTCATGTGTGCATCAGCTCGGCTGTGTCTGGAAGATGCTATTTCCTTAGAGCCATCCACCACCTCTAAAGGCTATTAACAGTCTTTCCACCTCCCCTTCTGCATAAGTCCCTGAGCCTTGGTGGGTAGGTGTTGATGAAGACGTCAAAGTCTCCCGCTCTCTGCACATCATCCAGATGTGGGTCTCTTTGTTATTTACCATCTACTTCAAGAAGAAGAAGCTTTTTTTGATTAGGGTCGAGGGATGTATCGATCTATGGGTATAGTGATAGGTAACTAGGAGTCATTTTATTGATGTGTTTCTTTAGCAGAGTAATAATAGTAGGTTTTCCTCTGGGGGCCCATGGGCTATCTAGTCTCTGGTTCTTGGGCAGTTTAGCAGAATCAGCATCAAGTATGGCTTTCATTTCATGGGCCTTTAGCATCCAAGTTATTGGTTTGTTTTTTTTTAATGTGACTGGTTGCTCCCATAACATGCGTGCCACATTGCACCACTATATCAGAGGCAAGTCACTGTGGTTTGCAGGGTTTGTAACTGGGTAAGACTGATGATTAGCTTTTTCAATAGTATGTGACGTTCGGGAGATGGGATCTATGGGGCCCCATCCATTGTGTTTTGCAGCTAGAAAAACTGAAGCCCAGACAGTTCCTTCTCTGAGCGCAGAGCATCTGTTCTCCTCAGTTTTGAGCAGGTGACCAACTTCTGGAGGCTGCTGTGGACCAGCGGTCACTCTGTACTTGAAGAGGCAACCAGTCCTAGCGCATAGGAGACTTGCAAGAATAAAAAAGGCTGCCAGGGTCCTGGAATTCCTGAGTGCTCAGCCAGGCCCGAGCAGCTTACCTCACTCCATTGTCCTGGATGATGTCATCTCCTTAGAAGCATATTCTTTTTATGGACGCGTAAGTCAGATTTTGTGCATAAGTCCACGCTCCAAGGTTCACTTGAAGGAATCCATTGCGATGATTCTAAGGAAAGTCTAGAACAAGAAGCAAAAAAAAAAAAAGCTTGTGCTAGAGCCCTGTGCCGTGGCCCATAACTTCTGCCTGGCTCAGCTGATGCATAATGGTTAAGCTGATCAGAGGCTGCCTGTGTGAGGGACAGTTGTTGCTGTTCTGTGACACACGACACCACACACACATACAGAGGGAAAAGGAGAGGGAAGAATGGAGAAAGAGGAGAGGGACAGAGAGAGAGAGGAGAACCCCACACACGCACCCCCAAGATCCCATGGGTGTATTTTACAAACACACCAAAAATGCCCGGAAAGCCCATTGTGAGTTCCTGCCCCTTCCAGATCGTTCTTTGGTTTCAGTGTGCCCTCCAGGTCAAACAGAAACATCCACTTGGCAAGAAAGGAGAAGATGTTCCTTTCTGTGGTCGTTCCTGCCGGTGCCAAGGGGAGCATTGTTCCAGCAGGCTGCTGTGTGGTGTGTCAAGGCCATCCATCACTCCCTTCCACAGGGTCCTCTGAGGACACCCAGAGGGCAGCAACATTGGTGGCTGGCCCACAGGGCAGGCTGGCTGTCTCCTGGAGGAGGGAAGACATGGAGCCAGACAAGACAAACCCACAGAGAAGGACACAGAATGGGATGACCCCCCCTCCACACACACACACACACACACACACACACACACACACACACACTGAATAAGGCATTTGTGTCATAGAAAAGTAAGGGGTCAGGCTCCAACCTTGTACTTCGTGACTTGTGTCTTTTTCGTATTAATCTCAGGCAGCTTGGAGTGGTTGGTACTCATTGTTTGTGTCCTTTAAGAAATCAGGTTGCATCAGAGCAGGGGCTAGGTCTGTTTTGCCACTTAATTTTTCTCTCCCATCCCCCACCTTTATCTCTCCCTCTGAACAGCTTTGTCCTCAAGCACTCGTAGGCTGCCCACCTTCTGCCTCCAGCCGCCTCCCTAGTCCCTGCAGTAGTCCCTCTGCTCTCTGGCCATTGGCGTGGCCGCCTGCTGTGTGTTTGGGTCCCACCCTCTTCAGTCCACTCCACGTGATTTTCAGAATACACTTAGCCAGCCATCAGCCTGGTTTGCTCCAGCTTGGCCTCGCTTGCCCTTGCACACAGGCCGGATCTCCCGATGTGCGTGGCATCCTCTATCCAGCCCCTTCTCTCCTCTCCTGTCCAGCTTAGGGGACCGCATCGTTCCTGCTTTAGACCCTGTGCAGTAGCCACACCAGACTCTCTTGGGACCCTGTCTGCACCTGGCGACCCATCCTAACACAGTCCCCTGTCACAAGGATTAGCAATGGAAGACAGACTGTAGCAAACACTTGTCAGCGACAGATAGACCGTGGCAAACATGTGTCAGTGACTCTAGTCCAGCCTGCACCACTCTAGGACCCAGAGGGTTGGATTTGGCCCTGACCTGGCCCTTCTAGGCTGGGACACCTTGACAGACTACTCTGTCGTGTCTAGAACGGGATGGGAAGATCCTCCTGCAGGCTACCATCGCTGATGGCCTCCATAAGAATGGAACAAGGTGACCGGGAGAGTCTTAAGACACTAGTACAATCTCAGGCCTTGCGCGTGAGCACCAGCGAGTGCAGGCCAGCTCCCCGGGGCTTCCTGGGACCACTCACACTCAGCACTGTGCATGTGCTCACGAGCAGCCCAGACACAACCAGTGGCAACACGGCCCCCCTCCCTCCGAATGTGTACAAAACGACTCAGGTGAAGGAAATGTCTAGGAATAGACAATCTTCCTCAGCTCCCCCCAAAATAACTCCAGTGGAAACAGTTGTAGCGGCATTCGCCCTGATGCATTGTTCCAGCCTCCTGCAACATGGGAAAAGGGGCTCCGGTCATTTCCAGCTCGACTGGGAATCGGCTGGACTTCCAGCGAGGCCTGGGAACAAAGGGGGCCGAGCGTGAGGGCCGCCCCGGGTGGCAGGGCCTGCTGGTGCTGGAAGCCAAGCCTGCAAACACGGTTGTTCTTCCTCTCTCCTTCGCTTTGGGAACAGGCTTGCTTGACGCTGATGGATTTTCCCATGGATGACCCGGGTGGGGGGAGGGGAGGGCACACTAGCGGAGGTGTTTACTAGAACTGTGCAGAGCTGTCCAGAGCTTCCTCCGGCCGCAACACTCAGTACCACCTTGCCCCCCCCCCCAGCCAGTTGGCGCCCCTTCCTCTGAGGCCTCCATCTGCAGAGAGATGTGCAACTTTTACGCCCCCTGCAGCGCCGATCTGCCCACATCCGAGGAACTGTGGCACACTCACTTTGCTTTTCCTCCACGGCCTCTCTCCCTGACTCCTGGGAGACAGACAGGACTGAAGGCTTTCCTTTCCTCCTTCCATCTGCCAGCACACACGCCTTTAATCCCAGCACTTGGGAGGCCATCTTAGTGATCACCCCAGACTTTTTAGGATGACTCTGTTCCCATCACTGCACCCTTTCACGTGCTCGCACACACGCGCGCACACTCACACACGAGACAGAGAGAGCTAGTTCTCTCCTAGCTCTGCCTCTGGCTCTCCAGTTCTTCGGAGCCTCTGCTGTGTCCTCCTTTTTCTAAGAAAGCCTCCCTGACGACCCTGGTGGAAGATTTGGACTGTTGGCTTTCTCACAGTGTCATATGTACCCCAGCTCATCACGTCTCACACTCCAGGGCACACGCACACAGAGAGCAAGTGGATCTGGTTAAACATGCAGATTCCAACTCAGAGGACTTAGGGGAGGCCCCCGAGCTTGCTTATCTTCGGCCACACCCACACACCCCAAGCACTAAGGGGTGGCACATGGCCTGATGGGCCACGTTAAGCTGTAGGATCTGAGAACAGTGGGGTCCAGGTTTTCCTGCATTTTCCTGCACGCTGAAGTTGCATTTTGAGAAGAGGCCTGTACCAGTTTTCTACCTTAGGCATTCGGATCTGATTGGCATGCGTGTGCACGCTGATTTCCCCGCTGCTTATGACTCGGAGTAAAGGTGGAAACAGCTAGAAAATATGGCTGAGGCTGTTGTTTCTTTCATCGTGTTTATCTTGTCTTCCTTGACAGAGAGACAGAGTGTATGTGTAAGTGTGTGATTATGAGTGTGTGTGTGAGTGTTGTGTGGGTGGGTGTCTGTGTGTGGGTGTGAATATATGTTTGTGGGTGAGTGTGCAAGTGTTTGTGTGTGTGTGTGTGTGTGTGTGTGTGTGTGTGTGTGTGGTGTGTGTATGTGTGAGTGTGTGTGAGTCTGTGTGTATGGGAGTGTATGTGTGAGTTTGTGTGTATGAGAGTGTATGTGTGTGAGTGTGTGACTGTACACAATGCCCCTGGCCTCTGGGCAGGCTGCAGAGCTGGGAGCCCCGACCCGCTCTCTGCCGCCGGCTTCAGAAAGTCTTCCTGGGCCGCAGCCACACTCCTGTGCTGCTCTCCTGTATGATGGCAAAAGTGAGCTGTTGTGACGCAGACCATATGGCCCGTGAAGCCTAAAATAGTCAGTCTCTGGATTTTTACAGGAAGACGCTGCCAGCCCCTGCTCTACAGGGGGACCCGAGTAGCCGGGCTGCGGCTGACATGCTGGCATGACACACATGCTGGGAAGTCGCAAACCGCTCCTTAGGCTCTTTTAGTGGCCCTAACAGCGTGGAGATCGATGCAGGCAGGCTCTTGGGGACATGCCGCCCTCTGGCCTGAGCGGTGTGCTATGTGTAAGCTCTGTGGCCTCCCAGTGCAGAGTGAGGGGGTCCCACATCAAGCCCACACACACTGCAGGCCTCGGCAGTCTGGCCCGGGCCTGGGACGGTAGAGTCTGGCAGAGGCAGGGGCATGGCGCTCCACTGAGCAGGGCCGAGGGGTGAGGAGTGGTGCCAGGAGACTCCAGAAGGCCGGGCATCGGTACCCTGAGCGCACGGGCTCTGAGGCGCTCCTCCGTTCCTTCTTGAGCCACCAGGGTGCCCAGAAATTAGGTCAGCTCACTGTCTGCTCCAGCCGAGCCGAGGGAAGCCGACACCGAGTAGGTCACCGGCTGCTGCCGCCGGGCAAGCCTGCAGGCTGAAACCGATGGCCTAGCTGACACGCATTACCCAGCAAGACCCTTTCATGTGGCCGAAAAATCCCTAACGGCCCCCTCCCAGATATCGAAAGGTCAGGCTTGCTTTCTGGGGGAGGAACGAACACTGAATTTCTGACACAGTCAAGTGTGCTAGAATGTCTGCCAGGCAGAGCACGGTTCCACGTAGGAATCTGCCAGCATGCCATGCTGGGTTAAGACCTTTACAGATTTATCTTTCTTCCTAATTGCAGACCGTCTTAGACTCTGTACTTGTTAATTTGGGGAGGTTCCTTAGTTTGCGGGGGGGGGGGGTTGTTGGTTTCTGTTCTGTTTTTTGTTTTGGACGACCCCCCTTGTTTTAGGGGGATCCACCGTTCTCCCAGAGCGTTGACTCTGCCCCCTGTTGTCATTTGAATTCGGAAGAAGGGGCGTGCAGTAAACGGTGGCTGTGGGTGTGTGCTTCCCAGCTGTACCTGCCTACAGAGCGGACCCCACAGTAGCACCCACCCCCACTCCGGAGCTTGGTTCACGCTGTCGCCGTCCTGTCAGCCAGCATTTGCCAAGTACCAGCTATGCAGGTTGCCATGGGGAGCTCGCCCCCCCCCCCGACTTCTGGACGGTTTCTTACAGTGATGCCGTGGAGTCTGGCGGCTGTCATGCTTACGAACACCTCATTGAGTTTGATCCTGAGCTATATTCAGATCAGCCCTGGTACGTCAGAGGCGTCAGCACCCCAGTTCCCATCCTTTGCTCCTAGGCCTTTAGATTAACACAGCCTGTCTCCTCTACCCACCCTGGTGGCGGTGGATCATGATGGCTCCCTTCAGAGCTGTTGGGGGCTTAACTTAGTCCATACATACAAAGCCTCGGTGTGTGGGAGTCGCTGTGATTGGCACTGTGATGGCTTAGAGTCCACGCAGATACCCCTTTTCTCCTTTCTGAGTATCTTTCAGGAGAAACTGGTGGCTCGGGAGGTTGGGGCCATGCATTTGTCAGGCATGCTGCAGGGGAAGGAAAGAGCTGGCAATCTAGCTTCCCCTCATTGTCAGAACGGCTCCGCTGCACGTGCGGCCCGGCCTATGGATGCCTGAGCGCATGGGTAGCTTTGTTGTCTCCTTGTCTTCTTGCCCCCCTCCCCCCACCCGCAGTGACCCACCACATAGCTGTTGAGAAGCCAAGCAGTAGAGCGAACGGGTTTTTGTCCCGCAAACCTAAGCTGTTCTTCTTTACTTTTCCGACGGCCATCTCATCCATCAGTTGGAAGATGTCCACTGGGCATAGGTGACACTCAAATGTGACCCTGGAGGGGAAGCTAAGGCTTCAGACAGGGAAGGGGGGACCCCAGGAGTCCCCAGCACCCTCCAGCTTTGTCTAGGCTGTGCTCCTGAAGAATACAAACCCAGGACAGAAGGAAGGAGTTCCCTGCATTTTATAATCAATGACTGTAACCAAGCGGGGACCAGTGAGGAGGACACCAGCTGGGGCCTGGGCTTCCACCCTCACAGTGCTGCCCCTGTGTTGCCTGCACAGCCCCGCCCGATCAACTCGTCCCTTTGCAAACACTGATACCATGTCTGTCTGGCTTTGGCTCTGTGGACCTTGGGTACCCTTGGACCATTCTCTCTATGGGCAGAATTGGGGCTGAGAGCACCTTGCCACCGAGCACAGTAAATCTGTATTCCAGCCGGACTCATTCCTGCACAGCACCCGCTTCCATTTCCACATCTTGCTTACTTATTCCACGCAGTGGAGGGCCAGCCTCAGCCTCTCCATAATGAACTGAGGAAACCAGCTCAAAGAGAGAGGCTGTCTGAACACACCTGTCTGCTGCTCTGCATCTAGGACTTGCTCAGCAAAACTGAGCACACACAGAGTTGAGCATGTCATCCCCCTCCCCCTTCAAGCCAGTGAATGGCCACCTTGGTCCTCAGAGAGCTTGGTTCAAGTAAGGATAAAGGATGCAGATAGCCACCACCATTCCTACTTAGCTGAAGAAGATTTAGCCTTGGCTGAGCAGCTAGTTGTTTTTTAGAAAGCTGAGAGCTGGTAAGCCTGTCAAAGATCTAACTTCTTGCAAATCTAGAAATAGTGCCTTGGGAGCCACAGGCTGTGGGACCTGGGTCCCTCGGTCACCTGTAAGTGTTGTTAGAACAAGAATGACCCAAGTCTGTCTTGTCTGGGTCAATAGCATTGTCTTAGCTTCTTTCCAAAAGCAGTTATGGAGGACTCCGGTGTCTTAAGACCCTGAGCAGAGGCCATGAGTGAGCAAGGAAAGGAAGCATAGCTCTGAGCGCCTGCAAGTTTACACAGCTTTGCTGGGGAGGTAAACGTGTCAGCAATTACCTGGACTATTCAGCCTACAGATGGAGTGTTAAGGAGACTGTCCAGCTGCTGTGACCACGTGGATTCATTCTCGTGGGAATTAGAGCCAGCTGTGGGGAGCAGGAACCTTGTGCTAGGGGCAAAGGCTAGAGCCTTTGGGAAGGCTAGATACTGCAAGCTAAGAAAGAGAAATGTTGTGTATGGTGGGGCGTGGAGGTCCTTGGAGATCCCTGGATGACTGTTCCCCAGGCTCCTCTAAATCCCAGTGCAGGCACTGCTGCGTCCTGGGCCCAGCCCAGATCCCCTCCTGCTGTATTTCCATAAAAAGAGGTTGAAGTGGCTCCCCAGGCTAGCGGGATGAAAGGAGTCACTGCAGCATCTCCCTGAGCTCTCCTGAGTAAGACCCATGAGTGCTACAGTGGGAATCTGAGAACCACATCCTCCCAACGAGAACCACCACCTCCCCAGCCAGAAAAGCTATGTGGTAGCAGGGAACGCCAGCCCTGCCACCCCAGTGGCTTCTCCCCACCCCCGGCTCCCAGTCCCTGTACCTGCTGCCTGGTCCCATCCCTCAAGCCCAGGGTGTACACTCTGGCTTGACAGGACAAGCCTGAGACACTGCATCTAAAGCAGGAGCCAGATGCCAGATGGCGATACCAGAAAATTCCCTCCTTCCAAAATCCAACCTGCAGAACACTTAGCCATCAGGAAAAAAAAAAAAAAAACAAAAAACACAGAGGCACCCCCCAGGACCTGGCCAACAAGGAGAACTGTCAGCCCAGGAGGGGAAGGTGACCATGGGAGACTTTTATTGGAGTGAAATCTGACACGAGGGACAGCCCACCTACAGGATAGCCTGGGAAGGGTTTGGGCCTGGAGCAGGACTTTCCTCCATGTGGCTTTGGGCCCACTAAAGTGTACGGAGCAAATAGTAGCCAAGGGTTGTGCGGTCGTGGGCCCATGAGTGGGCACCAGAGCAATTGTAATTTGATGAGTGGTCCAAGTGGAGGCAGCTGAGCATAGAAGAACTGATGAGCAAGTGAGCGCCTCCCCCGAATATGAAGAATGACCTAAAGAACTGGACTCAGCGCTGGGGGACTTGACTAAATGTCAGGAGCGAAAGGAGACCGTGTTTGAATAGATGTGTGTACTTGATTTTCATACCAAGCAAGTCAAGGCTGATGCTAAGGCCCGTGCCCTAGGCCAACCCAAGCAGAGGTTTCCTTTAGGTCTGCAGAATGAGAAAAACAGCAGCTTTCGTGATGACTTGGAACTTAGATTCTAGTGAAAGTGGTAACTGATAGTCAAAACGGCTTTTGGAGGCCCTGTGACGCGCTTCAGTGCGCTGCTAGCATGTGTGAGAGTGCGCCCTGCCACAAGAGCCTGTGCAAGAGCTGTGTGCTAGTTCTTCCAGGTCTCTGTCAGTGAATTTGAGTGACTTAGACACGCGCTTGCCCAAGATGCCATCGAGAACCTTCTTCCTACAGAGCCATGGTTAGTCCATGGGAAGGACCATCTTTATTTCAAAACTAGGTCCTTCAGGGTCTCCTTGGGCAAAGTGGAAACTCCCCATTCCCCAGTTATCAGGTTTTTCTGCAACATGAGATTTAAAATGTTGGCGACTACTAATCCAGTATAAGCTGGAAAAAATTGAATTAAAGAAACAGATTTGCGTATAGTGAAGAGTAGGAAGAACAAGAACGACCCACTTGAACTGGTAAACGTTTCTGTGTTTACTGTATTAGCATCATGTACATGTGTGTGGGTGTGCATAGACGTTGCAGGATATGTACAGCAATCAGGCGACAACCTTCCGGAAAAGGTTCCCTCCTTCCACCCTGGGTTCCAGGAGTGAACTCCCATCAGCAGGCTCGATAATAAGCTGGGCACCCATTGATTTTTTTGGTCTGTTCCTCAACTCTCTCTGGATCTGTTCATTCAGGTTGCTCTGGCTCTAACGTCACTTTCTTAAGACCTGCCTTGAATCTAAGGCACTCCCCCTTCTCAGTTGCTCCTTAGTGCACGTACCAATTGAAATGATGCCTTTTAGCTTCGTCCTGTCGATTCTCATCACCTACCCCAGAGTGGATGTCCTTGTCCTTGACTCATTGCTACATCTCCAGGACTCTTGGGGATTTTGGTACCTTGTGAGCCTCGGAAACATGGGCTGCTCAAGTAGATTAGAGCGCCACTGGTTCTGGGTTAAGGAACTGCCTTTCAACCAACCCTCTTGTGCACCCCCACCCCTATCTCCCAGTGCCAACACTGAGCTTGAGTTCTCGTTCTAGCCCAGGAGAAAAGCTGTGCCCTCCACCATTCTCAGCGTGAGAAGCATCGGAAGCAGCTCACTGTCAAGGATGCTGCGCTGCCCATGTGAGTGGTCCAGGTCTTGGCTGACCTTCCACCACTGGGCAGATTTGTGGAAAGTCCTGCCCATCGGAGACAGCTCTCCTGGCCCTTCTGAGCACCCTTCCAGACTTCTTACTTCTTACAGAACTAGGAGTTCTGTGTGACGACAGTGGAGAGCAGGGGCTGGTGTGGGATGGTAAACAGGTGGCACCCTCGGAATGAAACCTAGCTGAACATTCGGGCGGAGGAGGCTCGGTTGCAATGAGGTGTTCTGTGGTGTGCTGAGCGTGTTCTGGGCATAGCTTAGGAGCTCAGGAAGTGGTTGTTTGGTTGGCATGGAGTAGCCAGATTCTAGAATTATGTTTCTGGGGATTCTTCTGCTTTCCAGAAGGCTCAGGAAGGTGTGGATGGAAATACTAACACACACACACACCCTTGAGCTGAAGGTTTTCCTGACCCAGGGGTTCTGTGGACAGTTGGAGTATTCTTGGGCCAGGAAATGAAAATGCCTTTCTGTTGGTCTTCCTGATTGTCTGAGCTAGGCCTTCAGTACTTCCCCTCTCTAGCTGGGGATAATAGACGCATGGGTGATGTGAGTTTCCATCCAGCTATCCACGGTGGTGTTTAAACCAGACTTTTGACTCCCCACTCACGTCGTCCCAAATTTGCACTAAGCAAGATTCCTGCTCCACCACCCATCATGAACGAACACAAGACCAACTCAGCACGTGCTCGGTACTCTGACATCATCAGCGTCAAACTCAGACCTTTCCACTGTGGCCTCTGGCCAGCAGCTTTGACTCACCAGGGGAGGAACGAGATGGCTATCAAGTCCCTTCATGTTGAGCCTTAGAGACTCATTATCCTTCCATAATGGGGTACACCTTGTACTCAGCGTGGCTGATGGGTGCGTGGCTCAGGCAGAGGTCTCCACTCAGGACTCTCGTGACTGCTAGTTTGTGTGATAAGCTGCACAGCAGGCTATGCTCAGAAGGAGCCAAGTCAGGAGCACCATGACCCCTTTTGTCACTTCCCCCTCATTTGTGGCCGTGAACCCATGGTTTCCAGCCTCCTGGAGCCTGTGGGTTTCTCTGAGAAAGGTGGGGTCTCCTGTATCTTCAGCACGTAATGGCTTCGGCTTCACAGGACATGGGAGGCATCTCAAGCTGTGACTAAAGTCTTCAATATGCGGGCCTTCAGGAGACCTTCCCGATCTAGATGATAGCAGGGCCTAAGAGTGTCTTGCGTGAGGGACCCAGCTCTAGGACCAGGCCCAGATTACTACTGCATTGGTTCCAGTGAGGCTGTGGGTTTTTACGCAGATCCTGCTGGGAATGAAATAGTCACATGCGATTTCAGGAAGATCCCAGGCTGCACCGAGACCTCACCAGAATCCCTTAGCCATGCACACCTCGCTTCCTGTGGAGCTGCCGTGCCCTGGGCATCTGTGGTGGGTGGGACAGGTTGCTTCGGGGAACAGGGGAGGAACGAGATGGCCGGAGTGGCTACAGAGAGCTAGAGCAGCCTAGGTGTCACCCCTCTCTGCTTTCGTCTGTGTTTTATATTGAAACTCCAGCTAAGGTATTGTTGTTTTAAAGCGTTTCCACCAATTAAGAATAAATAAATTATGAGAAAATTGCCAATTTCAACATTGCAAGCAGGCCTTCCCCTGGGTCCTTCCTTCTCCCCGAACAGGGCGGGTTTCTCTAGACAGCCGTACAGTCTAGAGATTCCAGGAATTCTAGAGACATTACCTGTTTGTTTCTGTTTGGGCGTGACCCATACACCCTGCCCATGTGGCGGCAGACCTTGGTAGGGTCACTTCTTAGAAGCTGTGGAACAGCGTAACTCCCAGCAGGAGGAAGCCTCTGTCCTCAGAGGAGCAGTGCCGAGGTCTTTCTGGCCCTTTGAGTTCCCAAATGGCTGGGGATCCTTTGGAGCGCTAACCTTGGCAACATCTCTGGCTAGAGCTGGGAATGGAGCAGATGTGAGGAGGCTTACGTTCATATGTGCCACACAAACCCCTACTCCACCCCCTCGGGATGTGCTCTGGCTCCCAAGGCTCACACTCCCTCATTTGCCCAGAAAGCACGGGAGAGCTGAAGTCTAGTTGGCTCTTCTGTGCCCGGCACTCATAATCCCTCACAGACAGGTCACCTGGAGTGTGCCGAAGAGAAGGAAGCTGTCTGTTCCCCCTCGTGTTATAAATGTTCTAGAGAGGAGCAAGGATATGGTAGGGTCAGTTTGCAGAACAAGTAGAGGAACTGTGGCTTCCTAACTGCCGGGCACAACTGGCAGACAGATGGATCCATGTGGTCAGAGAAGGGCTTACCTAGTCGGGAGTCTGGCTCAGCACCTCCATCACTCCCTCTGTCTAGGCTAGAATACCCAGTCTCTGGTTTTTGCTTTTGTTTTTAGCCCCATTGTCTCATGGCCACTTGGCTTCCTAATAAAGGCACTTGCTTAGGACCAGATCCTCTGTTGTCTGGGAGGAATTTAACACACCAGGACCTCCTTGTACAATTTCTTCTTTAAGAGCTGGCGTGGACTGAGAGAAAATGGTAACAGACCTTGAGGGAGTCATGGGCTAACCCCACTAGATCCACATCCATGGTCAGCAGCCAGAAGTCAGAGAGTCAGGAACTGGGCCTTGCACTGTCTGCCTGTAATCCCAGATGTCCAGGAGGGCTGAGGAAGGAGCAATTCAAGTCCTGGGCCAGCCTGGGCTACATAACAAGTCCAAGGCCAACCTGGGTACTTATTAAGACCCTACCTCAAAATTTAAAAAAAGAATTGGAATGGACCCCAGTGATAGAATACTTGCCCTGAGATCAATACCCAGTACTGAAAATTAATTAATTCATTCATTCATTTCAAAAGATCATGGGAATGCTTAGAAAGTAAATCTTCCTTGAAGGTTAGATGAACATTGAGATTCATGAAAGTACAGGCTGTCACCTTGAGCTCTGTGAGTGAAACTCTTCTCAACTGCCTTGAAGCAGATGGGAGGGAATTGGGCAAAGCAGCAACCGGGCACACATACGCGTCCGCCATGTGTGCGCATGAGACACGCGCACCTGAATGGTGAAGGAACGAGGTAAGCCTGGCAGTAATGAAGGAGAGAGAGTAAGGGCAGGGAAACATGGATCATATGAGCTCACACGTTCAGCTTTCTTGGTAACTGACGAGGGACTGGGGTACACTGAGCCCCACAGGTCCTGCTTGGGGCTCATCAAGGTAGAATAGAGGGTGTGTGGCCCGAGCTGACACCCAGCTCCTTTCACAATGCTGTTGCTTCTACATCACCTGCATAGCACTTGTTTAACAGAGCAGCTCCAACTGGCTCCAGCTCCTGACCCCTTTTCCACTTGCCTTTTCCTCCACGACAAACATTTCAGTATCATCCACCGTGCGTCAGACAGCATCCCATGATCAAGACAGACAATTTCCCACCGTCCTCTTGTGATTCACATCTGACTGTGCTTTCTAAGGAAATTGGGATTGAGGTGTGTCATATGCGGAAGGGGTCTGGTTTGACGGGTTCCCATCTCAGTACCCCAGCCTTCAGTCTGCTGAGCTCAGGATTCCTCTCCCTCCCAACTGGCTCCCTGTCCCTCCAGATTGATTTCTGTGAGCAGCTTGTCTCTGAGGCCCACACAGGTCAAGTTCCACAGGGTCATGGGTTAGGCCCTAGGGGAATGTCGCTAGGTCTCAAAGCCAAAGGGAGAATGGTCTCCGGGAGAGGAGCTAAGGGAGGGTAGCCCCTAGTGGCAGTCCAGGTTCAGGGTGATACCTCAGAGCCATATTCACAGCCACCTGGCCATAGGCAGGAAGAGTCACCTGAGAGGCCTGAAGCCTGGTTCCCTTTCGTGTGGGGAGGAGCAGACAGATGTGCTGAACAAGCTGGTAGCACAGAGGCCGCAGGGGTTCTCAGGGACGTTCTGACAGCCTGGAGAAGCCCGCTGTCCACCACAGAGATAGGTGCATCTCTGCTCTGAAGCCAGAGTCCCTCCCCTCCCCCTGCCCCTTCCTCTCTCCCAGCTCTGACCAAGCCACCAGAACAACAACCCATGCTCCTTCCAGGCTCCTCACTGATTGCTTCTGTCCTTTTGTGCCTTTATCCAGGACGTGCCACTCTCCCGGCCTTAACTCAGTAGTCACAGTTTGGATCAGCTGTTGCCAGAGATGAAGTGACTGAGGGACCCTTTTCCTTGGGGATGGGTCTGAGCAAAAGGGCAACTCCCCACTGCTGCTGCATGTGTAGGGAGAGGCCTGGATATGCATTAGATTCCAGAACTCTGAGGCGAGCTGGAGAGACTGGCACCTCCTGGCTCATGTTATGCCAGGCACCATGGGCAGCTCCATCTGTCAGCCCAGAGCTGAGAGCCTGGTCTGCTGCCAGCTCAGGACCAGCCTGGGAGGGAGTCTCAGCTTCCTGGCCATTGTCTATTGGGGGCACACCCACTGTGTTCCCTACAGTGACCTGGAGAGGCCTAGAATGAGGCAGGAAGGGAGGAAGGGAGGGAAGAAGGGGAAGGAGTGGGGCCAGAACCTGGTCAGGGTGGGAGAGAGGAAGTGAGAGAGGAAGAGTTGGTGCTTTTCCTTATTTGTGTTTTATATTAAAGAAAGCAAATAATATCCTTTGAAAACCCCATTAAACAAAGCATATCCTGAAGGTCCCAGTGGCCCATTTTGGCTGCCTGGAGCCTGGAATCCATTCACACATTTTTTGGCTAGATTGTTAGAGGCTAGGAAGGCTGGAGTGGGAGGGAAGGACCATCATTAAAATAGTTTGAAATGGCTTTTGCTCCTGGGGCTCAATAGAAGTCTGTGCCAAGTAACCATAAGTCCAAGATCCCATGTCTGCCTGCTCCGGCGTCCTCCCATCACCTCTCTGTGAAGCTCCAGCAAACTAGCCACCAGTGTCTTCCACCTTGCCCTGTGAAGGCAGAGTAAGGGGAGGCCCTCCCTGGACAGTCCTGGTGAAGGGAGCTGCAGTCCATAAAACTGCTCTCTCTCTCTCTTTCTCTCTTTCTCTCTTTCTCTCTCTCTCTCTCTCTCTCTCTCTCTCTCTCTCTCTCTCTCTCT
>NW_026596040.1:35922871-36059347 GCF_907164565.1 Psammomys obesus | reverse complement strand
TCTCTCTCTCTCTCTCTCTCTCTCTCTCTCTCTCTCTCTCTCTCTCTGTTAGTCTCTGTTTCTCTCTCTCTTTCTCTGCTTGACCTCTCTGAGCCTTTATATCCCTGACTGCCAAGTGGAGCTTGGAGGCAAAGGGACCCCCCCCACCTTGCCAGTCTCCAGTATACCTCGATCTGTGGCTCCTCCCTCATGCCTAGGTAGTATGAGAAACTGTAGGTATGCCAGGCAGGAACTCTTCCCTTTAGACTCCACTAGTCCACGCCAGCTGCCCAGGATGGAATGACAGCGCTCCTGGGCATGTTCTCCACGTATTTACATGTCCAGTGTGCAGGGTTGACGTTGCTTATAAGCAGGACTCTCCCCAAGCTTGATGTTAATCTATAATCCTATATAATCATAAGGCAGTATGCCAAAGCCACCCTTAGAATTTCCCCCAGGCCCTTCTTTGAAGTCTAGAAGACAATGAGCTCTTTGCATGTTTTCCCTAAATACTTCCAAGGTAAAGGAAGGGTAAAATTGCATGGGGGATTTGGCCGTAGGACTAGGAGTGAGCTTGTGCTCAAGGCTTGGGCTTGGCACCCTCATCTCCGGGCCTCTCAATGTCCTAGAGTAGAATGCGGTGACAGCGCTAACTGGAATTGGGAAAGAACCTATCCCCTTCCTGTAGCCATTGTCTATGTACCTGACCCTTATGGGTGACAGGGGAACACTCAGCTCTGGCCTAGGACTCCACGGGAAGCCCCCCACTCCCCATTTGTTTTCATGGAATCTGCCCCTAACCAAGAAGGATGAGGTGACATTAGTGGCCTTGGCACTGCTGCTTTTCTCTACAAGACCTTGGACTGTGCACTCAGTCCTGGCCTGAACAGCTTCCATACTTGAGAGCTTGAACATGATGCATTCTGAGGGCTCCTTCTGGTCTCCCTATTCTTCAGGTCTGGAATCATAGCATTCTCCTTCAGTGGAGATTCATTTGTTCTAATGACTTTCATCTTCTGGTCTGATTAGATGGGCAGAGTCTAGCTTCTCATGCCCTTCACTGGATGTTGTCATGGGAAACGTGGTCTTGGATACACTCTGTTCTTTTGCAAAATGATTCATGTCCTCTCTCTCTCTCTCTCTCTCTCTCTCTCTCATCACAGGGCTACCACCCAATGCCCCATGAAGTAGAGATTGCACACACCAAGAAGCTGTTCCGGAGGAGGAGAAATGACCGAAGGTAGGAAAGACTCTTATGAACGCTATCACTTGTTCTAGCTGCTTGGCCAGTTCTTACACCTGTAAACAAAATGGGTACGTAGAGGTGACATTAGCAGTAAAATGGGCCTGTGCGTTTCTGTGCTTGGACCAGGGACTGGGTCCCCTCAGAAGACCAGCAGAGTGCCACCATCTCTACTCCTTCCTGGGAGCAAACATTGCCCAGGATTTGAGGAAGTGTTCTTTCTGCCACCCAAATCTCCTCAAGGAATGGAGCCCACGGCTGCGTGCTTAGAGGCATGGCCTCCAGGAGGCTCCCCAAACTCAGAAATGCAGAGGCGTTCCTCTCTCTGCTCCCATCACTGGGAACAGTCCTGCATTTGAGCCACACTTGGCAGTGAACCCCACAGTTTAGAGCTTTAACCAGGGGACAAGAAAAGCATGATGAGCTAGCCTGCACTGGAGCAAGCAACCAAGACACAGCAACCAAGAAAAGCGTGTGTCCGTGTGGTAGATGGGGCTTTCTTACGTGGAAAGGTCTTGATAGGTCTTTATATCAAAAAGGTCTTCTTGATATAGTTTAAGTGAAAAATTCCAGGTACAGAATCATATTGTGCTCAGCCATTTGTGTCAAAGTGGGGAGTGGGGTTTTTTTATTTTATTTTATTTTATTTTTTGCTTGAATGTGCAAAAAGTATTTCTGTATGGAAATCTTAAAAAAAAGAAGAAGAGCAAAAGCGCTTAATGCCTGAGAATTGAAATCAGGTGTTTCCCTATAGGGAATTTATTCTCATACAAAGGTGATGGCTTCTGGTTTTACCTTCAGTGAACAAAGAATGTCCTTTAAGAGACAAGAGTCAGCCAGCTGACCTCAGAACCCAGAGAGCACCACAGATGGAGGTGCTGGGCTCCAGCCAACCGGGGCCTCTGACCCCTCACTCCACATGGAAATCCTGAACCAGGAAGTAGTGGATAAGCAGAAGATGGATGCCCAGAATGCCTGTCGTCCAGTAGTAGATTTTCTCTTTCTGAAAACATTCACAGGGGAATGAGTACCCAGCTAACTGGGAGGCAGGCTGTCCTGAGTCAGGACTGGGAATCAGCAGACACCAGAAGAGGACACTGAGCTGAGAGTTGGGCCTGCCCCTGCCCCTGCCCCGACCAGCCTGCCCTGAGCCTCCTCTCTGCTCTGTAGCATTTACACAGGACAAGTCTTGGGTCCTGGAATTTGTGTAGAGGAAAGAAATGGGGAGTACCCTTCAAAGGAGAAAGGTTTGTGTTTGTTTACAGTCAGTGTTTTTTACATGGGCCAGGAAGGAGTCAGGAAGAGCAGAAGGCCTTCCGTCCTTCCTCCCCAGTGTGTGTCTCAAAGATGCCAAGACTCTCCAAGCTTACAAATGAGAAGGCTTCTCTGGGCCAAGGCACTGGCATCCAGGTCAGCCCACATGTCGCTTTTTGGGCCAGGTCACCATGCTCCACAGGCGTCTCCTAGACGGGGCAGGCCTCCGGAAACGACATGACCCAGGGACGTCGGGAGGGCGTGTGCCTGGTCCTCCCTCCTGGCATGGGAGGACCAGGAAGGTGGGCCTCTCCTTATCCATGCTTATGGTTGTGAACGTGCTGGGTAGCTCAACACACCTCAAGAAGGGTGTGGACCGGGCCAACATCCAAAGAAAAGCCAGAAAGATGATAAGGAGACAGAAAGTGTGTCCTGTGCGGAGGGCTGGAGGACCAGGTCCAGGGTAGAGGATAGAACATCCACATGGTGAAACCCATGAAAGATTTACATGGGAGGACTGGCAGCCATGTTTACAGAGAGGGAGCTTTGTGTTCACTGGAGTCAGACTGCAGTTACAGGTAGCAGATACACACAGCTAAAGTATAGACAAGGAAGCAGTCAAGAATAGAACAGAGCCATTTCTCACTTGGGGGGAGTGCCTTGTTAGAGAGCCCCCACATGGTAGAGGTTTTTAGGACAGAGCAGGCAACAGTGTGGCTGAAAGACTTTATTACCTAGAGGCTGGGAACTCCTGTGGTGATTCTGGTAATCACAGATTGACTATGAAACATTACCAAGTCAATCCCAGCTCTCCCAGAGATGGCCTTCCATAGTGGCTTTGTGAGATACAAAACCTGTATACTTGACACTAGCCTTGCTAGCATCTAAAGCATAAACCATGCTTAGAAGGTGCCACAGCAAGATGACCAGAGTCAGCTATAGCAACCAAGGAACACAGCCAGTGCCTACGTAATATGTCAGATCTTACAATTGGTCATGAGCAGCGAAGTGGAAAGCCACATCTCCTGATGTCCTGTGACTCACCTTGGAATGCCCTCAGGAGTCTTTGGCCTTTTGTCTCCCTATAAAGTGGCTGGAATTGGGTCTGATAGCTGCAGGCCCCATGACACTTTGCTCTGCCTAGAACTGAATGGTACCTCCCAGCAAGAACAGTCATTCTCAAAACTTGGACCTAACATCCCCATCCGCACAGAAGTCTGCCACTTGTCCTACTCGTGTTTGGCTTCCCAGGTGTCTCTGTGTACCCTGATGCTGTTCTCGCCCCTGCTTCAATGTGGAGGCATCAAGGAGCTGAATCATGTGGCCACATAGGCATGATGCCCTGAAGATAGGAGCGTTGCTTCATTTTGTTAAAGATTATTCTGAATTATACATGTGTATGTATATGTGTATATATACATATATATATACACACAGATATATATGTGTGTATGTATATGTATGTGTGTGTAGGTATGTACACGTGTGTGCTGGTGCACATAGAGGCCAGAGGCATCAGATTCCCCTGGAGCTAGAGTTACAGACAACTGTGAACCTCCCAATATGGGTTCTGGGAACTGAAGTTCAGTTCCTTTGCAAAGACTGAGTGCAAAGTGCTGAGCCATCTCTCTAGCCCCTCGGATACTTCATTTCATGAAAACTATGTTTTCTTTAATAAAATTGGTCCACTGCCAGAGAGCCTTGTACAGGCTCATTCTTGTAAAGCACTTGAGTGGTCTTAGCAGCAGCATGCTCTCCAGGTCAGAGAGCCTTTAAGGGGCACAGAAAGCATTTCCATGTAGATACTCTTCTCATTACTGCCTTGAAAGTCTAATCTTATAGTCGTAGCATCTCCAAGCCCAGGACGGTAGATAGGTAGAGCCCCTCTACAGAAGCAAGCTAAGGCTCTGCTCCCCCTTCCCTCAGGCTGCTTTTGGGGGCTCTAATTAAAGTTAAGTTGTAGCTGTTTTTCACCTGCTTTGCAAAAAGGATTAACATGAACAACTTGGAGGTTTTCCCCTTAAGAATTTTTCTCAAAATTTGGACATTTGATAGGCATTTGCTTGCTTTTTGGGGAAGGGGGTAATAAAACATGTCAGATGTCAAACAAAGGTTATATATTTGAGGATAGAAATGGAATGAATAAATATCCCATGCATTCCCTGGGAGTAGCATGGTTTTGCGTGCTCAGTCTCTACCAGGTTAGAAACGGACAGCTAAGAAGGTTCCACCTAAAGCTCTCTGCCCAACCCCAACATCTAGGAAGAAGAGTTTCACTAAGGGGCTGAAGTCCTGGCCCATAGCCTCTGCTTGCTTGGCGGATTCCCTTATCCCTGTGGAAGGGGAAGAGTTCTTCAGCCCTCCTCCCACTCCCCATCCTCACTCCCCCCCACCCCCTGCCTTGTTTCAAGAAGTGAACATACCACTATAGGGAACAGACACTGCACTACTGGAAAGCAGACTCCAGGGTGAGGGTGCTTTGGAAGCATGCTGTTAGGAAGCAGCAAGGGGCAGCAGGCTCAAGCAGAGAGGTTGAGCTCTGGGCAGACTTGGTGGGATGGTCTGACCCTGCAGGGAGTTCTGAAGCTGGAGGAACTTCAGACAGTTGACCCAAGATGGAGCGACCATGCAGAGCTTTCTGTGCCCTGTCCCTTGATTATCAGAAGGGGGCATGGTCTCAGGGTGAGCAGGACTAGGGCCATTTCCATAGAGGCAGCCAGAGGGCTGAGAGCAGTTTCTGATAGGGATGTATATTGAGTGCCCTGCCATGGAGCACTGTTAAACCCCATCCTAGTTACTTTTCTATTGCTGTGACAAAACACCATGATCAAAGTACTTGTAAAAAGAGTTTTTGAGGGGCTTATAGTTTCAGAGGGTAAGTGCATAACCATCATGGCAGGGAACATGGTGGCATGCAGGCATACATGGTGCTGAGAGCTATGTCTGGGTCCATAGCACAAGGCAGAAAGAGAGAGCTATTTGGAAATGGTATGACCTTTTGAAACCTCAAAACCTGCTCCCAGGGACACACCTCCTAATCCTTCTCAAACAGTTCCACAACCTTGGGATTAAGTATTCAAATATATGAGCCTATGGGGACCATTCTCATTCAACCCTCCCCCCTCCAACATAGAACTGTTCTCCATGTTATGTTCTGTGATCTGGATAATACCAAAAAGCAAGGCCGTTGCGGTCAGGGGCCTAAGGTGGAGTCACCACAGTGGCATTCTATATGCAGAATTAACCAGATTGTTGTATATGTCTGTATGCCATCCTAATTATGGTGTAGAGGGGGCATGAAGGGGGATGGGGGTCATGGAGAAGGGAGACCCTAGAATGATCCTCTTTTGGAGTAATGATTAAACTACCAATGAAAATCACGGAAATGGACGTGTGAGGGAAAAGAGAAGCCACAGCTAGGCAGATGATGGGCTAGGGATCCCCAGTAGCTACCCACAGCTCCCTAGAAGCAGAGGCAAATGTGGGGCTCAGAAGCCACCCTGTGGTTCATAAGAGGGAGAAGCCACTGCCTACTTGCTCTGAAGATCCCCTGCCTAAGTCATTGAGAGTCTCAGAAGACTACATAGACTCCAAAGCCTGGCCTCTCAGCAATTAGAGTAGGACAACCAATAGAGGCATTCATGGTCTTCTGCATGATGCCCACCTGAGCTGCCAGGAGTCAGGAGAGCCCTTCTTCAAACTGATTTGCTTCATTAAGTGAGGTCTCAGAATGGTTAATGTACTCTGAGCAAAGCAGACAGACAGGAGGAAATAAGAATACCTTGGCCGTCCTGGCCAGCGTCAGATGGCCCCACTGCACGAGAAGCCGGAGAGCAAGCTGTCCCCCTGGGGTGCAGAGCTGGGCTGCCTGCTGGACGCAGCAGGGCAGTCATGGTGTCTGTCCTACAGCTGACCATGACTGTGGCATGGTGTCCTCAATCTGTGGAACCAGCTAAGGCTCTAATCTCTTCCCTGCTTCCTCTGCCTACACAAACTCAGATCCCAAGAATCAGCCATCAGCTTTGATTTTGCAAGCACCTTGTAAACACTGCCTGTCACTGATAAAAAAACAAACAGGACATCAGGAATGGGAAGCCATTGGTACAGCATAGTTACAAATATACTAAAAACCAGACAAAAACATCAATTCTATGCTTTAGAGGGTTGAATTTTGTGACAAATGAGTTATATGTCCATTTTTTTAAAAACTTCTGAGGCAAGGTCTCCTTGTGTAGACTCACTGAGCCATAATCCCCCTGCCAGTTTTTCTCAGACCAGAATTACAGACATGCACTACTCATCTTTGGGGGCAAACGTTGTAGGATTTTGCTGCTGTTTGTTTCCTGGGTTGTCTTGGGGCTTTGTTTGTTTGCATGATTAGAGAAAGCCCAAGGATGATGTGATAGGAAAGGCCCCTTGTAGCCCTCTTTAACTCTTGGTGTACCAAGGGAGTGACACAGATTTGGTCTGGCTGTGATCTAGTCTATGAAGCTATCTAGCAATTAATATCACTTATTTTCTTCTAAACCATCTATGTTTGCAAGTCTTCTTGGGGAAAAAGTGAGATCTATATTCTTTAATTTTTGAAATTTAAAACTATATACATGCAGCCTTAATTTTTCTCCATTTTCTATCAAAAATGGCTCCTAAGATCATAGAGGCCAGGACATCACTCAGTCTGTCATTTACTTTGAGCATTGCTGCAGGAAGCCAGTGGGGTAATTCAATCTTAAGTCCAAAAGGCAAGAACCAAGTGCGCTGATGCTTTGACAGTCAGTCATTGGCAGACATGGACTAGGTAAATAATTTGAGTTGCAGGCTACACAAGATCCCAGCCAAAGTCATGCAATATACCATCCTGCTTTTCTTATTTTGTCTCTTATCCTGATCATGTGGTTTGTCTAGTGCCATGCTTTTAATATGTGTGTGCTTTTGTGTGTGTGTGATTTTGCTGTTTGCGTGGCTCCTGAGTAAAGTGCTGGAGATTTGTGTAGTGATTGTAAGTTCAAGTTCCTTGTTGGGATAGATAAGGAAGTTGTGGGGAGTGGGAGCACAGATCTGTTTCATCCTCCCCAGGATACTAAGTTCAAGAAAACTGGACGTGCCTTACAGAAAGAGTGAATTTAATGCTCTTCATGTAAGCAAGACTTAGTTCTGCAATGAGTTCAGTGCTAGCAGGTCAACAACATAGACTAAGTAAGCAGTCTCTAGGAGGCTGAAGAGATGGCTCAGTGGTTGAGAGTCCAGCCAGCATTTCCAGAGAGCCGGATCCAATTCCCAGTAACTACACGTGGCTTACAGGCACCCTGTAGCTCCAGTCCCGGGGGATCTGACTCCCTCATGTGGCTTCCACGGGCAGAGCATACATGAGGTGCACAGACATATATGCGGGCAGAATGCCTATGCGCTCTAAAAGAAATAATCCAATGTAAAAATAAATAAACAGTCTTAGAAACAGAAACACAGGTATGAAAAGAGTTTATGTATTGATGAGTTGGTGAAAATGTGACCAGAGGAGCAGTAACTCAATGTACTTGCAGTGACATTCTGGAAAGTAGCCTCCTGAACAGCAAGGATGAGATAGACTTACTCCTTAAAACAGGGTAGAGAGATGCTGAAGATGAAGGGCATGTGGGGAGCCACAGGATTTGGGGCATATTATTCGTGGTGGTAGTGATAGGGCCGGGGGGGGGGGGGGAAAGGAGGAGACACTTTCCACCCTGCCTGTCACAGGCTTGGTTTTGCTGCTTCGTGTGTGCCATCCGGGGATGACGCTGTCACCAAAGCTCTCGTAGACAGCTCAGCCCCATAGTGACTGTCATTGCCATCCTGTTGTCAGGAGCTGGGGAGGCTGTGAGACATCCGTGCTCACATTGCCCACGGTTTCTCTTTCTATCTCAGCGAGGAAATTGCCCTCATTAAGTCCCTGCTAAAGATAGATAAGAAAATGGGCCAGGCAGACCCCACCTGGCAGGCAGCCCTGTCAGATTGGGAGCAAAATGAGTCAGATAGGAATTATTTTCAGGATGTCTCCTCCTCCCCGCACGCCCACCCTCACACGGGCTCACTTGGAAAGAACGGCTCGTTGCTTCGAGCCACATGTCCGGGTCCTCATGGTCCTTGTTAGATTGAAACGGAGCCCCCAGGCATTGAGCAAACCATGACGTGTCACACCGTCCTCTAGAGTGCCGTTGCCTCACCAGTGCTCCTGGTGCCAGCCCTCCTGTGAACCACGTGCCTTCCTGGATCCCTTTTCTGCCACTCTGCTTTGGTGTACACTCCAAGCTCACACTCCCAGCTTCATGCGTTATGAGGATACGGACCCCTGGGAACCTTGTCCTATGGAAGGAAGAGTGTGTCCCTAGCTCAGAATTCACAACCACATAGAGGCCAAACGGGCACAAGAGGCAGCCTGCCATACATTTGGCAGGCTCCCTTAGCAACTGTTCCTCCCACTGGGCAACAGGCACCTCCCAGTACTGTGTCCACAGCTAAGGAGCTGGGCATTACTTTGGTCAATCATTCTTACCCCTTTTGTTCAGCTTTCGGAGTTCTAAAGAGCAAAGCAGGGATTGCCAGGATCAAGAAAGGCAACTGAAGAGGGACCAGGGGTCATGCCTTGTAGCCTGGGGATGGGAGGGCTTTTGATCGGGAAACTAGCCATAGACTAATGCAGTTCCAGGTATCTATGGCCAGGACAGGATACAGAGGACCCCAGGAACCAGCCACCAAGTTTGCTTTAACTATTCCGGCTCAGATGTCTTAGTCATTCCTTTTCTGGAAGACTGGGCATTTATGGATTGGCTCACCAGCACTACCTCCAACTCTAGCTCCTCCACTCAGGGCTCAAATAACCAAGCATCAGTCAACCAAATCATTTCAGCCTTCCATGGGGGACAGCGTCCATGGTGGATAGCCAAGCCTTTGGCCAGGCTCACTTGATTTTTAAGTTCAGCTCATCTGCCATCAAACAGGAGTCTTGGGTTGGGGGAGACACTCACCAAATTTATTCTTCTTGTTCTCAGGGTCAAGGATGCCATTAGATTATATGTAGGACCAGGTATATATCCTCAGAAAACATGCATCCTTCTTCCTCTTCTACTGTGAACATGGAGGAAAAGGATGATGGACCAGGAGCTCTGGAGTCTGGTCCAGGACCCTTGCTGTCTGTTCTAGGAGCCCAACTTTTCTGCTGTGAAATGTGATTTTGAGTCCAGCTCTCAAAAGTACTCCAGAGTGCGTGGCACAGATAAAAACAGAGTCTTCCCAGATCTATTCCATTCATTAACCATAGGATAGAAAAGGCAGAATTGAGAACATTATGGAAGCTGGCCCAGGCTCCCAGGAAAAAATGGCTAGCATTCTTTCCAGAAGGTTCTAGACAAGCGGAACACATCTCTGTCCCTGTGTATGCCTTTCCTCTCTGTGTCTAGTCCAGTCTGTACGCTGGCACCCAGCTGTCCTGAGCTATGCCGTCATGTTCCTTGCATCTGGTGTCTAAGATCTGACACCACGGGGGAGCATCCTATTTGCAGAGGTGCCAGCTTGCACATCTGTAGGTTCATCTGTGGATCCGCTGGATCTAAAGGGGTGCCATACTGCAGATCCTCTGGTTCTGAGGGGTGACAGGCTATGGGCTCATGGATTCTAAAGGAATACTGGGCTGTCGGCCCACTGGTGCTGAAGGGGTGGCGGGCTGAAAATCCACTGATTGTAAAGGGGTGGCAAGCTGTACATTCATTCATTGTATGGCTTTTTTTCTTCTGGGTCCTAAGATAAGCCTGGCCCACCCTCAGCCCATGCCAGAAGTCACTCAGCCACCCCATGAGCACTTCCAAGGCTCACTATATTAAGAACACTGTTTTGAGCCTTAAACAAATATTAGTTCATATAATCTTTCTGACGTCCCGAGGAAGGGTGCGCTATTTTTATTTCCATTTTGCAGATGAAGAAAGTAACTTGTAGAGGGAAATAAGGGAGCTGGGAGGCCTAACTTCAGAGCCTGTGTCTCTAACCAGTGCTCTGATCTTAATCTTCTCCTCACTGCCCCGTGTCCCCATCCTCCCTGTCCTGAGTCCTTCCCTGCCTTTAGCATAGACCCAACTAACTTGTCATCACACATTCAAGATGGGACCTTCATTTTCAAATGGACTGAAAGAAGGGCTACTCTTGCCTCATGGCAAGAAAGGAATGAATGAAAAGACTTCAGCCAACCCCACCACACAATCTAGTCGTCTGCAGCACTAGGCCAGTCCTGCCTTCCCTCCACTGAATGATTCATGAGTGGGCATATATTGGAAGTTTCTGTAGTAGACCAGAGATTTTTTTTTCTTTCAGGTGATGGCCCCACCCAGTAGGAGGCCCAAGAGAAGGTAACATGAGTTGCAGGAAAATGGACAGCCCTGAAGTGAGGGCTTCCTCCTGCTGCCCTCGACCCCTAATCAGGAGGCCCAGCCCAAGGCTTGAGGGTGCATTCCACTCACCGAGGCTCCCTAGCAATGACCAGGCCACAGGTTTTAAAAATACCAAGGAGCCTTCCTGCCTGGGTCAGCATTTACCCTGAGCCCTGGGAGTTATTTCTGAATCTTCCCAGTAACTTAATTTTAGCCACTTATTCCAATCCATGTGTTTTAGGGATGCCAAAGTGGCCTCTGTTACGGTTTGGAGTATTTTTGGGAGGGCCTGGTTTCCAGAAGTGATGCAGGGGCTCAATTAGGCAAGACACCAGCAAACAGAAATAAAGTAATTCAGGAGAACAGGTCCCCAGAGGTGACGCCTCTGTGTAGCATGCGCGGGAGAAGCTAGGGGAGAGAGGTCAGCAGGGTCCACATGAGTGGCTGCTTGGGCTCTCTGAGACTCTGTGCACTTACAGAGATCTGAGCATCCGCTGAGCATGAGCAGGATGCAGCTTCCCAGCCTTCCCTGGTAGGCCTGGACAGACACAAGGTGGTCCAGCACGAGTGGTCAAACCCAAGCCAGTGGGAGGCTCTGTAGGCCCACCTTGTAAGTGGACAGACACCCAGGTTCACAGGCAACCCATGGGAAGCCTGAACATCCTTGTTGTCGCCACACTCATAATGAGCTGTCTTTGGATGAATTACATCAGCGGTTTGTTACTTTTTCCCTCCAGTACCAGGGACTGAACCTAAGGCTAACCCAAGTGATAACCAAGTGCTTCACCACTGAGCTACGTTCTCAGCTCTCTATCTACTAAGTTGCCTGGGTTTGCTCACTCGTGCTCCAGGCAGGCCTTGAGTTATGAGCATCCTCAGAAGTGTTCGACACAGGAAGTATAGGCCTGAGTTGTTCATCAGTTTTCAAATAGGCCTTCAGAAGCCCTGTCAGTGCCCCTTACAAGAAGCCCAGGGCCTGCTCAATCTACCTGCTGCAGCTCTCCCTGCCTTCCTCGGCTCTCCTCACCTGCCTTCTCACTTCCATCTTTATCTATCAGGCCCCCATCTTCTCTTAGATCCTTAAATAGACCTGTCCTGGCTGGACCCTTCCTGGGACTCCTCTTCCCAGGCTTCCTCTGCTGGAACCTTCCATTGCCACCACTCTTCGCTCTTCCAGTTCTCCTCTGCCCTTTGCTGGTACAGTTCCCAGGTGTGTCAGGCCTGAGGACCCAGTAACGGACAGGCAAGAGGCCTGAGAGCACACAGAACCCTACCAGTCACATCCCAGAAAAAGCACCTCAGCCCCCACATCCTCATTCAACTCCCTTGAGGACACCATTACTTCAGAACTGCAAAGGATTCAACCCCCGGTTCTCCTGTCAGTGTGAAGTATGACACTGAACTCAGGAAAGGACGTGTGTGAAGACTGGACACTAAGATGATTTTGGAAACAGAACAGATGAGCTGGGGCTGATCAGGAAACACCGTGACTCTGAACCTGAGGCACAGCCATGGCGCATAGAGGCAGGGCAGGGTTCCTGGGGGACCAGAGCAGGCAAAAAGCAGGCTTGCCTGGCGTTGTTGATGTTAGAGATGGTGGAGATGGTGGAGTCGGATCATTAGGTTCCCTCTGCTAGAACCATGTGGGCCAGCACCTTCTTGAATTCCTCATCCCACTGCCTCTCCTAAAACATCAGGGAAATCTCAGACCCTCTTTCCCGGCCACCCCTGCTATACTTTGGGTTAGCTGACTGTAAGCAATTGAGGACCATCATCCCACCTCCTTGTGGTGAGAAGGGGAATGTGCCCTGCCCCCTTCTACTGCAAGCAGCTCCCTGGAGCCCCCTCTCCCCTCCCCCACCTTACTGCTCCTACGCCCCTATCTTGGGAATCGGCCATCAGTGGTTAATGTGGCCTTAATGGATCACCCAGGCAGCTCTCTTTGTGTTTTCACTTACACCTTCAGTGGCCACCCAGAGTTAAGAGAATGACCTATTATTTGTGGTGCATTAATGAGACCCTCCCGTGAGTGGGGTGCTGGGGTGAGAGGGCAACATTGACCGAAAGCAGGATTTTGAGTTCTTGAAAACTGAAAACCATCCAGCTTGAAACCAACACACATTTTACCTGTACCTTCATTGTCTGGGAGCCACACAGAGTGAGCGAGCCTCTGCAGGGCCCACATTCCAGCCCCATTCCTAGGCGGCCTCCTGAGTGTGCTGAGCTGTCTAGACTCTGAGCTGTTTGAGGTCTGTTGCTGGATGAACAGCCCCAAGGCAGAGCTTCGCCTCTTTGAAACAGAGTGTCTTCTCTCAAAGAACCCATCTCCTTCCTAGCTAGGCTTTGCAGTGCAGATCAGACAGTGCCTGGAAAGCAGCTTCCAATGTCAAGGACTTAGACGAACGTGAGAACTCTTGTGTTTGTGTCTGTATTGTACTCATGTCTATATTTGTAGGTATGCGTGCATTCTCTGTGTGTGTGTGTGTGTGTGTGTGTGTGTGTGTGTGTGTGTGTGTCTGTGTGTGTCTGTGTGTGTATCTGACTGTGACTGCTTCAGGACCCTGCTAATCAGCATTGCCAATGATAGTTCACTGAAAATGGAACAGAGGCCCAGACTGAATATTTATGTGGAAGGGTATCTATTGCTCCATATCATGTAATTCCCAAAGTGTAGAACTTAGCTCCGCCAATTTTCATAAACCTGCACAACTTCGGAGGCTGAGAAACCAGGAGTGGCTCACCCAGTACACTCTGGCTCGGAGTCCAGCTGCCATTCAGGGAATGTGGTCATCAGCAGGCTCGGTTGTGTGGTATCTGTTTCTTGGTTTACCAGGTGATTGGCACGTCTTGCTTCCTCCATAGCTCTGGGTTACAAGGCAGGCCTCTTTATGCACACATTCATGACGTGTTCGTGGCCGCAGTTAACTCTCAGAGAATGACCCTAGGGAGGAGCAGATGGACGGACAATCAGGCGGAAGCTGCAGCACTGTATTCTTTGAGACTCATTTTAGAGATGGTGCATCATCCATCTTCTACCACCATCTCTTGGCCAAGAGGACAAATTCTCTGTGGTGTAAGAGGAAGTTCCAAGGGTGTGAACGTCCAGGAGGTGAGAGCCATCTGGAAGGCTGACTACGACAGCCCACCTGCCTCCCTGAGTGACTCATCCTTCCTCCATACAGAATACACTTGCTCCTCCCACTGTTACTATCAACTCAGAGTTCAGCCTCCCATTAGTAGAAGCCATGTGCAAGATACACACGGGGCTCTTCGGGAACAGTTCTTTGCATCTGGTTCTTTCCAGGTCTGCCGCCTTGTGGTCTAAAAGGACTAGTTAGCTGGGCCCCTGCATACACATCCCCAGGATATAACGTCAGGACAGACATGGTCACTGGGGCAGACACAGGGTCATTGCCACAGACACCCATTCAAGCAGGGGAAAAACAAGCAGCACATAAACCATTTGTCTATATAGCTTTTCTGTAGTACAGCTGGGCAAATGTTGGAGCTTCCTCCATCAGCTAGAGTCCTGCCCTGTTCCTGTCAGGAGCTGCTTTACATGGCTCTGGCCCCACCCTCTGCCATGGAAACCTCATGTTATTGCAGCCAGGATCAGTGTTATAGCATGGAGATCGCTCATGTTATTGCAGTCTATGATCACTGAGTACTCTGGGTCATCTGTTCTACCTCCAAGTCGCCCCTCCATGGTCCCCCCCACCCCCTGCCGCCCAGCTTCTGAAAGATGACGCATATTTGCAATTGAGTTATTTTCTCAACTGGCTTCCTATCTGTAGAACTTGAGATCCAATGGCTTCTTTTCATACTGTAGTCTCTGGCCCTTCTGGGGCTGCTGATACAGTTCTTTCAGAAATGAGGTCGGACCTTCTGCGGAGCCTGCTGTTTTCCACAGCACTGGAAAAGCTCGACTTCAAGTCCCTCAAAGACTTCCTCTCATCTTCTTTGGTCTTCTGCAGAGGGGATGGCCTTCAGCTTCTTGGGGCTCTGATGTGTGGCTGGGAATATCCGAGGGTGGCCCTCGAGGATAGTTATAGGTGCCTCCGTTTCACTGAACTGTGCTGGGCAGTGCCACCTTTGATCTTCCCAAGGTCTTGATGAAATCCCATCCTCCTCCACCTCGTCTTTGGACACTGCTTTCATGAGTGTGCTGGCTTCTGATCTTTACCCAGGAGTCATTTCCTGATTTTAGCATCATCTACCATCTGGTTAAGTCTAGGACACTCTTCAAAACTAGCAAGTTCTGGTTCCGTGTGCATGTGTGTGTGTGTGTGTGTGTGTGTGTGAGAGAGAGAGAGAGAGAGAGAGAGAGAGAGAGGAAGAATCCTTTTAACTTGTCTAGATCCTCTCATCTTACTGTACTCATCAAGAAGGAACCAGACAACATCTTCAGTGCTTGGGCTGGAAATGTTGAGGCAAGGTCACTGTACCTGGTGGACATTTATTCTTTTTCCCCTCAGCATCTCTGATATTGCCCACTAGACCCCTTCCTATAGTCTCTGTGGCCCTGTCACTGGCCATGAATCCTCACAGTGGTTTATCCCAAACTCATGTTTCTCCACAGAGCCTACACTCTTCACGAACATGCAACTTGAAACCCTCATTTCTGCCTACTATCCAGGCCCAAGACATCCCATGGCTGAGATTTCACTGCAGCAGAATCTCTAGGCACAAAAGCTGCATTAGTTATCTCACACTGTGTAACAAATTAGCCCAGGAATTAGCAGTTGTTACCCCCACAGCTTCTGGGGGTCAGGGATCCAGAACACCACAGCTGAGTTCTTCTGGCTCAGGTCTTGTGACTCTACAGGCACCCTGTCAGCCAGACACCACACTGTGCCCTGCCCCCTTCCATCTTAAATATGAAACTTCACTAAAAGCTTTAAACGGTTGAAATTTTCTGTGTTTACCTTGCAAACTCTCTGATGTGACTGTTGGTTCCCCATTGGCTTCAGGCTGCAGGCTTCATTTCCTTGCAATTGGGCCTCTCTACAGGCTGCTCATGGCTGAGGGAAGAAGGAGAAGAGAAAAGACAGCAGAGAGGGAGGGAGGGAGGGAAGGAATAGAAGGGGGAAGGAGAAGAAAGGAGGAAGAGACAGAGAGAGTATGTCAGAGGTAAGATAGAGGAGTGGGGGAGATAGAAATTACCTGGTCTGCTGAGGAAAGCAACCTATTACCCCTTCTGCCTTATTGTATTAAGCACACAGAACTGCCCTCTACAATGGAGGAAAGGGCTAAACAAGCATGTATCTAGCATGGCGGTACAGGGCTATATGCCAACTGTGGTGATTTGAATAGGTGTGGTCACCAAAGGTTCATGTGTTCAAATGCTTGACCATAGGGGGTGGCACTATTAGGAGGTGTGGCCTGGTTAGAGTTGGTGTGTCACTGTAGAAGTGAACTTTGAGGTCTCCTATGTTCAAGCTATGCCCACTGTGGCACACAGTCTCCTGCTACCCGCAGATCTGGATATAAAACTCTTAGGTCCTTCTCCAGCACCACGTCTATCTGAACTCCAGACACGCTTTCCGCCATGGCAATAATGGACTAAACCTCTAAAACAGCCCCAATGAAATATTTTCCTTTATAAGTGTTGCTGTGGCCATGCTGTCTCTTCGCAGCAATGAAACACCAACTAAAACACCAACACTGAGGAGAAAGAAGCATGACAGCAGAATCTCAAGTTCTAGGCAGCCTGAGAAGCAAGAGATCCTGTTTCAAAATGTGATGACGTTGGGACTCAAGAAATGCCCCAGTGCTTAAGAGCATGTGTTGCTGAGTTTGTTTCCCAGCACCCATGTCAAGTGGCTCACAACTGCCTGGGACTCCAGCTCTCGATTCTGAGCTCTGTGAGCACCGGCACTCGCATGCACATGCCCACACAGCACACGCATGTGCGCACGCGCACACACACATACACAATGCAAAATAATAAAAAGTGAATCTTTAAAATCAGCAGTGTAGAGATAAGAGCCATTACTACTACTTAGGGCTCCTGATAGTGCCCTGCCCCCTCCCATCTTAAATGTGAAACTTCACTAACAGCTTTAAATGGGTTGAAATTTTCTGTGTTTACCTTCTGTTCAACTTCAGCTCTCTGTAGGAACACCGTTCCTAACCAGCTCCCGGCTCTGTACCACCATCCTCCCCATCATGGCTCATTTCTACATATCTGCAGTGGAGCATGAGCTAAATCTTTCCTCCCTGGAGAAGGCTTGGAGCTGAAAGATGTTGTTGCCTGAGCTTTAGAACAAATTCATCCCTCAGGGGATGCAGCAGGGGTTCCAGGAAAAGGGAACTCTCCAAGCTGTGAGCATGTGCACGCACACAGGTACACACATACCACACACACAAACACAAACTCTAGCGTCTCAATGATTACGACAAGCTGCACTTTTAATTGGAAGCACTCTGAAACACTGGAATTTTGTCAGACACTGGTAGGGAAGGCTGCCATGAGTAGATGGGAAAATTTTAGAGTGTTAACTGTGCAGATAATGATGTCTTGCCCCGTCTTTCTCAGAGTGCCCTGAAGTGGATCCAGGAGTCAGGTAGGGTAAATGCTGGTGTCCCCACTGTGGAGGAGGAGTGTAAGACTCAGAAAGGCTGAGCGACTAACTAGGGACCTTACAGAGCTGAGTTGGTCTCAAATCTCTGAATGTGCAGTCTTCCTTCCATAGAGTCCCTGGAACACTGGCCTTGTCCAGGGGACATACACTTTACCACTTCGGTGTAAGTGCCCTGGAGTTGTGTGCCAGTCGAGGTGCGGGGTCCCGCCTGGGAAAGGCCAGCCGTTGTGTGGTTGCGTCTGGGGCACAGCAGAGAAGGCGCTCAGCCTGTGCACTCCAACAGGTGTGACGAGAGGTGGTGAACTACCACAGTGCTGGGTGCCGGCGGAGACAGAAGGGGCTTCTTTCACTCTGCCCTTCCACTCACTTTCAGGGTTTCCCTGGCAAAAGCACTTCAAGAGACTCTGTCCTCAAGTGGAGAAACTGGGGTGCAGTAATAACCACCCTCGCCTTGTGTGCCTGGTACAGTCACCAAGTTAGCTGTCACCACCTTTGCCTGCAGCCAGGCCACATTTAGCATGGAGCTGGTGACTGCTGCAGCGGACGGCACACATGTAGAGCACTGTTGAGCCCTGCACAAACTCTCCCAATGACCCAGAGAGCAAGCAGGGCACAGTGTGTTTGGGGAAGGAAGGGACAGCAAAGTTGGAAAGTCTGGGCGGGTCTAGAGGCTGGTAAGAAACAAGGCCTTGAATGAGAATATACATAGCTGAGAAAGAAACAAGGTGAGGCCCGCCTTGGGAGATGAGGAACTATTCCCAGAGACGAGACTGAGGCTGGCGGACAGTGCCGATCCTCCTGGGCATCCAGAGCCCACAAGGGCTCTACTCTCCTTTCTCAGGAGCTGAGGACCAGGTGGCAGGACCCTGAGACCCTTCTGTGGGATGTCACTGAGAGTGGAGTGTAGAGCTTAGCTCATGGGTGAGGCCAGCATACCCTTCAGCATGGGAGAAGCACCCTGGACATTCTGAGGGCTAGAGCACATGTGTGTGTGCATGCACACATATTCAACACACACACACACTCACACACACACACACTCACACACACTCACACACACACACACACACACACACACACACATATACACACACTGCCCTTGGGTCCTCCTGCTGTGGTCCTGAGCTCTACATCATTGGTTCTCAATATGTGGGGCATGACCCTTGGGGGGGTCAAAGGACCCTTTCTTGGGGTCACATATCAAATATCCTGCCTATCAGATATTTACATTCTAATTTGTACAGGTAGCAAAAATTACAGTTACGAAGTAGCAACAAGATAATTTCATGGTTGGGGAACAGCATGAGGAGCTGTGTTAAAGAGTCACAGCATCAGAAAGGTTGAGAACCGCTGTTCTACCCTGAAGTAGGTTTCCCTAACTCTCTAATGCCCAGAGAATAAATATTGCTCAAGACACATCACTAGTTCAAGGACTCAAAAAGGGCTATTTGGTGCTGGTAGGTAAAGGGATGTGTAGATGAAAGTCTTGTATGGAAACTGGCCACATAACCCAAGAAACCGGACTTCCAGGTTCAGTTAGGTTGGGGCCAGGAACTCTGATGTCCCTATCACCAGCTTCTGTTCCATTTACAACAATCATGGCGGGTGATTCTGTGGGTACCTTCTGTGCTGGACACCTTAGCCGGATCAGGGACCCGCACACTTTATCTGCGAAGGCCTCTTTGTGAACCATCGGCTCTCCTCTGTCACCACTGCTCCATTCTGCTACCGTCTGGCAAAGGCAGCCTTAATGATCCAGAAATGCACGCTTTCATTTGCAAAACAAGCGGTGGCTGGATTTGGCCCACAAGCCACCGTTGACCAGTCTCTGGTTTAGATGGTCACAGGTCAGTAAAGCATCTGCTCCACCCTAGAGCTGAGGAGACCAGGTGCCTTCCTGCCTATCACACGTCTTGAGGCAGACTTCAGCTCATCTGACCTAAGAGCCATTCCCAGAGGCACACATTTTGAGACAGACTTGGGCCACCCATCTGGCCAGAAAGCTGTCTCCTAGGGCCACATTTTGATGAAGAGGCTTCAGAAGGCCTTGCCTGAGGCCATCATGGGATGCTTTAAGGCATCAAGTTCTTAAGGGTAACCAGTAAGGTCCAAGAGGAAGCAACTGGCCTTGCAAGGCATGAGGAAGAGTCTCCTTATCCTATTACCCTGAGGTTAAGATGGTTTGAGGAGAATAGGGGAAAGGGCCTACAGGAAGGCAGACAGACAGCCAAGAGGGAAGTATTGCCTCGGGAGCTGGCTGACTACTACTTCATGCACATGCCTGCGCTGCCTCCAGGCCTCACTGTGGAGAGGCCTGCTCCACAGCTGTAGCATAGGCCACATGTGTCTCCACAGACATCTATCTGTATCATAAGAGGAGGAAGAGGGGGCAGCAAGTCATTTGAGAGGTACCAAGGTTCTTATGGATTGAGCTTCCATTGATGGTGCAGACTGTTTAGGCTAAAAATTCACAATCCTCATGCATGTGATTAGCTGTAGCAAGCCAAGTGGACTGCAGATAAAGAAGGGGTTACGAGAGGCATACAGGAAGGCAAACTGTGAAAGGCTGGACCCAGGTGTAGTGGACAATCTCCTAATGAGCCATAGAGTCCCTGCCCTCCTGTCTGGGGAGACATCCATTAAGTCCTCAGATCCAACCACAGCCTGTGTAGCTGGAGCAGACCAGGCTTCTCTGATGGCTGCAGCTCCCTGAGTAACCCGCTGACTCTGGGGCCAGGAGCAGGGCTCCTTGGGCCACAGATGGAACCCAAGCCCAGGAAATGGCATGGAAGGAATAAGGACTCTTGGGATGGCAGGAGAACAGGGATACATCTCAGTGGATGTATCCTGAGCCAGGATGTATCCTGGATGTCCTGAGCCAGGGATTGGTATCTAAGGGCAGAGATGATGCATTGTACCATAGAGCAGTGTGGCAACTTGAGGGGAAGGAAAATTATGAGTCTGCCTGGCTTTTCACATGGCCAGGGCAAAATTCAGGAATAGTGTGAGAAAAGTTACTTTGCTTGGTACCTTCCAGACCAAAAAATTAGTAACCCTACTTAGGCTAGGCAGACTCCCTTATGATTCCCCCAGCGAGTTGTAACCAATGCAGCCTTTCTTCAAGGCATCCCCCCCAGTCTTAGAGTCCTCTGTGCATTTACTGGAGTCTTTCTTATGTGGACAGATAGCAAGCTGAGGTCCCATACAGCCAGATGTCCCCAAGTAGTACTATTCAGCGAAGCCACGTAGGACAAGCCAGTTAAGAGCATCTTACTCTGTCCTCTGAGCCTGGCTGAAGCCCAAAGTAGGAGTAGCCAGCAGAGGCCCACATTAGGCTGGCTGGAAAAGAGACCACAGGCCCTGCCTGAGCAACTTTACAGCATGGGCCTTACCTCTGTGGTCCCTGGAGTGATAGGGGCCCTGTGCCAGTCCCTTTGGAAGTACATGAGAGTCCCAGGAGCTGGCCAGGAAAGGAAAAACAGTGCTTCTTGCAGGCCTAGACCTGGGCCAGGCATTCAAAGAACATACTAATTACAAAACAAAGTAAAACATACGGAAAGGTCCACACAATACCGTACAGCTATGTGAGTGCTCATGTATACACGCATATAAATATACATGGGTGTGCATGCCTGCAGTTATGTATTACTATGCATGTTGTATATCTACACATGCTGTATGTTTAAGTGTGTTGCTGTATGTGCATGTATGTATGACTCCATAACCATGTGTGGGTATTGTGCATATGTGTGTACTTTGTATGTATGTGTGTAGCATGCAAAAATAGCTTTCTGAGGGTTACTGTGGTCAAGCAGCTTACCTAACCTGTCCCACCAGTAAGCTGGGCAGAGGGCAGGGGGCTGATGACTGCTGATAATGGACAAGACAGAGGCAAAGATCCAGGCAAGACTTACTGCCTGGTGCAGCTCAGGGGCAGCAGGCAGGCTTCCCTGGCTTCAGAGAACCCTTCGAGGGGCTGCAGAGGGCAAGCAGGTCAGGGAGGTGGCTGTGACCACAAAGCAATCAGTCAGAGCCACGCACCAATCTGCCACACTGCCTCCTATGCCCTCAGCTTGGGCGTGCAGGAGGCATGCTCATGGGAGCCTCTTCCCAGCCTGGGCAACAGGTACAAAGGTCAGAAGCCCGGAGCCTTGGGAGGAGGGCAAGGAGAAGAAGAGGAGGCTGGAAGCTGCCATGGACACTGGGAGGGGGAGGATGGGACACCACTCAGACCGTGTTTCTGCCACGTCCTGGAAGCTTCATATCCGTCTAGAGTTGGAGACACACGCACACCCATTCTCCCCCTGGCTAGGTAGATGACAGTGTGCGGAGTGCTTACTGGTGATTCGGTCATCCCCATCAAAATAGACCGTGAGCGGAACGAGACGCCCACCTCTATGGTCGGGAAGGTGGATGGCTCCATGCCTTCTGAGAACCTGCCTTGAGCCTGCTGTGGATGCAAGGCAGGGCTAACAAACAGGGCCTAAATGTTTGCAGAGGGAAGATGGGCAGAGGGCGGAACCGCTTGTGATCCCGGATGTCGTGGGAAGTGGAGGAGGTGGAAAGGGCACACCAGGGTGGTCTGGTGGTTGGGATGGCCACATTCCTGGGGACGGTTGCCACGAAGCATTTTCCCCCCAGCTTCTCCATGGCAGCGACTGTTGCTTCCCAGGGTGTTATGAAAACCTTCAGTTACCCAGCCGCCTCTGGGTGGGAGTGTCCAGCCCTCTTCTTTGGCCTTCCAATATATACTGAGTCAAGACGGGGTCAGTGCAGAAAGTGGGGGCCTGTCCACACTTCCCATGGGGCTGTGGTTAGGAACGTGGGGACTGGGAAGGTGAAGGGGACTGGCTGGATGCCACTGCCTCTCCGCCTGGCATGGCAGCCATCCTGTACACAGCATGCTCTGGGGCTGTCGGCAGTTCCATGACGTCACTGGGATCTGGAGACACTTCTCTGCCTTGGCACTGAGTGAAAGCCAGAACTGTGGACTGACCCTGGGAGTGATCGCTGGGCAGGGAACTGTGATGTGCGGCCCAGGGGAGGCTGCCCATGCAGCATCAGCTTTGCTCCCTCCTGCTTTCCCAATGATTTTCCTTTGGGACTTACTTCTTTCCTGTCTCCTTGCCTTTACATGTGTGGGTTGCAGCAGAGGACATGGAGGGAGAATGGAACTATCTGGAAAGGTAGCCCCAGCTACAGTTTTCACAGTGGAGGAAAAAGCAAAAGCCGTCCAAGTCAGGAACTTCCTAGAGCTGTACCTCCTTGGCTGGTGGGCCGCCAACAGGAAAGGATGTAGGGAGTTCCCTGTGGGTAGCCTAGGCATCAGGGTCGTGGCCTCCTTACTCCTGGGGCAGGTGTTCACTCCTCTGCCATCTGACTGGGTGTCCAGGGCACTTTGCCACACACCATTTAGGCAGCTGTGTCCCCCCAGGGCTGCACTGGTGGTCCTCCTGCTGATTGTAGATTGTCATGTCGTAGTGCTGTCTCCATGACCCCCTGTGCGCCTATCACCCAGCAGACCCATGCCTCCCACCATGCCCAGAAGTTGGATGGGTCCTGAGGCAGCTGCACGTGAAAGCTCCTATCTTTGTCTCCTGCTCTGTGCCACGTGGAGTTGCCCTCTGTACCTGGTCCCTGTTGAACCAACAGCTAGTTGAAGGCACATGGGGGTCATCTCACCCAGCGCCAGACACTTGCCCTTGGCAACCCTGCACTACCACTTGACACCTCTCCCAGCATTTGACAGTCCTCATCTTCACCTCAAGATCAAGGTCTTCACATTCCAAGCAGGAGGAAGCTACACAATGACCCATTCCCATAACGTACATGTACAAAAAGGTCATAATAAAACTCATTCTTTTGTACCGTAACTAAAAGACAGTGACAGCAAAAAATAATGAATTATGAATGATACATATATATAAAGAAGAAAAGGAAGAAGAAGAGGAGGAGGAGGAGGAGGAAAACTGCTACACATGGAATTCTGGGAACTGTTTGACCCTTATTCAAAACCTTAGGGCTGGAAGGTGGTGGCACCCAGCCACCTTTAATCCTGCACTGTGGAGGCAGAGGCAGGCAGGTCACTCTGAGTTCCTGGCCAACCTGGTCTACAAATCAAGTCCAGGACAGCCAAGGCTACACAAAGAAACCCTGTCTCAAAAGAACAACAACAACAACAACAAAAAAAAAAAAAAGAAACAAAACCCTAGGTATTCCTTGGCTCCACCCCTTCCCTCCACCCACACCGTGGTCATCAGTGATTGGTTCAGCTTCACCTTGGAAACAAACCCCAAGCTCCTGTCGTCCTACCTCTGCCCCAGAGCTCTGCTGGCTGTCAGGTTCCTATAGTCCCCTTTGTCTTTTTTGCGCCTGCTTTTTAAATGTCATCACTTCATTCAGAGCCTGTCAGTAGTTTCCCATTCCGTGTAGGATAAAGGACAAAGTCTTCCAGTGACTTAAAGATGATAGGGCTTTTATTACTTTCCTGACCTTCTGTCCTGCTCCGTCCCCCTCACTCTGTGCTCCAGTCACACTGACCTTCTTGGAGATCTTAAACACAAAAGTGAGCTCCTAGCCCAGGCCCTTTGTACTCACTAACCCATCTGCATACATTCTGCCTCTCCCTCGTGGGTCCGTGGCTCTGCTCTACTCTCTCGAGTCACTGTTCAACATCACCTTCTCAGTGAGACCTACCCTAACCTGTCTACTCTGAAAATGCACCCCTACTGGAGGGGTCCCCGCAATGCACACTAGTTCCCTGATCCTTCTTCTTGCCTCCCTAGCTTCAAAGAACTCCACATGCTTCAACAGAGGGAGTTGTTCTCCTCAGGACCACAACTCCCTACCGAGTGGTGTGTCTACAGCATGGCTTTTATCAGATCGCTCTCTTCTTTCCCTAAGCAGGCTGGTGCATAGTGAACGCACAAGCAGCATTTGTTAGGCAAACAAGCACTGCTCAAGTCACCGCCCTTTCCCTCAGGACCTTGCATGGTGCTATTGCCCACTGTCTAGACCAATGGTCTTCAACCTGTGGGTCGAGACCCTTTTGGGAGGGGTTGAACGGCTCTTTCATGCAGGTCACCTAAGACCTTTGGAAAACACAGACATTTTTATTACAGTTCATAACAGTGGCAAAATTACAGTTATGAAGACACACATGAAAATAACTTCATGGTTGGGGGGTTCACCACAACATGGGGTATATTAAAGGGCTGCTGCATCAGGAAGTGGAGAAATGCTGTTCTAGACTGTTCCTCCTGCGTCTTTCCATCCACAACTCAGACAGAAGCCCGCAAGATGACTCAGGAGCTTCAGCAGTCAGATTTGGGGCTGGAGAGATGGCTCTGAGGTTAAGAGCACTGGCTGCTCTTCCAGAGGTCCTGAGTTCAATTCCCAGCAGCCACATAGTGGCTCACAACCATCTATAGTGAGATCTGATGCCCTCTTCTGGTGTGCAGGTGTACATGCAGATGGAACATTGTTTACATAATAAATGATTCTTTTTTTTTTAAAAAAAAAAAAAAAGAAGTCAGATTTGAAGAGGAAGGGATATCTGTCCTCTCTATCCAGGTGGAATTCACTTGTCCCTTAGCTTCCTCCTTCCTCCCTGGGTTCACGCTGGTCACTCTCATATTCAGTGTTTCTTACATCTCAACAGCTACAGGAAAGGCCTGCTTCCTCCTGGCTGGGTTGCCTCTCCAGCCAGCGCTGGGGACTGTTGGTACTGAGCCTAGGCAAAGATGGCTTAGGGTGGACAAGCCAAACACCTGAGCTGAGTGCCAGGTAGATTCACCCGCTAGTGGTGGCCCTTGACAGCTCTGTAAAGGGCCGAGTCCTTCCCGTTTGATGGGCTTCTAGGGAAGAGTTCAGTTGGTCTGTAAGGCTTCATACTCTGTTAAATGGATAAAGCTCAGGCAGCCCACTTGGCCCCACCCTACCCTTCTGCCCTGGCCTGAGCTAACTTCCAAGCCCTCTGCCGTGGCTTTGCCTTGAAGAGGCAAAGTCACCGCTGCCACTCATGGGGCAGAGCAAAGACTGAGGCTGTGCTGTAGATGTGGAATCCCCAATTTGGGTGGCACCTCCCAGCTATTAGCCGGGCAGAAGGCAGGCCTTAAAGAGACCACAGGGAGCTGACAGGCTGGTGAGAGGCACAGCTCTGGAATGAGACGGTGTCCAAGCTGCAGACATCATCTGTGAATCCCCAGATGCCAGCCTGCCGCCTGGATGCCTCTTGCTGAGGTTTTCCAGGCCTGCCTGCTGAGGTTAGTAAATCCCCAAGGACTGCCCATGTGTTGGAAGAACTCTTACACATATTTGGACGTGACGGGTGCTCTGACAGGCAGTTCACAGACAGGGAAACTAAGGCAAGCAAGGCTTACATAACTGGCTTGGTGAGACATGGTGAAGCAGAGGTCTGGCAGGGGCCAAGCCTCTTTTTTCTGTCCAGCAGCCAGGGACTCATCTGTGCCCTGGCCTGCCGACCCCCAACTCTGGCCCTGCAGCCCAGCAGTGTCTGGCTTGCAGAGCAGCCTTGCTCCAGGATGGCCCCTGTCCTTGCCTGGCTCACTCAGCTGCCCTGGGAGCCACTCTGATGGGTTGAAGCTTTAGACTGTTTTAAATGATTTTATTAGTAGTCAAGTATTTAATTTTGCACCCATACTGGACTTTGGTTAAGGGGAGGGAAGCACTGAAGAGCACAGATATTAAAAGGCTGGTTGGAGCACTGAGGTGGTGATAATTCTGTACACTTGCCATGGGGCGCTGTGCCCACGTAATAACGATATGTTGCTTTGAAACTTCTTCATAGAAAATCATGATTTCTTTTAAATTTCATAACTCATTTATAATGAAAGAAGGACCATGGCTCTCTGGTTAAGTGGGGGAAGGTTTCGTTTGGCCTCTGCAACTGTTTCTAAGGAATGTACCATCATCCACATTGGTGTACATCAATAACCCTGGCACTCCAGAGGCTGAAGAGGAGGAGGCTAACCTGTGCTACTAACCAGGACAGTCTCTCCAAACCTCAAAGGGAAACCCCCAAAGATTATGTTAAATATGTGCATTGTAATCCGATTCTAAGTGCATATCAACCTAAAGATTGTATTTGATACCAAATTACTTCACTATCTTAATGGGCTTTTAATTCCAAAGAACATTTACAAGATAATGTTTGGCTGTAAATGGACTTTTCCAGTCCAAAAGGCCGGAGCAAGGGCAGCTTGAGGATACTGCTAAACTGCCTCAGGATCCACAGGGGTAAACACAAACGCTGAAGACCCATCCTTTTCCCGCCCACCAAGCAGCAGGTCTCCTGACATGTGTCATACAAGCCCACCCTGGGACACAGGATCTTACTTTGAGTTCAACTTTCAAGTTCATCCAAAAGGGCAAGCCAGTGTGTCGAGGTGGGTGCTACTGTTGATGGCCCTCCCGGGTCCCTTCAGACAATCCCCAGTACATACCCGTATGTCACTATGGTCCACAAACAACAGAGCTCCACAGGGCAGTGTCTGGAGCCTGTGGTCCCCTCCTGTATGCATCTCTGAGGCGAGTGCCTGTCTGAGAGGTTGGCTGATGTCACTGTATTTTGTTTGGTTTTCCTGGAACATAAGAAAGTAACGCAAGCAAAATTCTTACCATTAGAATTCTTACCATTTCTTCCAGGATGTCCTCTCTGCATCTCCATTTTAACCAAAATTTTTGATGGTAACTGTTCCAGAATCTCAGAAAAGTTGGATTTGGGGGCTGTTAACTCAGCTGGTGGAGTTTTTGCCCAACATGCATGAAGCTCTGGGGTTTGTGCCCTATGTAAATCCAGGCACAGTGGCACGTGTCTATAATCGAAGCACCTGGGAGGTAGCGGAAGCAGTATCAAATGTAAGGTTTCATCAGCTGCATAACAAGTGTGAGGCCAGCCTGGGCTATATGAGACCCTGTCTCAGAAAAGCAAAACAAAGAAACAAGCATTCCCTTCTCCCCTTTTCACTGCCAAGCGGTCACGTCGCCGGCCCTCCTCCATCTGCATTCTTTTCTGGTCTGTCGGTGAAGTGAGTTGCCAAAACAATAGTTCACAGACTGGTTCGTTAAGACAAAGTCTTTTTCATGACCACAGTACGATGGTCAGGATCGAGACACCGAGTCCAGTCCACTAAAGGTTCGCTGTAACCCATCTAAGCCCTGTGTGCAGCCCTGCAGTCTTCCCAGATGGGCGTCCCGTCTCGCTGCAGTCTGTTGACCTGGGACAGACCTATGGTCTCAGACCCTATCAGACTATGGCCTCGGAGCACCATGGCCTTGGACTGCTTAGGAAGGAGCTGTCTCTCTGTAGTCTGGCTTGTCCCGGGGGTCAGACTCGGGTCATTTGCTCTTGAGTGAGGTGATGTCCAGCCATCCTATCAGGAGGCAGTGTTGTACGTAGGTCCTGTGTTGATTGTGGTTACCTGGTTAAAGGGAAGGCTGCCTGTTCCCCATGGTCAAGGGTTTCCTTTGTGATTCTGTGGGGAGGTCGCTGGAAACCTACTAGTGTTCAGTCTTTTACCCTGTGGCCTCCATTGATTCTTCGTGCCTAAAACAGTTGTTAATATTGTGGTTACCAAATCATTTCCCAATTTCATCATTCCTTCTAAATATACTAGTTGGCTTTTTACCATAAAGGATAGTCGTGTGTGTGTGTGTGTGTGTGTGTGTGTGTGTGTGTATGTGTGTGTGGTTTGCCTGCATGTGAGTGTGTGTATCACATATGTTCCTGGTGCCCTTAACCACTGAGCCATCCCTCCAGACCTTTTGTTGTTTGTTGTATTCTGTTAGTTTGAGATAAGGTCTCTCACTGGATAGGCCAGGCTGGTCCTGACTTTGTGATTCTCCTGCCTCTGCCTCTCACGTGCTGGGATTACAAGAGTACACACCATGCATGACTTTTCTTTGGCTGGTATTTTTATTGATCATCAAACTTGGGATAAAGTCAAGGGTCTTATGCATGCCAGGCAAGTACTCCACAATGGAGCCACATTGCCAGCATCTAGGCATTAGAAGGAGAAGTCCCCCGGGCACTGCTACATGGCTGAAAAGGTATTCCAAGTGAAGGTCATAGCTTCATGGCTGCTGCAAGTCCCTAGCGTTCTGGAAAGCTCTACCCTAAGAGAGTGTCTGCTGGAAAGCATGTCCCCAGGTGGCCTGGCTGGAGTGAGAATGAGGCCATGTGTGAGCCTGTTGAAGGTCCTCTGGGGTCACGTCTCACCACAGATTCATCCATCTATCAGCCCCAACTGAAAAATGTGACCCAAGGGAAGCCCTGCCTCAGCCAACGCCATTTTGTATTTCCTCTCCTTCCTGGGATGGAACAAATGGCCCTTCAGGGACAGTGAACCCGTCAGTAATGAAATTGTGAGAGGAGGAGGCTCTCCCAAGAGGGTGGCTACTGGGGAATGGCTAATGGATTAATGTGGTGGCCAGCAGAGCCTGGGAATTCCTGGCCCCCCTCAGCCCATGAAACCTAACCAGTCCTAGCCTATTGGAGCTCCTTGACCTCCCATACCTGGGGCATTTGCTTCATTGAGTGAAACCCCGGAGCACTTCAGGCCCACCCAGGCCCGGGATGTTCTCCATGAGTATTCTGAGGCTGCCCAGACACAGCTCTGTACCCACCTATCCTCACAGGCCCTGGGTACCAGATTGCCCCCCTGGAAAGTGCCTGCCTATGCCTCAGTCTCCCAGACACTGTGTTTGAGATCACAGGGTCACAGCCTGCTTATCGGATCAAATCCTCCAGGTTAACCTGGGCGCTGCAAAGCTTCCTTCCCTCTCTGAGAATGTGCACTTGCATCAGAATGGCCGGTCTCCATACACATGGGAGTCCAGGGCTCAGTGGCAGGCAGACTTGCACGTCGTGTATGCTCTCTCTCTCTCTCTCTCTCTCTCTCTCTCTCTCTCTGTCTCTTGTGAACAAGAAGGCAGGAGTGGACAAGAGTGCTTTGTGAGGATGGCAGCCCCTGTGTATCTCACAGAAAGTAACAGCCACACAGTGAGGAGAGACTTGTGTGTGCTCTCTTCACCCACAGAGAGTTAGTGCCAGGACCCAGGCCACAGTTTTCTATAGAACTTGAGGTGATTCTTCTACTCCACATTTTTGTCTCCATACCAACCACTGCTGGTATCTCTGCATCTCTCCTCCTGTAATGTTTTCCCTGTTTGGCCTGTCTCCTCAATCCCTCCCTTCTCTTCCTCTTCCTCTTCCTCCTCTTCCTCCTCCTCTAGAAGCCTTCCTCAGAACTCAGCAGATGTCAAATAATGCTATTGTGAGTAGACTTCCAGTGACCCAGCAGTGCTACTTGTACTTTTTAACATCATGATATTGCCTTGTAGCTATGTGAGCTACACCAGACACTGATAACCTGAATCAAAGGTTGCCGAGGAAGGTTCTAAACGCAATGTATGGCCTCAGGCAAGGCTAGCCCAGAAGATTTATTTATTCATTTCATTCTTTCTTTCAGCAGTTAAAAGTACAAACTGCTCTTCCAGAAGACTCCAGTTCGGTTCCTAGCACCCACGTGGGACAGCTCCCAACTGCTAACTGTGGATTAAACAGGCATGTGCGCGCTGCCACAGGTAGCAAGCACTCTGTATACATGTCCCCCTTAGTCACGGAAGGCAGGTCCCCAGATCCCCAGTGGCTTCTGGGAGCTGTAGCTGCACTGCATTTTTCTCAATGCTACAGTCTAATTGTAAATTAAGAATGAACAAATCAATAGCAGCTAGTAGGTTGGAGCCATCATAAAAATGGATTCCAATAACAGTTATGTGTGTCTGTGCTGTGGCCGCCCTGCTTGTATGCCTGTGAGATGACAAAAGATTGTGATGACGGGCTGGAGGGAGCCTGGTTTTGCAGTTGGAGGTCCAGTCACAAAGCTAACACAGATGTGATTGCTGTTCACAGTTTCACAGATGGAAGGTTCGTGCTTGCTGTAGTTCTTAGCCACCACGGCATCCAGGTTTTATTTTTTCCTTATTAAGTAAAAAATGTCTCCCTTTTTAACCTAGAGTGCTTACAGCTTCTCCTTGCACAACGGTGTTGCCCCTGTAAGCACTCTTACTTGATCATAAATATTGCAGTATCCCAACAGCCAGTCTTCTTAACCCTGCTCAGTATCTAATAGGCAAGTAGCATATACAGTGTGGATACATCACAGGGACCATCCACATCCCCAGTGAGATGGGACAGGAAACCGGCATGTGACCTAAAGCCCATGAGTTGTGACCTCTGGGATTTTTCATTTTGTCTTTTCAGAGCATGGTTAGGGTGTGTGGCTTAAACTACAGAAGGCCACTCTGCAGGTGAGATGGCACCTGGTGTCCTGGAGGCCTAGATGTGAGTGAGCAGGTGTAAGAGATGAAGAGAAGTCCAACATGCTCATTCTCCAGTCTGGGTCACCCGTGCTGGCCACACACCTGTCTGGAGCACTGACCTCTAGCCCTGAGATGGGATGGAGGCAGAGCACTGTAGGCCTGCGGGGCAATGCACTGAATTGCAGAGAGAAAGCCCCAGAATGGGCTGACAGGCTGGGTATCTCCTGAATACCGGCCCACCTGGCCCCCTATGCGGGCTGTTGAAGGGATTGTTAGAAGAATAAAGCAATGACTCAACACTAGAAATACATTCTGTATTTGCTAGCATCTATACATACAGTGAGGACTGGGAGAGGTTAAGGAATTTGCCCAAAGTTATACAGCTAGAGATGTAGCATCAAGATTTGAACTCAGGGAGTTTGGTTCCAGAGTCCCAATTTTGAGTAACTACATAGCTCAAAGAATAGTAACTATAAAGCTCAAAGATGCGTAGACCTGCCAGCAAGCTGCAGTGAGGGGCCACAGGCTAGGCCTGGAGACAGCAAAGCCTGGCTGGGCCAAGTGGAAGGGCGAGGGCCTTCCCCTGGAACCACGCCACCAGGTTCACGTGGAGCCTGACAGCTCCCAAGGGCAGCCGCGTGCTCTTCCCATGACATCATACTGCCTCAGAACTCTGAGGCCAAGGATTCTTGGAATGCTTGATTCATCCTGGAACAAAAATAATACTGCGTATTTATAACATGCCTTTGTACCCCAAAGGCTTTCCTGGGCTTTATTTCATTGAAAGCTCAGGCCAGCCTTGTGACTACACAGGAATCAGAGAGGTGGGAAGCCGCCCTGAGCAGGCCCTAGCAGAGGTGTCCATACTCCCATGCCACAGTTAGAAATGCCGAGGCTCAGGCACTGTGTGGCTTGACAAAGCCACTTAGCAAATCATCGGTGAATGAGACGCCCAAGAACCCTGGTTTCCAGCAAGAGCAGGATGAGGAACTCATGAGCTACCAAGTTTCCCCAGCAAAGACACTTCCTTTTAGCTTCTGCCTTACCAGAGATAGAGCCCACAGCTCTGCCCTCCCTCCTCCAAGGGGCAGCAACAAAGCCAAAAGGCCACCCTGAAACTTGGCCCCAGCCGTATCCCCCAGACTCCAGCCACAGGCACCACAGAGGAGATGGGCAAAGGATTGTTCCCAGTGCAATTGGAACCCAAGGCCATGCATGGCTCCTGTGGTTCACCCCAGACACAGTGGAGCCCAGGGTGGAAGACTGTTTTCCACACAGCTTTCCTTCCCACAGGCCCCAGCCGACTCCTGTCCTTCCCCTTGTCGCCTAAGCCTTTACTTCTGCCTGTCTAGCCCTTCTGCACCGCACATTGTCTCAGGATGGCCCGCAGCGCCCACACACATACACACACACACCCTGTGACTTTGGCCAAAGTCCTCCCCATAGCCCTTGCAGTGACTCTGCAGCAACCTGGCAGGGTCCTGGGCCTCAGGACCCTGAAACCTTGAGCCAGGAAAGCATAGTGGTCAAGATTGTACATGCAGGGGCCAGACTACCCAGTTCTAAGCCAAGCTGTGCTGGCCACTTGCAGAATAGGACAACACATCCTCCCTGTGCCCTGCTGACCTCACTGTAAAGTTGGGGTAAGCAATGATACCCCGAGGGTGAGCAGAAGCTGTGCCTGGCACCCTGTATGTGCATTGCCTACGTTGGCTGTTCTTGTCACTGTGACTCTGTCCCCCTGACACCTCAAGTCCTCTGTTACCTTGAGCCCTCTGAGCAGGGCTGGCTCCAGGGTGTTCAGTCTGCATACTGCACAGAACAGTGTGCTCGACTGAGTGCTGGGCTATGACTGTCGTGATCCCAGACATTCCTGGATGGAGGGCTATCATTTTCTTTCTGCTCTAGGCTCTGCATGTTGCATGCTTCAGCCCCTTCAGCCCCTTCAGCCCCTTCAGCCCCTTCAGCCCCTTCAGCCCCACGAATAGACTGAGTCCCTTCTCTCTGCTTGCTTGCCCTTGCCTTCTGTCTCTGGTAATAGCTAGGTCTAGCTTCCATAGTTGGTAGGCTAATGTCTCTGAACCCTGGTGTAGGAATTGAAGTACCCACTGTGGGTTCATGAAAGCCCAGGACACCCAGAGCTGCTGTTCCTGCAGGTGATTGCAGAACACGCTGGGAGGAGAGACAGGGTAAGGTGGACAAGTGTAGACAGTGACCTTGGTGGACACCAGGAGGGCAGGGGCAGGATTCTGGGCTGACTTAACTCCAGATGGGAATGGGACAATGCTGAGAGGCTGCACGGGGACACCGGACACCTGCCACTCACTCACACAACCCTCAGAGGACATTTCAGTGAGCCCAGTGACAACATGGCTCAATCTCCAGGTGGAGCCAGTTTAAATTAGGGAGTGATGGATGAACCAGCCACAGTTGGGATGAGTGTTTTCCTGGCTGCCTGGCACTCAGGGCCGGCGAGACCTTCCACAGGACAGGAGCTGGTGAAACGCCACACTTCTGAGTTTTCCCTAGCTTGCAGAACCCTCGGTTTTGAACTGCTTCTTTCCAACCCTGAGTAAAGAAGAAAGCTGCAAAGCATGGGAGACTATAGCATGGTGTCAAGGATAACAGTGGTGTTCCAGTACCCACTAGCCCTCGGGGATGTGGGGAGGACAGAAGGACAAAGTATACTGTCTTTTCCTAGCTGAGTTTCCCATCATCCTGTAAATGGAAGCCGGAGGAGCGGTTGGCTCTTTGTCTCTGAGTTTCATGCACCAATGCTGGGCAAAGAAGCCCTTGTGCTTCAGGGAAAATGCCTCCGACACTGCACCCCTGAATTTCATTGTAGTCTTAGGTAGGGGACACGGGAGCTGGTGCAAAGAGCTGGTCCTGCAGAGGTAGGCAGGAGTGAGGACAAGAAACATGAGCCTCTGTGGAGTTTTCGAGTCACTCGTCCAGGAATTTTCAGAATTTCGAAGCAGACCCACAAATTATGTGGTGAAGGGTCCCACATGGAGAGAGCTATAATAAGCCAGTGGGTCTTGAACTATCTGGTTGGGAGCTATTATGAAATTTTTAAAAAAATGAACAGAGAAACATTTGTTTCCATTTGGCCTGATGTTAAAACCATTAAAAAAAAATTTTTTTTTAAGTTATTCTCCATACACTCACCTCCCAAAATGCAGCTGTGATGTGTTCTGAGAACTTTTTTTTTCCTTAGAAGTTTTAGAATAAACCAAAATCTCTGATTTCGGAACCAAAAGAAGAAGAGTCGACTAATGAATTGTAGAAAAAGCATGCACTAGCCATTTCATTCCAAGACTTTTTTCCCTTGTCCAAACAGCAAGTACTTCCAGGAGCTCATGTAGAATCTTGTTCTTGTCCCCTAAGCCATCCTCTCACCTGAGAATGAGGGCACATCAAACAACAAAAAGGCCAAGTAATAGACACTTGCACTTTTCGGTGGCTGTGCTGGGTGTATGCACAGGGCCGCCCAAAACCAGACCGCATGTACACACGTCTGACAACAGATGCAGCCCTCTGCTCACCCACTTTTAGGAGTAGAAGCAACTCACCCTGACCCAGCCAAACCCAAACCCACAGATCTCCTGGGGAGCAGCCAGCTGGCCCCTGAGGAAGGTATCAATGAAACCCAGCACCAGCAAACACAGAAGAGAGCACGCTGGCTCTGGCCAGCTCACCCAGCTACCACTAATAAATATTTGTGAATGGCCAGAGCAGGGAAGCCTGAGCCACCATGGTTGGGGAAGCGGGCCCAAGCCTATGTCTGTCCGTGCTTCCAGCGGCCCTCTGGGCTCCTTGCCAGGCAAAGAACATGGGCCCACTGCGGTTGTTTCCACAAAAGTCTCTGGGAGTTCAGCCCTGTGCTCCTGGGAAACTGGACCTCAGAATAAATGAGGGACAGAATGAAGGTGGCCTTCCTGGTCCTGAGTGGACAGGAATGGCATCTCTGAAAGCCTTAGTGGGCTTATCTATAAAATGAGAGGAAAGGAGGACAAGGGCTCAGCTCATTGGTGCTCATGGAGCACTTGCCTAGCATGTATGAGGATTTGGGTTCCATCCCCAGTATCTCTCTCTCCCTCTCTCTCCCTATCCCTTCCTCCCTTTCTCCCTTTCTCCCTCCCACAGATACACAAGAAAAGGTTCATAGTCCACATGCATACAGAAGACAGTCCCAGCAGTTACTTGTCCTGAGAAGAAGGCAAACTAAAGAGAGACTTCGTGCCCCCTCCTCCAGTGCTACCTGCACTCTTGCTCGGCTTCTCAAGGGAAAGCTGCTCCATGGCCAAAGCTCCACGTATAGGCCTGCTTTTGGACCCAGTATGTCCTAGTTAGAGTTAGTAGAGCTGCTGTGAAACACCAGAACCAAAAGTGCTTATTTGGCTTACATTTTCATATCACTGTCATCAATGAAGGAGGTCAGGACAGAAACTCAGATGGGGCAGGAGCTGATGCAGAGGCCATGGAGGGTTGCTGCTTACTGGCCTGCTCCCCATGGCTTGCTCAGCCTGCTTTCCTATAGAAGCCAGGACCCCCAGCCCAGGATGGCACCACATACAGTTGGCTTTCTCTAGGGTTCTGTAACACTATATCAGTATTAAGGGGCATGAAGGCACTCTCAGCTGTACCCCCAGTGCAGCTCAGAAGGCAGCCTGGGAGTGACCAAGACTGGCCGCAGTGCTGTGAGTGGTAAGACACTGCCTCAAGCACAGGCCTAAGAGAACACTTCTGTCCTCTTCCGCTGCCTTCCATCCACACAGCAAAACCTTCCCACTTGGTTTCCTGGTGCAGAGTTCAGTATGCCACTGGCTGGTCCCTGCTGACAGGGCATTGCCATGCAATTAAGGAGCCTTGCTCTGCCTAAAGCTCCACAATCATGTTCTAGGGCTGTGGAACCAGTCACCAATGGGTGTTGAAAACACAGGCCTCTCTTACTGGTTTGCAGGCAAATCCGATGCCTCTGCACACTGGTGACTTTGTGTATGTACAAACTGCTTCTCCTTTTAAAGACCCACGTCAGCAAGGATTAAAGGCCCACCTGGTAACCTCATTTTAACTTGTTCATGTCTTTAAAATTGGCTTCAGAGAGTCACATTCTGAAGAATGGAGTTAGGGCTGTAACACATGAATATTATCAAATAATGCTGACTCTGGGGGACATAGCTGGAGGGGGTGGGGCAAAGGCAGGAGGGTTCCCCACACCTTCTGTAGGCCTTTTTCAGATCTTTCTTCTGTATTACCTACATTGGCGTGTCATGTGACATGGATGAAATGCAGCTTTTTAGAGAAAGCTGGATGGCTCGTGGGAGGCTCAGGAAAAGTGTTGAAATGACTAAGGATCCAGGCTCTGGCCCCCTGCTCCAGTGTTCGGATGAAGAGACCCTACCAATCCACTCTGTAACCCCTCCTCTCTACCTCTCCGCTCTCCTTTGTAGACGGCAGCAGAGACCCCCGGGAGGGAACAAGCCCCAACAGCACGGTGACCATCAGCCAGGCAGTGCCAAACACAACAGGGACCACCAGAAATCCTACCAAGGGGGTTCAGGGCCCCACCCCTCAGGGAGGCCCACACACCACGGCTACAGCCAGAACCGACGCTGGCACCATGGCAACACGAAGCATCCGCCGGGAGACAAGGGAGAAGCAGGCAGCCACCGCAACGCCAAAGAGACCGTGACCATTGAGAACCCCAAACTTGAAGACAGCCCGGGAGACACTGGACACAGTGGCCTGGAGCCCCCCTGCAGCCCTGATGCTCTGACCCCAGCAGCTTCCGAGAGGCCAACCCCTCAGCTGCCAGGGGGACCCGAGGCTGAGACAAAGCATAAAGACACTGTTCTTCCCGAACGCCTCGGGGAGCGGCCCAAAATCACCCTGCTCCAGTCTTCCAAAGACAGGCTGAGGCGAAGGCTGAAAGAAAAGGTACCGGTAATTGAATTTTCCTTGTTCTCTTGCACCCGGGAGGACAGCTGAGAGGTAGGCACGTTGACGGGTGTACCTTGCTGGAACATCATGGGTTGGGATGGGGCCCCTCCCTAAAGGGCCGTGTGGACCCACCACACCAGGTCATCCTTGCCCTGGGTACCACCGGGGCCCCACAGAGAAAGCCCACAGCAGTTGACCACCTTCAACACATACCGGCTCCTCATCTCCTCCCTGTCCCCCCAGAGGTGCTGGAGACACAGGGAAATTACTAGATGCCATGGGGCAGGGAGCTGGGTCCTGCTAGCCCTGCTCAGGGAGTCAGACAAAGGATCCCACCCTCATGCGCCACTCAGTTCTTGAGTGGGAGAGCAGCTGGTTTTTCACCTGGACCCTACCTGGTGAGCAAAAGTTCCAGAGTTCTTGAGGTGTCACTGTGTCGCCTCAGAGGAGTGGTGTCTCGGAGGAGGAACCACCTCCTCCTCCGTGCATGGCCACGGAGAGCTGGAGATGGAGCCTCACGTCTCCCTACAGCTAGAGCTCCCGAGTTGAGAACAGAGGACCAGCAAGGTGTCTCACTGTATCTCAGACCCCGCTCCTCAGCCGAGGTCCCACACCCCAGCAGAGGGGGCCATTGTGTTCTTGGGCCACAGGTCTATTCTGTGTAGGTGCATACAGTTTGAGAAAACCTCATGCCACTTTCTGCCTTTCCAGTCTACAGACTTAACCAAGTTACTGGGCCCTCTCATACAGGCATAAGCTTTGGTTGGTTGGTTGGTTGGTTGGTTGGTTGGTTGGTTGGTTGGTTGGTTGGTTTGGTTTGGTTTTTTTTAAATTTTCCTGTTAGAAGCACCAGCCATTTGGATACCACATAGGAAGACTCCTCAGTGCTCAGTATTTGTGTGTAGACGGACACCAGCACAGTTTGCATAGGATGCTAAGCCAGGGATAAGTCCACATGACTGACCATGCGTTTCGAGCAGGACATTGGGCGGCCACACCCAGGCCACTCCCAGCACCACTGCAGGCATTCTGGGGAGACGACAAGATGGCCACCCCGAGCCTGGCCTTCCCCACCTCATCTTCTCTTTGACCCAGTTTTCCATTTATCTATCATCTTACTGCATCTTTGATAATTCCCATTATATCATTTCTAGATTAAGAGATCTGGTGGATAAGGGGGGGGCGGGTGCAGGGGGATCCTGGGTAGAAGGTAGAACTCACAAGCAATGTCAGCCCTGGACATCAGAAAAGCTAAGGAAAAAGTCTGCCAAGAGCATGTGTGGCATGAGGGTCTCTGGTGGGAGTTACTGAGCACATAGCACCCTTCTTCCTGAGCTCTCCCTTCATCCTTCAGACCATCCCAGTCCTGCTGAGATTTCAGCCCCGCTCAGGTGTGTTTTATTTGTATTTCCCATACTCCCAGGACGAAGTGACAATTGAGACAAGCAGCCCTCAGCCAAACAAGATGGACAAGTTGATGGAGATTCTGAACAGCATGAGAAACAACAGCAGTGACGTGGACGCCAAGCTCACCTCCTTCATGGAAGAGGCCCAGAACTCCACCAACTCCGAGGAGATGCTGGGAGAGATTGTGCGGACCATCTACCAGAAGGCAGTGTCGGACCGAAGCTTCGCCTTCACAGCTGCCAAGCTCTGCGACAAGATGGCGCTCTTCATGGTCGAGGGGACCAAGTTCCGGAGCTTGCTCCTCAACATGCTTCAGGTAACCGGACACCGACAGCTGCTGCCTACTCCCCTGTCCCTCCGATGAGGGTTATTGCTAGAGAGAGGGCTGCAAGTCCTGATGGTGGTCGAACTTGTCCCACGTTCCTTCCTCCCTTGCCCGATTAATTATAGAAAATAAGAAGGCATCAAGGGGTGAGAGACTAGTGGCTGGATTTGTGTGTGTTTGTCTGAGTGCTCCATGGTTACGAAGGACCAATATAATTTTATAGGCGCTTTTTGTTTGACCGGCCTTTCTCTTGTTCTATTTTCATGATAAGGGCCTGGCTATTGGCCCTACGCTTTGACCTCTGCGTGTCTGTGCCATCATGAACTTGCTGTGGACCTCTCTCTTCCCCCTCCTCCTCCCTTGCCTCCCAACTTTCCCCTTCTCATTCCTTCAACCCCCAAAAGCTCAATGGCTGTACCCTTCGTGCAGCTGGGATGGCAAAGCCTTGTGGGTCAGGATGAGGACAGTCTGTCTGCTGTTGCACTGAAGTCCAAAGCAGGAGGAAAGTGTGGCAAACCAAGATTTTCTTGGTGCCTGGTTGTATACCTGTTGTGTATGGTAAAAGTTGACTGGTGACCCCAGATCTAGTGACACAAAGGAAAAAAAGGGCAGTGGAGGACAGCATGGTAACCATATCAGGCCAGAAGAGCTTTTTTATTTTTATTTTTTAACTCTAAATGGGGGAAAATGTCTTCCCTGTTATTTTGTATAGCAGAGCCAAGCTGAGATAAAGATTGTGTTATCAGGCCTACCTGGTAAAGCAATCCCCTGAAGTGAGGAAGGCAGGGATACAGGCTAAAGGGACCACCAACAGTACATAGGTGAATAGGGTGACCCTCTGCCAGTGTCCAAGCAGTGCCACTTCTGAGAGCCAAGGGGCCTCCCCTCACAATTACACTTGGACAACAGATGTCCACAGGGCACCTGGCCACCTGCTTTATGGTCTGCAATGCTGTCCCTGAAAGCAGAGGGGAGATCGCTGCTGGCCCACCTGCCTGTGGTGCACTGGGCCCCGTGCCCGCCTGTCCTCTTCTGTGTGTGTCTCGCTGTCTGCAACCTGAGCCTCCCTGGCCAGCCCCAAGCTTCTCTCCAGCCTCAGGCGGTGATCAGGTTGCCATTCCTGGATCGCCCATGCTCCCCTGGTGATGAATTCCCGCATTACCTGAGGGATTTGCACATCGGCATGTTCCTCGCAGGCCGGAATGTCCTGGGAGAGTGGAGAGGGTGACAAACAGGCAGGAGAAGCCCATCTGCCATGCAGCACCAGGCTCAGGGGAGTCAAGGGCACAGCTGGCCTCAGACTTGGTTTGGGGATTTCTTTTTTTTTTTTTTTTTTTTTTCCAGAAAAGGGTAAGGGTGGAGCACAAGTTCAGGACCATGGCTGCTGGCTGCCAGCAATCCATGCAGCAGACAGGAACACAGGCTTTGTGGCACCCAGGAAAGATGACTGGCTGCAGGGGCTACCCCAAGATGGGTTGTTTCTTCTAGCACCCATGGCAAGAGCAATTTAAGTTAGTGAAATCGTATCGTGGTCCCTAGCTGACAAGCCAACTCGGAGTGAGTGTGCTGAGACACAGTTGGACGAGCACTGGACCAAATGCTGGAAAACCTGAGGCTACACATGGTCCAGGCTTCAGCAGTCGGGGCCTTGGGATCTGGCAAAAGTGACCCCCCTCTTCTTACTGCTCCAAGACCTGGCCCTGAATGAAGCAGTCTTAGGTTCCCCTGTCCTCGCAAACTGCCCTCCCTCACATTGTCACTCAGTGATGAGTGACACAAACTTTATGACCAGCACCAGAGGCCAGCTAGTCCCAGGGGTACTCGCATCCTGCCTGCTGCTCCCCGTCACCATCCTACAACCAAGCCAAGCCTCTGACTGCACTCTAGTGAACAAACTCCCCCACACTGGGACGCCACTCCCCTGGGAAATTTGCCAGGGTCTCCCGCTCTGTGCTCCAGCTGTAGCCTATCTTCCCCTGCTGATCACCTGGCCCCCGGTTCTGCCACATGACTAGCACTGACCAGGTATCCAAGGACACCAAGCAGCAGCCTCGGAGCTGAAGGTTTAAAGTATGCAAGGAAGACAGGAACTTCGTGTTGTGACCACAGGAACCCGTAGTGACAAAGGAGTGCATGCTCTCATCGCCCTACTTCCCCGGGCTCTGACAGGCCAGCATCTCCTCTATGGTGTGCAACTCTGGGTCCGGTTGTCTGCTCAGTGCCGGAACTGGCAGGCCATGGTCATGGAGAAATGCTGTTGTAAAAGGAAGGCACCAGAAACTACCCCTCTCTCCTCCTCCAGTCAAGAATGGAGCCCCGAGAGGCTAACAAGACTCATATTGTAAGCTCCAAAGGTCCATGCTCCTCGTGACCTATAACACTGGGGGAAAGGCCATGTGCCCAACTGTAGCATTTGTGGTTCATCTGTAGACCACCCCCAGTGGGATCCCTCTTGACACTGGAGCCCCTGATGAGCTTGGCCAAAGTCCTTTGGACAATGAGGAAAATCTCTCTCTCTTTTTTTTAAGTTAAATTTATTTTTTTTTAATTTACTCACTTTATATTATGAGGAAATTTTTAGCTGTGCTGGGTAAATTGCTCAAGTACCCATGGATCCCATGACTGAGAGGAAGCCTGCTTATCTGTGTGAGCCTCTTCAGACTCTGCTGTTCCTCCCTGCAACCAAGGAGGTGGCTGGTAGAACAGGCCTTTCTGAGAAGTGTAACTCATGGCCACTTGCCACCCAACCTAGCAAGTCTAAAAGGAGAAGCAGCAGACCTGGGGACTCACCCACTTTCCCTCTTCACACCTCTAAGGAAGTCTGTCTTCACTGCCCACAGCGCCCTTCCCTCCTGTCGCTCTCCCTGGAGTTCCTCATCTGTGTCCTCTCAGTCCCACTTGACTCTGGATCCCCAGCCAGCCCCATGTTCGGTCTGGCAGGCTGTGAGCCGGCCCTCCTACTGTCTGATATGGCTGTCACACAGGCTGTGAGGCCCAGCTTAGTGACATGCACTGCAAAGGGACCAGGTGTGAAGTGTCCCGTGCACACCCCACCCAACAGCTGGCTCTGGATGTGGCTCTCCCTGGCTGAGTGCTCTTTCAGCCTGGGCTTTGGCATGAGGAGTCAGAAGCATGGCAGGGAGAGGGCAACCTTGAATGTGGTGAATACTCAGCTGCAGAGGTCCAAGATTCCTGCCAGGTTGGACTGAAGCACCCACAAAGTGGGAAATGGGATATGGAAGGTCCTTCCCATCTAGACTCTCTCCATCACGATGTCAAGAAACCTGGAAACACTGATTTCCTTCATGAGTCCCATGGGCCTCAGTGGACCCCCATCACCAAATCCCACAGCTCAAAATTAGTCAATGTTTACATCTACACTGGATTCAGTTTTTACTTTAGACATGGGTCCTTTCTTAGTAGTGTGTTCATAAGTGTTCAAAATTCTATTTATCAAGTGATTATTTCTTAAATGTCATTCATATGTCAAGCTTAATAGTCTTCAACATGACCCTGTATTCCTACCAAGCTTCCTGTGATGCTGCCAGGCTGGTCCAGGGTCCTTGGAAGCGAGCATTGAATGGTTTGTAAGGGAGGGGTCACTTTCATGGCTAGGCAAACAAGGCACAGACTCTTATCAATATTGGCTGTCCAGCCTGAGAATGCTACATTTCAGACCCAGGTGCTCTGTGGAACAGAGACTCTCAGCCACTGCTTTGAGGGATCACATGGAGAGCTGCGGCTTCACTCTGGGGTCCTCCTCAGGCCATGTGAAGTGAACGTCACTGCCAGAAACAAGGAGAGACACTAAGACCGCCACACTGTTGTCATGTGCCGACCAGCCCCTCACACAGCGAACCAGCTAAAATTTATTTCTAAACTGCTAGACTCTTTGCTGAGCCATGTGGGGCACTCAGACTGGGTTGGTGGAAAGACAGGAGAGGGAAAACTTAGCTGTGGATAGAATGCTTTCACCTCCAACCTCATTTTCCTTTCTGTGGAGACACTGGGCTCTGACATCCCAGGGACCCTTTTTCACGCTTCCCATCACCATCCTGAGACTTCCCCACCCTGGAAAGAGGAGCGACCCTCCGCTCTCCTCCTGGGTCCCTCCGTTCCCTGAGCACACCTTCCTGCTTCCTCTTTCTTGGCCTCTGCCGTTTGTTGGCATGGCCTTTATGTGTTTTAGAGGAGGGCCTCACTTTCACCCCCAGTCCTGACCAGGCCACCCAGTAGGGCTGGCGGCAGCCACCTCTGTGGCTCTGCCCTGCCCGTGAGGCTCCCACATCCTTCATGTGCCAAGCTAGCCAGCTTCTGCACATTGATTGTTTCCACTTCTTGGAGACTGTGGGCTACCCCTGGCCGAAGCAACCAGAAAACTCCCTTGATGCTCATCAGGGAATTGCGGTGCAATCCTGGGGAGGATGAGGGCTCCGGTTTCATGGGGAAGGAAGAATGACTGTGCCTCTTTTTATGGGACCTTAGGAATGACAGGAATCAAAGGCCTGAGCCCCCTCCACCCAGTCACCGCCCTCTGCGTTCCCCTTGAGCTCAAGGAGGGCTCTCTTGCCTAGATCTGCTTGGGTAGTACAAGTTCAAGCCCTCCTCTGTTGAAATGTGTGTGCCCTGTTTAGCCAAGAGGTGTCTGCATCTGAGCTATGCAGAGAGAAGTATTATTAGAGCAGGCATCAGTGTGCCTGTAACTGAACCCAGCTCTCCCTAGCAACTGTTGCTAACAACACATCTAACAGAAGAGTGTGATACCTTTTTTTGAAAAGTGGGGGGAGAAAACCTCTTCATCTAGACCAAGTTATAAACACAGCAGGGTTGTTGTGCAAAGTCAACACAAAATCAGAGTTTGGCACTTGGCCAGATTTCAAAATAGATTGCTGTCCACCAGTAGCTTTTAGAATATGACTATAGCCTCTTAAAAAGCTGATCTCAATCTAGAGAATAGGAAGTTAGCGTTTCTAGCCAGGTTTCTGGCCTAGTTCAGCATTGTTTTTGCGCCCTTGGTATAAAGACACAGTTGGATGGTGGTTCTGTAGGGCTCTCTGGGAATGCCTTTAGCTCTGTAGGGATTGGCCAGATCCTGTGATCTGTCTGGCTTTATCAGGACATCAGAATCTGGCCATAAGCCCCCAAGATATGTACTCCCCATCACATCCCTTAGCCTGCTTTCTCTCAATCCGTACCTCTGTCCTGAGTCTGAATTACAGGCTTTGGAGGAGGAACCAGGCTGTTCCTTTAACTGATTGTATGAGAACCCTCCCCTGCTGTCTTGGTTTCTGGAAAATCTAAAACCATTCCCTGTATCCTAGTATGTCGTGCTTGCAAGCCTCGTAGTCTACAGAAGAAAGGACAGGGCTGGCCATGGCTCCGGAGTCAAGCAGTTCTGAGTTCTAAACTTCTCAAGGGCAAGAGTGCTAGCTATTGCTCTTCTCAAGCTCCTGGTATCATGACTGGTACACAGCAGATGCTCAATAACTGCCTCCCTGCCCTGGGCAGTGATGGAGCATTGAGTTTGGGGCCCCAGTGCTCCTTGGGACAGAAGCCCATTCCTGTGAGTGATTCCAAGGTGCTTTCCCCTTACATGCATATGTGCGGGCACATACACACACACACACACACACACACACACACACACACACACATACACATACACACACACACAATCACACACACTCACACATGAAGAAAGTAGTTTAGCAAAGCCACAGCTCTAAAAGTAGCTGTCTAGGCTCCTAGCTCCCTTCCCATTTCCCAAGTAGGACAAGGGTTAAGAGCTTGGGGATGTCCATTCCGTAAAGCCATCTTATGGGGACTGTGAAGTCTATCCTGGGGAAGGGCAGGATTGGCCCTGTCCCTCACACTTTGGTGGGCCAAGGCTGCCTAAGAGAACACTCCTTTCCACCCCAGTCCATGTGACCTCCTTATACTCTGTCCCTCTGCCTCCTTCCCCGCTTGCTGCCACACCCACAGCTGAGCCCGTGTGCATTGCAAGCATGTAAACTAATTTTAATGTTGGCTCAGCTGGGCTTGCCCAGGAGAGAAGCGCATTGTTCTGAGCATTCCAAAGCTGGGGCAGGAGCCCTGGGCCATCACCACACACTCTCCCCTCCAAGGCTGCTGGAACCAGCAGGGACAGGACACAGGGCTAGCAGGTAATGCCAGCCCTTCCTCACAGGTGGGTCACAGAGGATGATTCCCCAGGTCCACCGAGGGTCTCATTTTCTCGAAGGCCTGGCCTCTGAGAACCCACACTGAAAGCCAGGCTTAGGGAGGGCCATGCAGAGCTGGCACACTCATTGGCAGCCCACAGCAAGCTTGCGTCATGTGCCCCAGGAGACCGGTGGTCACAGGAGCTTGGCCCTCTTCAGAGTCTGTGGCAAGCTAGGGCTCTGGCTGGGAGAGCTGATGACTGTCTCCACACTCAGCACTTAGCCATGCTGGAGCCAGAGCGGGTCAGAGCCATGTACCTTGCCGCAGGCGCCCTGTCTGTCCTTTCGAAGGGAAGGAGTAGATTTTATCTGCTTTTCCCCAATTGTACGGTTCTCTTCCCAACCTTATTGAGCACCTGCTGTGTACCACATGCTCTGGTAGGCCTGGTATATGTGTCTGTTCGTTACAGACTCTCTAGTCCCCTTATCTCTCTTGAAACTAGTCATGGGTACCAGCCAGGTCTCAAGTACTCATTCAAGGAGCGAGGTCAGTATTTAGGCCAGATCTCTCTGACTATTAAGTCGTGAGGGTAGAATGAGGACATGGTGGCTTTTGGGGGCACTGAGTCTGAGGCTCCAGAGCTCTGAGGTGCTCAGTAGGGCAGAGCAACTGGCAGTCTGAGCATGACAGCACCCTTTGAACACTAGGCTTGGCAGCACATGCTTATGGTCCCAGCATTTGGGAGATGGAAGCAGGAGGACTAGGAGTTTGACAGCAGTCTGCGTTACTCACTAAGGTCCAAGCCAGCCTGGACAACAGGGCAGCACACTGTCCCAAACCAAACAAAGCTAGGCCATCTGGAACAAACAGCTACCCTTTGAATCCCAGGTCTCTAGGCAGGACTTCTGCTTTAGAGCCAGAGCTAGGACCCTGGGAATACGTTGTAGTACGCTCCTGCTGCCTCCTTTGCTGAACCTGAGTGTCCAAATCCATCCTGGTACCCAGTTTCTGCCCTGGAAAAGCCCTCTAGGCTATTGCAGAGACTGAATGAGTGAATGTACCCACAGGCCTCAGAACAGACCTAGGCCCACAGTGATGGCTGCCCCGTGCCTACTGGGAGAGCAAGTGGCCTGACTGTCTCCAGGCAAAGACCACCCTTTGCCAAAGGCTTGAGACGAATCTCCCATTCCCTTGCACACTCACTTTGGGGTAAGACAGGTGATGGGTGCCTGTAAAACATGATCTTAGGAGAGGCCTGAGAAGTTGATAGCTTTTCTTTTCTAGCCTCCCTGGTCTCCAGGCCGGAGATCCCACCCCAAAACATCACCTGTGTCAAACCATTTCTTTTTTACTTTTTGTTTGTGTTTGACCCCGGAGTTTCACTATGTAACCCAATCTGGCCTTGATCCCTCAACCCTCCTGCCTCCTTCAATGAGTAGATTTGTCTAAGCTCCTCTTATCTGAAGCTTGTGTCTTTGGGACAAAGAATTATCAATGTCCTAACCCTCCGCCAACGTAGTAGTTAGTCTGCTGTAACTATAGGCCGGAGCAGCCTTGGGTAGACGGAATGGATGGTGGTCAGGTGCCTACCCCTGCAGAGGGGCCCTTGTTGGTCTGCTTTTCTAGTCACTGGGCTCAGGGAGCTTTCCCCGGTCAGAGACGATTTCACCAATACCCATGTCCCTGGCCAGGCCTTGTCCTCCTTATTGCATGCCCTCACCTCTCACTCTGGCTCTGTTTTCCCTGCTAAATCCCCTGAGAGAACTCGACCAGAAGCGCCCCTGCCCAAGGCTGTCAGGCAGGTCCCTCAGATAAGTGGGTTATCGGAGAAGGTGGCTCGGGTGTCCCAGGCCCCAGAGGGTCACCCCTGGCTGGCTGGCTGGCAGTTCACCCCAGCACCTCCTCCCGCTGCTGTTCCCTCACCCAGCCAGGCAGGCAGGAGACAGCAGATCCCTTCTCACCACCTGCCCCGGGCAGCCGCTGGGAATCTGAGCTATGCTAAGCGACTCCAGATCAGGGCATCTCAGCCCCAGACAGGGCGCCTCTACCTGCTGCGCCACCGCTGGAAAGCTGGCACCAACCAGCCGGTGGAAAAAAAAAAAAAAAAAAAAAACCTCCCTGCTGGTTATGTAACTTCTCCCGAGCCTGGCCCTTGCTACCCACCAAGGCTTCTGGCCACCCTCAACCAGCCACCGCAGGGGGAAAGGGAAGGGTCTCTTTTTCAAAAAGGGAAGGAGATAGCTCTGTTATCATGAGACCTTCCTCTGGGTCCCACCTGTGCCAGGCCCATGGATACGGAAAGAACTCAAAAGATTAAGGGTACAGCTGAGCTCTGAGCAAGAACTCTGGTCAAGGGACCAAAGCCAACAGGCGGGCATGGTTTTAAAGAGGAGGAAAGAAGGGACCCCTGTATTGTTATTTTTGTTTCAGCATTTTTGTAAATTATGGTCACAGACAACATAAAATCCACCACTTGAACCATTTCTAAGACACCAGCTCAGCAGCACCAAGGGTACTCACGATGACCATCGCCCCAAACCTAAGCACTTTTCAAACAGCAGCTCTCTGTCCCCTGGCCTCCACCCTGCTCTACCTCCAGGGAATCCCCACTCCTACCACCCACATGGATTCATGGGTACCACATTTCTCTCTGAGTGTACCTTATTTCACATAGCATAACAGCTTTAAACCTCACTCGTGTGAGAGCATGTGTCAAGTTTTCTCTTTTCAATAGCTGAATAGTATTCTGTTGTATGTGCATGCCATCGTTTATTCTTCCATTGGTGGACACTCGGTGTTTCCACCTTTTGGCCTTTGTGAGCAGTGTTGCTATGAGCGTGGATGTACAGAATTCCTGATTTGCTTCTTGCAGTAATCTGTTTAGAGGTAGGATTGTTGGTTCACATGGAAATTTTATGTGTAACTTTTTAAGGAACTGCCAAATGGTTTTCTGGACATTTTTAATGGAGGAAATGTAGTCAATCGAGATGCAAAGAAATTACATAAGTGAGGGAGAGGGAGGGTACCACCTCACCTGAAATCAAGCTGAGAACGGGAGGGAGTCTGTAAGATGATCCAGCTAGGCACTGGAGAGGCAAAAAGGTTTAAATTAGTAAGACCTGGGAAGCTAATATGGGCTCTTAAGCTATAGAGTTTCAGAATTCATTAAAAAACCGCAGACCAGTAAAAACTTAAAATTCTATATAGATTATCTAGTGCAACTCACTCATATAGATGAGAGACCAACATCCCAGGGAGTTCATGGGGACATGGCAGTTATAAGATATTATGCTTTTAGGCAGCTTACACTAGAGATATCACTGTGTTTTGTTTGTTTGATAAAAATAATTTGTGTTACATTTAGAGAACAAGTGCATGCATTCATGTGTGTTTGCTTGTATGTCCGTGTGTGTGTGTGTGTGTGTGTGTGTGTGTGTGTGTGTGTGTGTGTATTGTATCTGCATGCCATAGTATGGTTGTGACGTCGTAGGATAACGTTTGGCAGTTAGTTCTCTCCTTGTGTGTGTGTCCTGGAGATTGATCTCTCAGGTTATCTATCAAGTGTGGTAGCAATCACCTGTACCACTGAACCGTCTTGCCAGCCCCAGTCTAGATATTCTGAGGGGCTGTGTATTGCCTGTGAAGGGAGCATGCAAAGATTGGTGCCCCCCATGCCAAGATCGAAATTTCATGCAGACTTTACTCCCAGGCCCCTTGGGAGCCCACTGCTTGGCTGGCGCTGGCATGGAGGATGGTAGTGTTTCATTCCCAGAAGCTAGAAGCTGGACTTAACCCGCCATGTAGACAGCTAGCCAGAGCAGGAAATGTAAATCTGTTCTCTGACCCTCGGTAAGAGCCCCAGCGGGCCCTGAAAGCTTCTAGCTTCTAGTCATCTCAAAGTCTATGAATCCCCGTATAAGCAGGCTTCCCAACGAAGGGCATATAGTCTGTGCTCCGGAATGGACTTCAAGCATACAGCCTTTTAGCCACCTGTGAGAAACTCTGGGAAGCCAGGGAAAAACTCTGCCTCCAGCTACAGCTCTAATCAGGAAGTGAGTGGACAAGAGTGAGTGGAGAAGAGAGAGAAGTCCAGACAGACAGAAAGGATAACTTTTTGCAGAGCGAACAGAAATGCCACACAGGCAGGAATGTCATGTGGGTCTCCAACACAGTGCTGCAAGAGTATCTGCTCAGTGTTTCCAGGCATCCAGGTTCTGTACCCTAGATAAATGAGGGCCCCTTTACACAGACAAAAGCTAGCCAGGTTCCCTGAAGAAGGCTGCCGGGAGGTCAAGGGCACAGTGGGTGCAAGAGCACCAGGTGGGGTGCACGTCATCTCTGCCTCCATGACTCCCAACCAGGTGAGAAAGGCTGCAATGTTTCCTCCAGCATGGACTCACCTCTGTCCTGAGGAGACACGGGCCACAGGCACAGGAACCTGTTGTGCCAACCAAGCCCTGGGAAGTCAAGGTCAAGGTGAAGGCTCTTACACACTTCTAGGTCCCCACCCCTTGCTGCCAAGCACCTCGCCCTCGGCTTTAAAACCTTTTCCAATGGACCAGAACCGAAACAAGCCTTTAGAGAGAAACAGGCCAGTGCCTCACTGGCCCCTCCCCTCCCCTGATTCAGGCTGGTCTCCAGGCAAAGGATGAATGACCCATTTGAGACAGGGAACCACCTATAGGGAGTGAGTGTCATTTGACCCTCTGTATGCCCTCCAGGTCCCCAGAACAAACCCCACATGAGAGAGTGGGCAATGCTTCAAGCCAGTTTGAAACATTGGGGCAGGCATGCTCACGTAAAAACAATGCCCTCCTGAGGCGTCCACCCATGTCCCCCAAGTGACCACAATCTTGATAGGCCCCTGCTGGGCCCAGGCACATTTTCCAGGGTCTGTGCACACACCTAGACCTATGAAGAAAGGTCCTGCAAGCCACCACACCATGCTCCCATCAGCTAAGCAAGGCTAACACAATACGAATGTGTAGCTTGGGTGGTGTTTGGAGGTAACCCCTCTCCATCGAAAGTTCCCGGATACTCACAGGCCATGTGTGCTGAGTAATTCCAGGTTCCTTGGCACAGTGGCTTCCGCTAGACCTCAGTCACCATGTTTTTAAAAACACTCAAGTGTTTTTAAACGCTTGAGGTGTTTAAAAAACAATCTGGCCAGGCACGGTGATACGTGTCCTCTCAGAACTTAGGAGGCTGAGGCAGGGGGATTGTTGGATTTGAGGCTAGCCTGGGCTACAGAGTGAGACCCTGCCTCAAAACAAAACCAGTCTGACCGGAGGAATACCTTTCTAAAGTGGACTTAAACACAGAGTCCTTTGATTCAGCCTGCTGAGCCATAGACACTTCCCTCCAGTGACCTACTTACAACCTAGAGAAATGGCAGGGACAGCCAGCTACCAGCTACCTTCCCCCGACCCTAGTACGGGCCCATCAGAACCTGCCATGCCCTAACTATCCACTTGTTCTTTAGTTGGCTGGGATCTTGATGCCCATCTCACAACCCTGCTCCCTGAACCAACTTCTTCAGGGAAAATCCACTCAACATCCTGTCATTCCTTCTGTGTTCTCTGAAGACTTGCCCCTCCAAGTCTTTGATTTGGAGAGATTTCTGAAAATTCACTGACACCCTTCCCCATCTCCCTGGAGAAGGAGGAGGCCTATCCTTTCATGACCATGAGGAAGGAAAACTTGTTCCTACACAAGCCCAGGGCCACATGCACACTGAGATTTGGGGCTGATACAGCCACAAAGACAGCTCTTAGCAGGGCTAAGTGTAGAGGTCCAGCTGGAGTCCTGAGCTCTGCACCATTCAACTGCACTGAGGGGAGGGAGGGGTGACTGTCCTCTGCCAGCTGTTCGGAGCAGTCAGTGAGGAACGTCAGAAGACCAGGCCTGTAAGTGGGAGGTTGGTGGCCCCAAAGAGAAGTGGGAGGCTAGGGTCAAAGCTAAGATGGGCTTGTGGAGAAGTCTGTGGTGGGGTGGAGGAGGGCCAGTGTGGAGGTGTGTCCAGCCTAGGGGGGATGCTGCCCAGCCAGGCCATGACCCTGGGCAGAGTAACCACACTGGCCTGTTCATCCTGCTGGCGCCGGCCTCCCACGAGTTCAGGCCAAGGCTGCATTTTAATCCAAAACTCGGACTTCTATCTCAAGTGTTGTAAGCTTCCTGCCAGTCTCAAGCCTCCAGCGGTATCAGGGGTTAGACAGGGCAGGGTGCTCATCTAAAACCCAGGCCAGACTTATGGGAGGGCTCCAGACCTCAGGGCTTTACCTAGCAGGTGGCATCAAGAGCCTGTCATCCTTCTATGTCCACTCAGAAGCTGCCTTGGCCTCCTGTGGACAGGCCCCTCCCCATTCCCAGATTGTAGTTTCTGAGAACCCTAGAGGGATCCTGGGGAGACTGGAAGTCTGGAGCCAGCCCCTTGCCTAGCTGCCTCGCCAGCCTAAGTGTACCTATAAGGAAAATGAAAGCCTGGGTGAGGACCTATCCTGGGTACCCAGCCCTCTGACCACCACTCACCAACCCCCTAGTGCCTGGAACTTGTGCGGTCAGATAGAGGACAGGGGTGGGGATAGCCTCAGACATACTGGGGATGGGAAAGGAAGATGAATTTCCTCAGGGTGTGCTTTACAGATGACCAGGAGCAGGGTTAAAGGTCAGCACCGGAGGAAGCACCCTGAACTGCAGAAGGTGAGACGCTGAGCAAGGCTAGTCTCAGCCAATCCTTCCAGGAGCCTCTTCACCCATAAAATATGGTTGTTAGAAATGGTTTCAAGCTGGGTGTGGTGGCGCATGCCCGTAATCCCAGCACTCAGGGAGGCAGAGGCCAGCCTGGTCTACAAAGTGAGTCTAGGACAGCCAAGGCTGCACAGAGAACCCCTGTCTTGAAAAAAGAGAGAGAGAGAGAGAGAGAGAGAGAGAGAGAGAGAAGAAAGAAACTGTTTCAAAGTCCCTTCAAGCTTATTCCAAAGCCTTCAGACTTCTGGGCCATGGAGACAAGACTCCATCCCTACCATCCCAAACTGGGCAGGCCTATAGCCCAGCTCTGTACTTGCATTCCTTTCCCTACACACCCACCTTGTCGACCTGCTCTGTCCACACTGCCTCTGGAGGCAGCCCTGGGTGAGCAGAGCAGCCTGCAGGGGGCACCAGCACACAAGGCGGGCCTCACCCCCTGCACTCGGCACCCTGGAGCTGTCCCACAAGGGTCTAAACCAGGTAAAGGCGACTCTACCATGCCAGGCTCCACCAAGAAACTTTGGACTGGGGGTGAGCCTGAACCTCCAGCATGGGCCATGGGGACCTCCAGGGCGGGCTGGCATCCCGCTTATATGTGAGGTTCCTTGAAGCCACAGTCAGATCGCAGAGGTCCCAGGCAGACTAGGTGGAGGGTGAAGTAAGGACAGTGTTTGTCCAGAGATGCCACTGTGCCTAGGGAATCCAGCTGCCCTCAGGGACCAGAACACTAATGAGCTCAAGCCCTGGAGGCTGCATATTTCTAGCACAGGCAGGTTGGTTTGTCTGGCACTCTGTGTTCTCCTCAGACAGGAGGTGTGAGGACAGGCCTGGCTGTCAGCAGTCCTCCCCCACTGTGACAGGAGTGAACAGGAATCCCAGAGATGAAGAACAGGCTACTGCCTTCCAGGCCTCTCTACCTTGGTAGATAAAACAGGCTGCAGACTTCCAGGCCTATCTACCTTGAGGGTTTGGGGAGGCCTTCCTGGAGAGTGGAGGCTCCCTGCCCTATACTTCACTCTCATCAGGCCACCCTGGGTAGCCTTGCCCAGCACTGCCCTCCTGCACACATTCCCAGTGTATAGAACTGACGGGCCTTAGGTCTCCAGTGATGGGAAGCTGTGGGACCCCTGAATTTTAATACCACCAGTTTGTGCGAGGGTTATTTGGCTCTGTGTGATGTTGAGACTTCTAGTGGGACACTTTCTGGAGTTATTCAGCAGCTTTGTTAGGATACCCCTAAAGTAGAAAGTAAGAAAACTCGGAGTCCCAGAATTCTAGAAAATTATCTGTGTGCTTCCCAGCAGCTGGTTAGTGTGGCAACTCACAGCCTGTCTTTTAAGGAACTCAACTGCCAGGCAGGAGAATAGATGAGGTTGCTTTTCAGAGCCCCTAGCTATTCAGATAGAAGCGCCTGCTGTTTACAGGACCCATCAGCCATTGGTGGAAGGCAGGGGTTCACACTGACCCATCTGAACTATGTGGCCCAGGGCAAACTGTTTTCCTTCTCAGGGCCTCATTTGGCTAAAGGACGTTCGAACCATGGGTATGTCAACATGATGACATAGACCAGTATCCTGAGCATCTGCATTAAGGAGATGGAAAGGAAAACCCAGAAAGGCTGAGAAACAAGCAAAGCCATGCAGCTAGTGGAAACAGTAGGAGCTGGGGCACATCCCTGGTGTTTCACAGCCCACCTTCTTAAAATGCAATGTCAGCTGAGTACCCATGGCCAGAAACACACTTAGGGGTTGGTGAGGCCTGATGACAAGGCAAGTGTGAGGCCTGATGAAGCAGAAGGCAAGTGGCCATGAAAGGAGACAAGAGGCAGGTGTTTTTGGTGGCAGTACCGTTCGGAGCCTACAAACTGAATAGTGACCTGTGTTCTCCTGCTGTCATCCTGAAACCTAAGACTGTGGAGAGCACTCCTGGCCGGTGCTCAGTGTGGGACTGGGGTCTGCACCCTTGTTCCCTATCTTCCTGGAAAGCGGGACAGGTCTTTCTCTACTGTGAACAGGCAGCAGGCTAACCTGCCTGAGCCTCCCCATCGTTTTCTTTCCATATGATTCATGAAGGCAAGAAAAGGAAATTGTTTGGTTTGTTTGGCTGTCCCTTTCCTGGCCGGGGGTGGAAGGGGTAAGGGGAGGCAGTGGGTGGAGGCCGGAGGCTCCAGCTCTGGGTGGCAGAGGGTCTGCAGCTAGCTGGGATGTTCTTGTGTCTTTGAGCAGCCTTCATGGTCAGGGAACGTCAAAGCCCTAAGGAAGCAGATGATTTGTCAGAGGACACTGCATCTTTTGTTACCTGTTTACACACCTTTAACTACTCTCTTCCCAAGCCCGCAAAGGCTAACCCTATACTGTAGCAAGAGCTAGAGACAGGCAGGCAGGCAGACAGACAGACAGACAGTGTGTACTGTGTACTCTTACTGATTAGGGGCCATGGGGTATTCACACAAGCAGCCCGAGTTGCTCAGACAAAGAGCTGCCTTGTCCAAAGCTTTCTCACTGTTGTGGCCTTTTATTTTTAAACAACCCCTATTGCTGTGTGATCTGTCATGACCCCGTACATTGCAGTGGCTGTGGCTGCATTTTGGAATGAGGTTAAGTGGCTCAGGATTCAAAACTGGAGAGATCAGAGGGAGTTTCACTGGAGGGCAAGGGACACTCAATACTGCGCGTTACACACACATACACATACACACACACCTCTGTGGCCTTCACTTATTAGCATATATCTTCTCTCTGCAAACTTGATGGGCCAGCGCAGACACCTTGGCTCCTCTGCCTGATAAAGGGGAAGTTTTCATGCCGGCACTTGAACATACATTGATATGGTCGGGGGGGGGGGGGGAGGTTGCTGCTGGCTCCCTATGCTTCCTCTCCCTGCCTGAACAGAAGGGGCAGTGGGAGTTAATTGACAGGAAAGACCCAGAGGGGCAAACTGGCCAGCAGCCAGTTCAGCTTAACAAGCATCTATTGAGCACCCTGTGTGGCTAGGGACAGAGTACTCAGGTAGGACCTGAGGAAGGAGGGAGGTCTGTCCATCTCTTCCACGCTCCTGTTCCCTCTGTCATTTTACCCTCTCGCTGGCTGGTCTTCCTCCACTTTGATCTCAGAAAGCCAAGCAGCCAAAAAATGCTCCCTAGGGGAATCACAAAGCTCCTCTTTTCTTTCTTGTTGTCAGTCTCCCCAGTGACCCCAAAGGGCTTGCTTGCAAAAGTTTGTTCTCTGGACTTCGTGTTTTCCCCATCTGCTCTACCCTCCTAGCTCCTGCTGGCTCTGGCCCCAGCGCCAGCCCCTGTCTGTCCCTGCAAACACAAGTCAGCTGTGTGTACAGACAAAGCTCGAAACTCGGCGGGGGCTGGGCTGGGCAGAAGGGACATTTCCAGGGAACTCTGGGGGCAGTGGCTGGAAGGGCAGAGACGACCATCTGATTAGCAGGGATTCGGCGACGGCACAGTCTAGGGCAGAGAGGGTGCGGGGGCCCTTGGCTGGTCCCCAGGGACCGGTGGCTGTGGGTGGTGACCAGGGGAGGCAGCCAGGCTGGAAGAAATCTGCTGTTTGAGAAGTGGAGGAAACCGGCTGGAGCGGAGAGATAACAGCGCGTTCTCTGTGTGTCTGTGTGCGTCCGCGTCTGCCGGCGAGGGCGACTGGAGCCAGGCGGTCTGAGGCCGTATCTAGTGAGATTTTTGTTCTGGGTTGTGAAAGTGACCCATGGAGCCAGCAGCAGGGTTCAGGGCCTGGGAGAGAGGACACGTGTCCCTGGCCTCCTCCCCGTCTCTTGTGCTGGTCTCCCCTCCCTCCCTTGGTCAAAGAGTAGAAGGCGGGGGCAGCGTCCTTAGTACAGAGGAAATGGCACAAAGGCCCCGCTTTCAGCTCAATGGAGCCACTCATTTGACATATGAACTTGAATACTTCCCCTAATATTTCTGCCTGTCTCAGGCTCCTTGACTATAAAATGGGGATTTTTGCGTAACCAACGGAGTGGTTGGAAAGTTCTTATGAAGGGTGTGAAAACAGTTTGTAAACTGTAGAGTGCCACATGCAAAGAGTCAAAATGCTGAGAACTTCTATCCCCTGCCCCCCCCCCCATCTCTCCCGGTCTGCTCAGGGAAGACTTGGTTAGAGGCAAAAGAGGGAGTGCAGGATGAGGACAGGACTGAGAATGCAAAAAGGGGACTCCTTCGTAAACCCGGCAGGAAGGGATCTCTCCCTGGGTGGGAGCTTCACTCCCAGCTTGCTGACTCAAGGAACAGGTGGCCAGGGTTGGACATGGACTTCTCCAGGGAGATAAGAAAACTGAAAAAAGGCCCTCACCCATGGCAGCCAGGGGTCTGCCTTGCCTGGGGGAATGAATTACAACCGCTCAGAGATGTGGGGAATCACCATGCTTTCTTTCCTTTCTTAAGCCTCAACTGCCCAAGAAAGCCAGGTCACCTTCTCATCCCCCCACATCCCTGACCTGGAAACCAGCCAGATGATGTGGAAACTCAGAAGGAGCTGGCAGGGGTGGCAAGACTGTGAGTCTGAGAGAAGCTGAGCTATTTAAAGCATGCAGCGTGGGGGTGGGGTGGGGACATGAATGCCACCTACCCCAGGGGCCTTAGCAATAGCTTGCCCTCCCCTGGCCCAAATCCTACGCCTCGGGCCATCCACAGGACCGTGGTTCAGATGTCTCAGCTCTGAGAGGCCGCATCTGGTGTGGCATAAAAGGGCAGCCCAGCCTGGCTAGAGGCTTGGGTCCTTCTTTCTGTTCCTCCAGGCCAAGCTGATCTAGCCACATAGGCGCCTTGGTCCCCTGTGCCTTGTAAATGAGGCTGGTACTTAGAAGAGGAATAGAAGCCTGTAGCCCCAGACTTGGAGGGCCAGGGGGAAGAAGCAGAACTGGGAGCTCTGCCTGGCTGCCACTTTCTTTTTGTGGTACTGACTCCTTAACAAACTCTGGGTGTGTGTGTGTGTGTGTGTGTGTGTGTGTGTGTGTGTGTGTGTGTGTGTGTGTAAGACATCTCCAACTGCCAGCTACCTGTCTGGACTTTGAAGCCAGTAAAGAATGTTCTTCTCTCTGCAAGTAGCCTAAAAGAGGAGGCTTGTCAGATACAAAGTACCACTCAGGCCTCACAAGCGGACCACCTGAGAGTACCTTAGCAGAGGGCTTTCTACAGATCAGCATATGGACCAAAGCTCTTCTCACTGTGTGGCATTGGTGGAGAAGAACTGTACCGAGGCTCAGCCACTGCTCTTTCTGGGAAGGGCCGGCCCTTGCTCTGAGACTACAGGCCTCCTACTGTCTTGGCACTAAACTGCCCTTTCTTTTATGAAGTGATGGATGGACACTTTTTGAAAAGACATTCTTAGCAAAGTAGAGTGTTGGCAACTCTCAGCTTTATCAGCCCAAGAAATCGCGGAGCTTGGGACTCTTGTTCCCAGAACAGCAGTTTGCCAACACTCAGCTATCCCAGGGCACTGAACAGGCCAGGAGTGAAGGGATTAGCAAGAGGCAGGATGCAGCCTGGGCGCTAGTGTCTGGACCTACAAACCCAAGACTGTGATAGTTCAGCCTCAGAGCTAGCGTCTGGACTCACCACCAGCTCCTGCTCTCTCACCATGTGACTTGGAAATCGGCATCACCGCTGCATGCTGCCACCATGCATATAGTCCTGGCAGAGCCCAGAGATGCTATCCAGCCTGCGTCTAGTGGCACATGACAGTGCGAGCTCAGGGGCAGCTATCACAGCTCACCTCCATAGCCTTCCATATCCAGACCCGTGTCCTAGTGCCCAAATGGGCCTTCTGGCTGCACACAAAGATGTCAGTTCCACATTGCTCGGCAAACAAACTGATGGACAGCCTTATCCACATGGAGCATGCCCATTTATCAGGCCAGCACCACTGTATGGCAGGTAGCATTCCAAGAACAAATGGGAAAGATCCTCTTCCACTCCTGAGGCCTTATACTCTTATGGGGGTGGGTACAGAAGGACAAACATACTGAGTGCTGTTACAGAGGCATGTTTGAACCACTCTGAGATATCACGGAGTCCAAAGATAGGACTCCTATGAGACAGGTTCTCAGAGAAAAGGGTGGCCGGTAGTCGGCACCAAAAGAAGAAGAATGCAAGGAGCGTGCTGAGCATAAGCAAAGCAAGACAAACCACGGGTGACTGATCCCGAGCACAGTGTGCGCTGGGGCAGAGGTGGCCGGGCTGAGGGGCTGGAGCCAGGTTGGGAGGACTATTATGCTACCAAGGAGCAGGAGCCAGACCTGTGTGTCCCTGCGCCACTGCAAAGAGTTTGTAAAAAGAATGGTGATGTTCCCTGACTGATGTATACAGGTCTCCTTCTGCAGCAGGGCGGAGGGCTAGATGAGGGCTGCTGCCTTCTCTGCACATGAGATGTTCCCAGGGGAACCTGCAAGGACCAGGGTAGGCATAAGCAGCCTCCATTTACACAGTGACAGTCAAACCAAGGTCAGAGATTCCCCCGCCTGGGGACTAGCAGACCCTGATTTTAGGTGAGAAGCCACAGAGGGGCTTGGCTGTCTTCAGGACCTCTTCCTTGATTGAACATGCAAAGCACTCTGGGTGGCAGGACCCTTGGGCAGAGTGGTTATGTACGCCTGTGCATGGGAAGAGACTCTCCCGGGCTCAAGGATGACACAGTCAGCCTGAGACTTTTATGCAGGTCAGTCCCAATGGCGACCTCACACTAGGATCTGAGGATGAGGATGCCGAGCCTGGAGGGTTGGGGTCCCTAATCCAAGGTCCTCTAGAGTCCCTTACACTTGTCCCCAGACACATCAGTCTTCCTCCTCTGCAGGACTGGGCATAGCTGTGCATAGCCTCTTTGCCACTACAATTGAGCGAGTAAGGAGCCATACAGGGCAAAGAACTGAAGGCGGCAAAGGAGAAGCCCTGGCAGAAAAGCCTCCTCTGCAGCCTACCTCCCCAGGGTAGAACTGATTCCCACCCTGGGGAACAGAGGCCCCTTGCCTCTGCTTCAGGGGGCCCTTGTACTCTGAGCCCAGCAGGGAATAATGTGAAGAGCCTGGACTGTAACCACATTCCCCCCATAGGTTCATGTCGCAGCCCTGCCACTTACAGGTTTTGTGACTTTGGCCTATCGTCCTGTTCTTCCTGTGTCTTCACCTGCTTTCTTAGATAGTTGATGGAGCTGACAGGAATTAAAGCAGTGCCTGCCACACTGTAAACACTCAATAAATACCCAGGGTTCGAGGGATTACCCCTGTCACTGTGTGGTCATCCGGTGCCGAGCAGACAGATAAAGTGTGCCCCAGTCAGGGACAGGTGAACATTCTACTTAGCCACTGGCCGCTTTTCATTGTGTCAGAATTCCTGGCCTAACCGAATCCAGGCCTAGTACCCTGAAGGTACAAGAAGGATCGGGCCAGCTGTCATCCATGCTTGGCCTCACCCTAGCGTAGCCCATGAGCCTTCCTTTCTGTTGCCAACCCTTCTCCCATCTAGAAAATCCTTTGGCCTGGGCAGGGATTAGGGTAAATGACCCCTGAGTCTTTTGTCCCAAGTACAGCAGTAAAGTTCCTTTGCCCTGTCACTTGGCCTGACCCCCACAGGGGACCACAGTCTCTCCATATGCTTCACCCAGCTGACTGGATGAGGATCCTGGGGCTGCCACTTTGTTTGAGGCCTCCAACCCATTGAGACAGGGGCGGGGCCTGTGTCATGACAACAGCAGTGCCTTTCACTGGTCCTCTTAGAGCAGCTGTGAGGGGCACAGGCAGGAGACAGATGACCAAGCAAGGTTCATTCTGTCCTCAGTATTTGTAAAGGATGGCAGAAGGGTCCAGCCATGAACAACTGTGGCCCTCATTGCTTCTGTGTTAGGCATAGAAGGGAGGAAGGGGAAGGCAGAAAGAAAATGGAGGAAGGGAAAAGGGAAGGGCCCCACACACATATCCTAGAAGGCCTGTCCTCTTGCTTTTACACATCAGTGATCACAATCGCATGTTAGGCTGTGCAGCCCACTCTGCCTCAACTGCTCCTGGACCCTTAAATACTGCTACCCCCAAACCAGGAATGCCACAAGGCCACACCAAGCCCCTAGCCCTGGCCCTGACCTCCAGCTCTGCCTCCTGCATCCTGGGAGGGAGGTGTGTGTGACTGTTGTCTGCTCACATGCTCCACGTCCCAGGGGGTGGGGGGTATCTGGCCATTCACACACTGCCTGCCTCTCTTCCAGAGGTTCCATCGTAGTTCAGATTAGTGGCTCTCAGCTGGAAATAGTCTCTTCTCTGCCCTGCTCTAACTGCCACAGTACTCAGCTCTCCCATCCAACCTGTGTATGCCCTGGAGTGGCCCTGGCAACATGGAAGAAAAGCTGATGGTCCTGGGGGCACAGTGCTGAGGGCTGCCAAGCCTGAGCACGTGGAGTCTCCGCTAGAGTGATATAGGCAAGACCTGAGTGGGAGGTGTAGGTGGAGCCATCTGCCCATTGAAAACGAGCAGAGCTAAGAGCCCCTGCTTCAGGTCTCTGAGTGAAAACTCTCAGGGGGCTTTTGAGGTGGTTCACCTTCTAGCCTTTCAGGGGGAGAAAAGACAATTTTTAGTTTTGTCCTTTTCCCAGGGCAGAGCTAGGAAATGGGAAAGAAGCCAACAGAATGTGAGCTAAACCCTTCTCAGGGGACAGAGCCCTGTTCTAAGGACCTTGCCCCTCCAGCAGAGTTGCGGAGGCCTGAACAGCGGTAGAGCCAGTATTTCAGGCCAGGATTCAGGATGTTTGGGTTCTACTCTGGTCCTCATTCCTGGGAGGCTTCTGGATGCCATCTCACCTCTCCGGGCTCGGTTTCCTCATGGTTGAGTGGGCTGCCCTGCAGCAGTGGGGGCAGAGGCTGTAGGCACTGTCAGTGAACCATGAGACTGTCCTTCCTATGTCCTGAGACAGCCCAGGAGCACCACCAGGAGCCTTTGAACCCTGCCTCCCTGGCTACATTACCTGCCCTGCAACAGCTACATTGCCAAGGATGTCTTAGAACTGAAGAAGGTCTGGGAATCTGTGTGAACAGCCAGAAGGTGAAGGACAGCAAGACTCATATGTATGATAGGGGTGATAGGGGTGGAGGGGTGTGTGTGTGTGTGTGTGTGTGTGTGTGTGTGTGTGTGTGTGTGTGGCTTTAGTAGGGACAAAATACAAGACCCATGTCATGACTGAGACACAGTGACTACACTCAGAGGTGAAAGGGAAAAGAAGCCCTCGGACTTTTGTGCCTGGTGGGGGTGAACTTGACATGCCCTTGGAGGTGCAGGCCACCAGAGGATTCTGAAGATGAGGCCACAATCATGACATAGACTTAGTTGATGGTGGCTGAAACTGTCCCAGACCTGGGGTCCCCCCAGCAGACGTGGGGTCGCCATGCTAAGCATGGAGGTCTGTGGTCAGGTATGCACAGCTCTTTTTAGCAGTCACTCTAGACCACATTGTCCCTTCTTAGCAAGGAGGGCTGAACCAGAAAAGCCTTTGCTCATTACCTTTTGGTTTGGGGATATGTCAGTTGATTTTTTTAGTTTTCTACAATACAATAGACAACAGTAGACCTAGGTTCAAATTCCAGGTCTGTTATGTATTAACTGTGTGATCTTGGGTAAGTTTCTTATTCTTTCCAAGCCTCAGTTTCCTTGATGATAATAGGGGAGGGGTATGATAAGAATGTACTATGTACTATAGGAATTAAATTATATAATATATGTAAAGGCCCTATCACAACCCTGGCCCTCAGGAAAGCCTTCATAATACTAGCAGTGACTCAGCTGGAAGCCAGCTGGGGTAATTGTGATCAGAATTTGCATTTTGGTCTGTCATCAGATATACAATCAAGTATAAATGAGGAACACACCACCTTCGTGGACCAGAGACCCAAGATGTTAAGATGTTAGTTCAACTGACCTCTGTACAACCCAAGCTGGCTTCCTGTTCACACAGTTTCCCTGCCTCAGCCTCCCAAGTGGCAGGAATACAAATGTGAATCGTTAAACTGGTCTCTAGATTCAGCAGTCCCAGCCAGAGCACCAGTATCCAAAAAGTCTCGGAAAAGGAAGGTTTGGGAGCAGTCTGGGGTGTCCGGCAGCTTAAGGTTCTGTAGGGAAGATTAGACTTTGCAGTGGACATCACCCGGTTCCCAAGGAATGTAGGTCAAGAACAAAGACGTTAGAGCCTGACCCCCGGCTTTGAGTGGCAGCTCTGCCGCCTGCCAGTTCATGCTCTTCGCCTCTTGAGGCGCCTCAATGTGCAGTGGGATCCACACAGGACCATTGTTAATCTACTAGTGGAATCCACTCTTCCAACACAACCCCCAGGCTCGGTGGTATCGCTTGGACTGACTAGAGCTTCTTTCCTACTGGGAAGAATAAGGATCACGTAGGCACTATGATATTTGAGAGAGACCACATGACTAGAACACTCAGTAATGCTCAGAGGGGTTCAGGGCCCAGGGAGCTTTCAACTGGGTTCGCAGGGGACATGCACAGAAAAAGGGGACTGGATTCAACCTGCATGCCCTGGTGCTCAAGGCCGGGCAGAGAATGGGAAAGGAATGAGGACAGAGCTTCCTCCCTTCGACCTCATGTCCCATGGAGAAGGAAGTCTGGTGACACAGGCTAAAAGGCTGAGGCTGAGAACTAAGGCATCTTGAGTCCAACCTCCTTGTCTGCGACCCAGACTCAAAAGTTGCTGGCCCAGGGTCACTTGGCCAGAGGTTAAACACAGAGGTAGTCTCCAGCAGGCCTGGAGTGAGCAAAGATCTGATAGCAAGGGTCTGGAAGGTGCCGCCTGGGGCCTGAGGAGGCTTGCTGGAAAGACACATTCCAGGGGTCATTGTGAGTAGGGGACACCACCAGCATTAGTCACCAGAAGGGCAGCCTGCCAAGCCTGTCTCTGGCCCAGGCCCAGCTCAGCAGTTCCCTCCCCACCCCCTGGACACACGTAGCTCACCAGGCCTGGGGATATTTCCAGAAAGTCTAAGAAAGTCCTGGGACTGGGTAGGCTGTGAGAGTGAGTGCCTGCCCAGGGCTGAAGGCCAGGTCCCTCACAGAGAAGCAGACGTGCTGAGGGGAGGGGAGGGGCAGAGGACGTGACCGGCAGCTTTCATTCTCAGAGGCCAGGGATTTCAGAGGAATGCAGCCAACTCTGCCTCTCAAGTTCCCACTTCAGACCCCGCCCGGCTGGAGCCAAGGGCGCCTGCCGAGGCCACCTTAGAAATCAGAGGATGTGTCACAGGCGCTGCTGTGGAAGGGAACACGTCCTGCCCATACTTCTGTGAGCAGACTCACCCCCCCCCCCCATTCCTGAGTGCACCTTCTGGTTCTGCAGAGCCTGGGGAACCCCCCCTTGGCCCAGCTTCCTTCTCTCATTCCCCTACCTAACCACCTTCCAGCCATCTCCAGCAGAAACATCTGTGTTTCTAGGAATGTCACATCAAGGTCATGAGTACACCTTGGGGAGAAGAAAGCTGATGCACCACACCTACAGAATGGCTTCAGTCGGGAGGCATGGTTGAAAAGGGACAACTGTCCCAGATCACTCCACAGGCCTTCTGCATGGCTGGCTTGCCATGATGGGAGAGTCACATGCTGGACAGTTGAGGAACAAGATTGAAGAGGGGGTGAGATCTGCCCAGATGTCCTGCCGCAGGCATGTTTGTGGGATCACTTCAGTTTCTCCTTCCTTCATTTCCCCGTTTGTATAAATGGAAGGCACGCTCTGGATAGACTGGCAGCCTCCAAGGTTGATAGAGCAGAGACCCAGAAAAAAGGAAAAGGGGGCTGTTTTCAGTGAGGTTGGCTGCCATCCACCCTTACCCTACCCCCACACCTACCCCCACTGGTTGGACGACACTGCTCTGCCCACCCAGCCCTGCTAGCCCTGGGGTTCCTCCTCTTAGTGACAGCAAATAGTTGCAAACTCAGGAATGTACTTGTGGCTTGCCCAGAGAGCCCGAGGCCCCGAGATTTAATATGCTGTCTCCCCCAGAGCCAGCGCCGCTGCTGCCCCTCCATTTTCTGATTCCTGGGATTCCACACTCTGTAGCCCTTCCTGTTCACCCAGGCTGCTAATGTCTGTCTGCTCCCTCACTGGGTGTTCAGCTCTCTGCTGCCTGTTGTTTCTGGCCTCTTTTCAAGGGTCCATTCCTATTTCTCTAACTGCATTTCAGGTGACTTCCCTCATGGGATGGGTCCATGAATGTTTATGAAGGGCCTACTGTGTGCCACACCCAGACTACAGGAGGGAGTCAGTAGTAAGCAGAAGAGACCAAACATGCCCTGAGAGAGGCAAGGGATCAGAGTCTAAGCATAGTACTTCTTTCTTGTTCTGTGCAGTATGTGTGCCTGGAATTTGTAGCTCTGAGGGAACCAGCCCACAGTGCAAAAGCCCAAGGCAGGATATGCCTGCTGCATGGAGCAAGGCCAGCAGCTAGGACTGGGAGGACTTAGGTCATCAGGGTCAGGGATCTGCAGGCCACCATGAGAATTTGTGTCCGTGCTGGAGGATTTGAATGTGTAGGTACTGTGACCAAGATCTGGCTCAGGATCAGTAGGTCCAGTGGTCTGAAAGCTTGTGGTAGACAGTGGTGGGTTGGGGCGGGGGCAGCTCACAGGCTTCAGAAGTCCAAGGAAAGGATGGTAGGAGAGCTGCAAGGCAAGGCTGAAGGGTCAGGTGCAATACAAGACATGCTGGTGTTCAGAGGGATGGTCTGGGAGGAATGGACCCCAGGAGCCTTCAGGTGGCATTTTAAAAGCAGAAAAACTTAACTGTAATCCCCAGGGGCAATAGCTAGTGAGAGTAGCTTTTGAGCTGACACTGTAGCCTGGAGTTAAAGTGAGTGGGTGCACCATGCTGCTTGGCAGAAATGAGAGGCAAGGGGCTGCAGCTCCCCGAGAGCCCCCTTCCACGCTGGCCCAGCAGAGGGCACATGGGGGCCAGCTCACCCTTCCTAACTGAGGCTTCTCCAATGGAGGAGCAAGCAGGGGCAGGCTACAGTCCTGTTACCCCAGACCTCTTGATATTTCATAGGAAAATAATGCCATTTTATCATTCCATTCCTCTGTGAAGCTTAAATTTCAGCTTCCAGCAAAGTGAGAGAGAGTGCAGGATAGGCGCCTAGGCTATCTTTGCCCCCTGTGGCTTTAAATAACTCAGGCCTTTCCACACGGCCATTTACAACCCTGGCCTCTGTCCTGTGGTGCCAATAAGATTAAGTATTTAGCTCCCACTATATTTTCTCCTCTGTATTTCTGACAAAATGTTTCTTGCCTCCATGACACTGTCTCAGTAAACAGAATGCAGTTGGCCTTCCACGTGAGTTCTACCTCTACGGTCCGACCAACTGCAAGAAGAAGAAAAATTTAAATATTCCAGAATGTTCCAGAACACAAAACTTAAATGTTCCATGTACTGGGTACCATGCTGTAAGGAAGTGATGTGTAGGCATTAGATTTGACATTAAAAGTTATCTAGAGATGATTTAAAGTGTATACTGAAGGGTGCCATGATTAGTCATGACTACGATCCCATTTTAAATAAAGGATTTGAATATTTCAAGGTTTGGGCAACTACGGGAATTCTGAATAATGAATACCTGGTAGGGCATAGCATGCTGGGTGGCCACAGGCTTTAGTGGACTTTTTAATAAACGGCCCAATTGAAGTTCACCTCCTTGATGTCACCGAAACAAAAAGTTGAGAAAAATGAAGTTACTCAAAATGGCCAAAGTTCCTGGTTTAATTACATCTATCCACCACTCCATGTGTTTTTTAGAGAGATAGTTAAGTATATGGAAGATGCCTGTGGTACTGAGCTGCTTAGTTCGGTGTATAGGTGGGATCCCAAGGGATTTGCCCAGACATCCAGGAGTACATCATACTGGCCATGAGAGCTCAGACCTTAAGGCAGCATTGACTTGGGGCCCTTCTGTACTTGTTACCTTCTCTCCTGCTCTATAGCAGATCCTATCCCACATCCCTACTTCTCTGTAAGAGGTGGGAAACCTGGACCATCTTGAGATACTTTGGTCCTGCTGATTAATGCCCAAAGGATGTCTTCCGGGTCCCAAGGGAGTGCCACAGGGCCGTCCTACCTCATTGATCCCATTCCCACTCCCAGCTTCTTCTTTAGCAGATTTGTTCCCTCCCGGCCAGGTACAAAGCTGAGGCAGGGATGAGCTCTGAGTGATGTTGAGTCACACTGGAGAACAGGATGCACCAAGCACAATCAAGACAGAGGACAAAGGCTTCCATACCAGAGCTAAGGGACACAGCATGACTGAAAAGCTAAGACCCTCAACTAGCTAAGACCCTCCCTCCCCCGCCATCTTGAAAACCAGGCTTCCAGTGGCCTCCTTGGGGTAGAGGAAGGACTGTGGGGCCAGGAAAAGGTATGCTTTGACAGCTGGCTCTGGGCAAGCATGGTGATGGGCCTTTCAGTAGTCAGCCTCTTGACATGGTGCATACAGGGACAGTAGGAATGCAGAGGGGAGTTTGAGGATGCTCACCCCAGAATAGCTTTAAAACTAGGACAGCCTTACAAAGCACCTAAGATGATTGAAAGCAGGTAGGATTGAAGCAGATGCCTTCTGGAGATGCCTGTCAGACCCAAGTATGTCAAAACTCTGTAGGTTTCCCTGATTGTTCAGCAGACCTTCAGGACACAGCCTAGGACATCCCTTCCCCCTGGGCTCCTTGGATATAGTGCATTAGTCAGCACCTGACAAAGAGAAGCATCAGACAGGCCCACCAGCAGCCACAGAAGGACAGACTGATGGGGGATGATGGGCATGCGGATGAGTGGGAAGATGATGCTTGTGCCATTACCTGTGCTCCAGATTAGCTGGCTCCAGTTTGGGGTGGGCATTTGTAACAACATGGAAATGCCAAGTGCTCAGTCTTGCCTTCACTTCCTGTGTTAACAGAAGTTATCGTCACTCTAAGAGTGAGCCATGGTCTGGAAGCAGGTACTGGCTTACTAGGTTGGTCCCCAGTGGCCAAGTTCGTTTTTCCAGAAGGGACAGACTATGAAACCATGACATGGCTCTTTGTAGGAAGCTCACTGGTACACAGGTGCTAACATTATCCCCAGGTACCGAGGCCTCTTCAGAGTCCCCTGTGTGCTGCTGGCTTCGCTTCTACCCAGCCTGATTTCTCCAAGGACATAGTTTCCTGGGGTCATGATTACTTGGGGTTTTTGAGACATGGGCTGTCCCATGAGCTCTCACAGGTGGGAGCCTATAATTCTAGCCAGAACTATGTTCAACAAATCCTGTGTGAATTCTTCCACGTACTGGGGGTGCCCGGTGAGGAGGAAGTCCTCCTCAGTTATATCTTACTTGACACTAGTTTCTTAAAATGGTTTGTAGAGAGGCGCTGTATCTCCAGGCTCTTCCTAAGAGCTGATTGTGCAAGTATAACAAGACCACCATCCTCTGATCCCCAGAATCAGGTTGTACGCTGGAGCCTCTTCATTTTTGATGAGGAGGAAGTCCATGTGAGGAGGTATTTTGGACTCCTTTTTTGTCTTTTTGAGACATGGGTTATCTGTTAGAACAGCTCTGGCTGTCCTGGAACTTTCTTTGTATGTAGACCAGGCGGGCCTCAAACTCACAGAGATCCACCTGCCTCTGCCTCCTGAGTGCTGAGATTAAAGGCGTGAGTCACCACACCTGGCTCGGTATTTCGGACTCTTAGGAGAAACCCTATCTCTTTGTGTAAAAGTTGGATGTTTGTAGGAAATGGGAATCTTCCTTCCCTCCCCCAAACATAAGCTGTAGCCCAATCTTGGAAAGGCCCTCAGCCAGGTATCATGATGCCCCATGCTATCAGTAATTGGAACTGTAGGTTGGCAGCAAAACAACACATGACAGCCTAGTGTCAAAAACGGCAAAATATTTCATCAGGCTGGATGATTTTAGATCAGCAAGAGTCTGTGGAGGAGAAAGCTGGCCTGGAACCATTACAGCAGCAAGGTAATCTGCCTAATACAAGGCCGAGGCCACCTAACCCTCTGATGGCAGCTTACATCCATGCCCTGAACATTCCATCATGGCACCTCATAGCCACCCAGGCTGTCCCCGGGAGAGCTCAGATCAGGCACCTGTTTACAAGCTCAGTTTCTGAAATATGCGCTAGGACCTCTTGAAATCCCCAAGGATGCTGATAGGAGAGGACTGGGGAGTTCAGCCTTAATCTTACTAAGAAGTGTAGCTTAGGATCCTACATAACAGCTTGCCTCTGAGAGTTCAGCCCGAGGAAAATTACTATGTCCTTACCAAAGTGTCCCCAGAGATACCAAGACTTCCTGTAATGGCTTCCCCAAAGAGAGTCAGAAGTCTCTGGATTCTTCCCTTCCAAGCCCACTGCCTGGAGTCCTGCTTATGCTGAACAGGGCCAGCGGGACTTGTCATGGATATAAATCCTGTAGTTTGACTGGTAACTTCATGGAGAAATATCCATTCTTCTAGCAGCGGAGGGCTGACAGTTCTGGCATCAGGTGTCGTGGCATTCCGAGGTGATGGGGTCTCAATGAAGCATCACCCCAGTGAGGCCTGCCCTTTTTGACCTGAAGCTGCCTTCTCTCCCTCTACAATGGGAATGGGACACTTGGGAGTTCATATGAGAGGTGGCCAGCCATGTCTTATAAACGACTGTGCTCAGGGGGCTGGGCAAGGCCAGGTGACCGCCTGAGCACACTGAGTGCTCTCTGCACTGTCCTTGGGTGCTCACAGGGGAAGTTAGCCCTGTGTTGGGCAGGGTTGATGACACGTGGAGGGAGTAGCCAGACCTCTGCCCACCGTCACAGAGTGCAGTGGGGAGCAATGCTTCCTTGGCCTGCAGCAGAGCCAGCACCTACGGGGCAGGCAGGGCCAGAAGGTGCCAGACACACTACCCACCCCTCCGGCTTCCTGTCCCTTTCTTCCGCAGCCCTATGAGGGTGTTGCGGTTATTTTTATCTGAGGACACTGGCGAGGGAGGTATTTGTCAGCATCATCTGGTAAAGGCAATTGAGTTGCCTGTTGTCCACAGCACCCCCAAAGGAGTAGTGCTAAGCATGGTAGGCTGTTCACATTTAAAAATACAGTTGGACCAACGACAGCTGATGTGTTCACAGTGCTGACATCACAGCCTAAACCCAGACTGTCGCTTGCTGAGCCCAGGCTTCCGTTTCACTCTCTTGGTTTTGGGTTTATTGCCCAAAAGGGGTTCTGCTTTTCAAGCGATGACTCAGTGTCTGCCACCCATGCAGGAGGGAAAATGGTTGCGGACTCCATGGTGACCTCAGGGCAGGTCATTTCCACCCAATCCTGAGATGTTGAACCTGACAGTGTAACTAGTGGACATGCCAACAGATGTTACATGCAGACACCATACTCCTAAGGACAGTTTCGGGGTGTCGCTGTGGAGGACCTTATCTTAATTAACCTCATTGGGTGTAATGCCCAACATTTCTCAGGTACCTCTGAGTCTTCCAAGACTTGGCTTCATGGGTGGCATAGGAGCATGTATCTTTGACTGTTCTCTGCTGCTATAACAACATGAAGCAAACTAATTTAGGAAGATGTTTACTTAGCTCACAACCCTAGAGCTGGAGGGCTAAGAAGTGGCAGGGGAATCTAGTGACAGCTTCATGCTACCTTGCTAGGTGACAGAAGAGTTAAGAGGAAGTGAGCCCATGAGAAAAGGAAGCATGGGGTGGGCTCCCTGTGACAGGCAGCTCTCATGACACCTAGCCACCTGTCTTAGTGTCTTCTTGCTGTGAAGAGACACCACAACCACAGAAACTTCTATGAAGGAAGCCATTTCACTGGGGCCGGCCTAACAGCTCAGAGGTTTAATCATCATCATCATGGCAAGAAGCTTGGTGGTGCACAGCAGTCATGGTGCTGGGAAGTTAGCTGTGAGCTCTACATACGGATCCACAGGCAGCAGGAAGAGACAGAGACCCACTGGCCAGGCTTGAGCATCTGAGACCTTAAAACCCGCCCCCTGAAACACTTCCTTAGACAAGACCACACCTACTCCAACAAGGCCACACCTCCTAACAGTGCCATTCATTATGGGCCTATGGGAGCCACCTTTATTTAAACTACCACACCACCCCTGTGAGAAAGACATCAGCCCCATAATAACTAGCACTCAAAGGCCCCATTCCCAACATCAAATTTAATTTACAATCAAATTTCAACAGGGTTTTAGAGGGGCCAAGTCATAGTTTGGTACAAGGCTGTCTCCAGGCAGTGGTTTTAGTCTGGGGTCATTATGCACAATGCAAGAGGAGATGAGACAGAGCTTTGACGGGCATTGAATTGATACAGGCCTTCAAGGCACTGGGCAACTCCCTACAGAAAACTGTGAACCTGGCCTTCAGTGTCAGCGATGCCACGATGAGGCTGCTTTGCATGATCTTGAGGCAGATGGAGCCTCTCTTACCACTCAGCATGCAGCCTGACAGGAAGGATCCTGATTAGAAAGGTGGTGAGTGGAGAGGGTAAATGATGCCAGTAAGCTGCATTGGGTCACATGACTACATAAGCGATCACTGTGTCTGTTAAGCTGTGTCGTTATGGAAGGCCAAGCCAAGCTGGGATATAGGAACCTGGTAAGCAAGGTGTGATCTCTGGCCATAAAGACGAACACCCAGATTTGCTGAGCATTCTCTCTCTCTCTCTCTCCTCCAATATGATTGGATATCTGCTGCCCCATTCAGTCTTCACAACAAATCCTGGGCCCAATGGGATAAACATCATCAGCTCCTTTTTGTGGATAACCAAACCGAGGCCCAATCATGGGAATAATTTGCCCAAAGGTCACAATGTCCCAGGAGGATGTTTCCTGGTCTCGCCACTGAAGCATCTCTTAGTGAAGACAGCACCCCTTTCTGATCTCTGAATTCCCTCCCTCTTTCTTGGGTATCCAGGTGGGTACCCAGAGGGGTGTCTCTTCCATGTGCCCTACTACAGGTGGGAACCTGAAAATGCATGGAGTTAGTTTCTGACCCCAGCAGTCACCTTTTCCTTAAGAAATTTTCTTGGATACTCCAACCAAGGACCACATATGGAGAAGACCTAGACCCCCTTCCTCAGATGTAGCCCATGGCAGCTTAGTCTCCAAGTGGGTTCTCTAGTAAGGGGAGCAGGGGCTGTCTCTGACATGAACTCAGTGGCTGACACTTTGATCATCTCCCCCTTGGGCAGGGGCAGCCTTACCAGGCCACAGAGAAAGATGATGCAGCCAGCCCTCTTGAGACACAATAGGCTAAGGTCAGATGGAAGGAGGACCTCCCCTATCAGTGGACTAGGGGAGGGCCATAGGGGGAGAAGAGGGAGGGAGGGTGGCACTGAGAGGAAATGAGAGAGAGGGCTACAGCCAGGATACAAAGTGAATAAGTTGTAATAAATAATAAATTAATTTAAATTTTTTTAATTAAAAAAACTTTCTTAGGCTGGGGAGATGGCTCAGTGGTTAGGAACACTGGCTCTTCTTCCAGGGGACCTGGGTTTAATTCCCAGCACCCACATGGCAGCTCACAACTGTCTGTAACTCCAGTTTCAGGGGCTCTGGCACTCTCACACGGATGTGTGTGTGTGTGTGTGTGTGTGTGTGTGTGTGTGTGTATGTAAAACACCAATGCACATGAAAACCAAATCCTTAATAGCTCAAAGGCAAAATCAACTAGTTTTTTCCTGCTTTCTCTGATGTTTTTACCCCACCTATCCTATAGTACAGGGGCCAGAAAACTCTTGCCTAGAAATATTTTCTCTCTGGGACTGCCATTGTTCCAGCCCCGACACTCACTCACCCAGTTAATGCAACAATGCTTGCTGAGGACCTGTGTTCTCCTACACACCGGATGGATGCTGGCACATAAAATAGTAATCCATTTGCACGTCCCATGAAGGAGGCAGGCACTGAGACTGTACGAATGCACACATGTAGCTTCACACTGTGCCCTGTGTAGGGCAGAAACAAGGCAGTAACTGTGTAGGCAGTAACAAGACCGAAGGCCTCCATCTTAGAGAAGATGGAGGCTGTGAGAGGAAAAGGAAGTCCCTAAAGATAACATGGGGCCAGTTTCTTGTGGGCCAAAGGACCCCAGCACCTCAGGATTCGAAGAGACAGTCTGCTTACCCAGTGTCTCAGCACACCCATCAGAACTATCTTGAAGGCCTCCACTTTCCTGGCTCTGATCTGCTAGACACGTGAGAAAGGCAGAGAGGAATAAGACATCCGAGAGGCTTAAAGTTTAGCCGAGGAGACAGAGTATGCGCATGAAAACTAGTGCTAACCCCACCCCCACCTCTAGCTGGCCCTGTGCCCCAGGACCCCAATATCGACAACTGTGTGCTGTTTTATTTTGCCTCTGCCAATCTGACATCAATTCCTGGTGTAACCGGCCAAGTGATTTTCGTTGTCTCCATGTCTGGCTCTGTTGCTCTGCTGGGTGACGGAATTTTTCTGGAGACTTGTGACATACACATCTGCTCAGTCCACTATAGCCTGAAGTATGGATACTACCACAGTCCAACGTGGTGAACCAATGAGTTTTACTAGGGTTAGTTAAAGAAATATGGGAGCGGTGTTACATACAGGAACAGAAAAGGCTCGGACAGCTGCATCATCAAAACATACCCCCCCCCCCCCAGCATGGGTGACAGCTCACAAGGCTGAGAACCTGGAGCACATGCCTTCAGATGGCTGAACAGGTTGGTGAGTGCCCTTTCCAAGTACCTCAGTTGCTCTAAACCTCTTCCAGGTGGCTCGGCTGGTTTCTGCTTCTTCCAGGCAGCTAGTCTGATCTCAGAATCTTAACAGCTCAATTCCTTGTGTCTCAGAGGGGCTCTCGGCTTTGGTTGCTTGCTCTGGCAGGGAAGGGCCTAGTAGATCTAAATCTTGCCAGTTTCAGGGACTTCCTGAAGTTCCTTTGAGTTGTTTACCTTCCTGTTTAAGGAGTTGCCTTCAGGGATGAATGTTTCAATCTCCGAGGAGACATACAAAATCCTCTTTTCCACACAGTGCCTAGGACTTGAGATTCAAAGACTCAGTGGGGGTCAGGTGGAGTTTTTTTCCAGGCCTGCTTGGCTTTCAAGCTCTGGTATACATTTGACACACCAATGATTTATCTACATTTTTTTACCAGTAGTATTTATTTTGAAAATTCAGCCTAGGGTATATGCTCACCCCGTGAAACAGGTCTTCAGCCTCTGGAATTCAGGAGTCTGGACACTGTGATTATGATTCTGCCTGCTCACTGCTCCTCACACATCTCTTCTATAGGCTCTGTGGGAATCACGTGGTAGTCCATCTGGTCTTCAGACTAGCCCTCATAGCTCATCAAGATGGCTTGAGCACTCCCTTAAGTCCACCCCAACCCTGCCAGACTGCACAGATCAAAGCATCACCGAGTCCAGTTGAGAAGCTGCAAACATACACGTTTTAGCAGAAGTTCTACAAGCATGACCATTTGTGTTTTGGAGAATGTGACAACACATGGATGGTTCTTATGTCCCTAACCTCCAGAGACAGGGTGCATACAAACCAACACCCCCAGCCTGCAGATACAAATGTTGACCCGCCCCAAGCCAGCTAGACTTTGTATCCTCTTTCCTCTTCCTGGCTATTCCATTATGGGCCTCATTCCTGCCTGTTGCTTAACTATCACCCGGGAAACTTTCTGGGATATGGCTTGCCACAAAGATGTGTACACTTCCTTTGGCACTTCATCAAGGGATCACGCCTTGTAACTGTTAGCATGGCTTTTGAAGACTTCATTTGCGGTAGAGTTTAACGTCACGGGTGGATTTGGACTGACGACTGAGTCATTCTAAAATCCCCAGTATACGCCAAATCTTTTTATGAGTGTTACAAGGGGTTTTCTCAAATTCTATAAATAGTTTAATAATGCCTGTATAATCATATATTTTTACCCCTAGCCTTCTGGACAGTTTCAGCAGTAACTGGGCTTCACGGAAAGGATTTCAGCAGTCCTTCAATTACCAGCGGCTCCTAGGGCATAAACTACAGCCTAGTGCAGCAGCAGATGCCCAGGTTGCAGCTCTACCTGGGGTTGGAGATCAATCCCTTGAGTAAAACCTGGTGCAGGTGGACCTCTTGAGAGGAAATTCTGGGAAGGCTTAAGGAACTGGATTCCTACCTGACTCAAAATTTCTTATAGAGAAAACTTCCCACATTTGGTTGCTGCCTGACCCAGTTCCTCACATTCCAGAATATGGGTACTGTCACCATTTCGTATTCAGAGAGGGCCATTTTGTTTTCACGTCACTCCACTGCCTTGGTGTCTTCAGACACCAGCTTACCATCATACAGATGAAAATGCAGAGGCGCAGGCAGCAATTGGCTGGCTTTGTCTTTGTTTTGCAGTTGGCTCACTCCTCAGACTTACAGTTTACGAAGGCCTGTGCACGCACGCACACACACTTGAGTGGGCATCATATTCCCACGGGGAGTTTTGCAGGAAGGCTAACTCTCATGTCTTTGGCCTAGGCCCTGATAAACACGTGTCCGTGGGCTGCTGGCCACAAGATGAGAGCCCAAAAGGGAGAAATCCTGATTCTCCAGAGATAGCAGCCCAGCCCTTTCTTCCAACCTGGAAGAAAGAACAGACTACCTGCTATCATGTTTGTGAGAAGGCCTGTTTTAAAGTATCCCTCAAGGAGTAGAAAGAGTGAGGAGGGGAAAGCAGAGCCAGGCTTCTATTCCTGCCAACCTCAGACACTGGTCAGACCTGAGTAGCTGGCCACCCCACCCCAGTAGATGCCCAGCAGTAGAGCCAGCTAAACGTGGACAGGGCACCATAAGAATGCACACAGTAGGAGAGTCACATCCACTTTGTAGCGGCAGCGACACAGGTGCCCCCTGGTCTGAGGACATCAATCCTTCATGCCCCAGGCTGGCAACCTGCACCTGTGTCTTCCCTGGAAGCCCAGGCAGGTGCCACCATATCCGAGTCTATACCGTTGTGTTTGAACAGCTCAGCCCTGCCTTCCTGTTCGGCTGAAAGGAAAACTTCCATCCCTGTGGAGGGCTTCTCAAGGCCACAGGCACAGCAGGTGCTGGCTCCCCTTGCCTGGGAGTGAGGCTTCACGCCTGCAAGTGTGAGACAGAATTCCCACTGAATCAGCCCGGCTTCTCGGCTTCTCCCGCTGTTGCTCCCCAGCACCACTCCCCCGCCTTGCTGCCATCAGCAGGGGCCCAGCCTACCTGACCTGATTTTACCAACTGAAATAGTCTGGGTGCTCACAGCCCAGGACAATTGGACATGTCTCCAGAATGATCTAGATTCATCTGGAAGGGGCTGATGGCAGCTCCCAGCCACAGTGTGTGTCCTTGCCCTGGAGGCAAGTGCTGGAGAGAAAGAAAGCATGCCCAGCCCTGAGTCCCAGGACCCATCAGTGACAGACAGCGTTTCCAGTCATTAAGCGGGCATCTGGGGCGTGAGCGCGCGCGCGTGCGCGTGTATGTGTGTGTGTTTCCATTAGAACAGATTTAAGAGAGCCCCAATCACACCAGCACAGAAGAGTTTTAGATAGGATTGTTCAGGAGAGTTTGTATGTCACTGTCTCTTTTGTCCAGGAGTCCACAGACACCGTGTTGACCTACACAAAAAGGTTATATGACCTAGGGCCGGCCAATCAATACACAGTGATTGGTCTGGGGGGGGGGGGCGTGTAAGAACCAGGGCCAGTGCAACCCCATTCCAAGATAAGGTGCAAGAGGGGCTCTCTCTATTCCTCTGGACTCAGATCACTGTAAAAGACACAAGACACTGCTAGAAGCTACCTTTGCTGTGTGGGGAGTATGTAGTGGGCATACAAGTCAAAGAAGCTAGGGAGAAGCAGACTGAAAGGGGAAGAGCAGTTCCAACATGGTGTCTGTGCCCTGTGATCACTGTGACTGTGTCCTTGGGCCCCTGTCATGGAAGTCCACTGAAGCATGTGCCCAGGCTCAGGCAGATTTCTGTCATTGGCAACTGAAACCTCTAGGTGTTATGGTTCAGAGCTGAGTGAAGCATTAAAGACAGGGGTTGTTTTTGGATGCTGGTTGTGGGTCATGGACCAGGAAGTCAAGAGTAGTAGGGAAAGGGCAGGTTTCATGGTAAAAAATGATACTCAGAAACCCAGCCAGAGGCTCTGGGCTGACAGGTATGAGAAGGCTAGGGCAAGCAACCAGTCCTTGGCAGAGGCCACAATCCTTTGCTCACTCAGTCTCCTGGGACACCTTCTCCCACGGACCCAATAGGGAACACAGTAGGTGACTGCCAGAATCTAACCTGCATACCATAACCTCCTGGCCAGATTTGGCATCCATGTTCCCAAAGATTACGCCAAGACTAGCCTCTAGATCCAGGAGGCGGCTAGCTAGGATAGCCCAGCAGTTGCATACCTTGACTGGAGCCTGCTGCCAGAAGGAGGAAATGTGAAGGTCTAGGCCATGCTTTAGTGGACAGGATGGCTCAGGAGACTACTCCCAGGATGTCCCTGCCACTTATTAAACACCTACTGTGTACCAAACACATGTCATATGTGACTCTTGAGGCCAAAGAGGCCAAGCTGACTTGGTCAGAATGGCACTAAGCCCTGGGGAACCCTGCTCCATGCTTCTGTGAGTGGGTATGAGAAAGGGTAGAGGTCTGTCTGAGACCCGAGCTAGGTTCCCCTTTCTCGGCATCTCTTTCCCTCCTGACACCACACCCTAAGGAAAGCAACCAGGGCCACTACCCCACTGTTTCCTCCAACTCTGCTTGCTCACATTGGGTGCTAGTTATTCTCTCCTGAGGCCAGGAGCCTGTCATGTCAAAGGAGCTTGTTGTTACATGAATCTGCTGCTTTTGGTACTCAGACACAGGAAACAACTTTAAGTAGCTTAACATCCCCAAGTCTTTAGGATTCTGAAGTGCTAAAGTCCCAAGAGAAATGCGAAATGGAACAGTCAGGGTCTTCTGGGGCCAGAAATGGCCTGATTTGTGATAGTACCCCTGGCCTAAGCTTGGGGAAATCCCTTTCCCCCTTGCTGTTGATGCCTCTGGCATAAGAGACTTCCAGTGGGAGCCTCCTTTTCTAGGCTTCCCCCTTGATAATGACATGGTTGGGACAGCAGCTTCCTTCTGGGTGCAGGCAGCAGGCCCTGGGCTGAGTGGTAGAGCAATGAGGAGACATTGTAGAGTTTGTGTGGGCAAGTGAGGAACACAGGCAGTCCAAAGAGGGCCTGTCCCGAGGAGAAACCCTAGTTGGGAGGAGCTGGGCCAGAATCACAGGTGACCCCCACACCACACAACAATGGTGACACCATACTTGCAGCAACATCGGAAAAGAAGTACAAGAAGTGAGAGAAGGGAAGCATCCTACCTTTCTGCTCTCAAACCTTGGATGAAAAAGAGGAGCATCAGCCTGGGCGGTTCTACAGAAAAGGCAAAGGCATCACAAAGCAGTGATCTGTCCACTCAATGACTGAATGCCTCCCATGAGCCAGGTACTATCCTAGAGGCGTGGCACGGATCCCAGCCCTGTGAGTTCCTGGCTAAGGGGTCAGTAAATCAGCAGCATGTTCAGGGCCCCACATCAGATGACAAGAACCAGGAGGGGCCTTGGAACAAGCAGGGGGCTGCTACCATAGGCACATAATCAGAGGAGGAGAGTTTGGAACAGAACCCTCAAGCAAGAGAAAGTTGGAGCCGGATAAACAAAACAAAACAACAGAGTGAATTTGATTTGAAATTTCCTTTCCTCTTCCCAATATCAAAAGAAATCCCATCAAATAGCTCATTTCAGCCCCCACCAATTGGGAGAATGGCAGAGCTACCAACGCTGGACAGCCACTGGTTGCCCGCATCCACAACACACATGCTCCAAATCCATCCTAACTTCACCAGGGGGAAAAACACTTCCTGGCGGCAGTTACTAAAAGAGTGCTTTCTGCCCCACCCCTCCCCGGCCCCTCCCTGAGGTGGGGGTGTGGGCTTGACTCTGCAGTACACCTCTGAACAGAAGTGTATTAGCCACTGGGGCAGTCCAGTTTGGATGGGCAGCTCTCCCTTGGTCAGTTGATAAAAAAAAAAAAAAAAAAGATCAGGATGATGGTGAGTATGCAGGGTGCAAGGCGGTCTGTGAGCCTCAGGAAGTGCAAAAATACACTGTGGTCCTTGTGCCAGGTCCACCCTCCCAACCCCCACCCCTACCCCTGCAGCAGTATCTCCCTGCTGTGGCTAGCCTGCCCACAGGGTCAAGGGGGTAGGGGAGCTGTGTTTTTCCCCCTCTGCCTGTACACAGCTGTTTTTGGCTTGGCCACAGAATTCTACCACACCAAAGTTCATGTGGTTATCCAGAGTGGGAAGAATTTCCCAGAATGCCTTGAGAAACCTGAGACACTGAATGGCTTTCAGGGCTTATTGATGTGGCTGGTGCAGGAAATAGCAGTACGTCAATAAATAGTTTTAGGCAGGAAACCGGGCTTAAATGGTAGCCTTGGAGTTTGGGGAAAGACACCAGGGGTTGCTGGGAGGGAGCCTGCCTGTCAGATGAGAACTTAGAGCCAAAGAGCAGACTTTGAAATAACTGCCCCTGAGCTGAGGCCCCTTGCTGCTCTTGGATGCAAGAGGCTGAGGTTGGGGGCAGACTCAAGACCCAAGGACAGGCCAGTTTCAGCTGGCAGAAAGGGGCTCTTTGTGTAGAGGGGGGTTGGTAACCTCTACCAGAGAGGTGTCAGGAAGAGACACACAGCCTTTAGGTGAGGTGTCTAGAGGACACACAGGCTAGGCTCCGGCCTCTAGGTGGGGCATATTCACACCCCATCTGCTGGAAATCAGTGCCAGCTGCCAGTCACCCCAAGACTTCCACTGTCCTACTTTAAAAAGAAAGAAAAAGGGGGTAAGGAAAGGAACCATTACAGTCAGTACCTGTTTTTCTGGTTATGAAAAAAAAAATGGTTACAGAAATCTAGGGGGAAAAAATCCATAAAATGAAAGAAAGAATAAAGGCCAAGCACAGTTCCACTATTTGAAAGCAACCATATTAAACATTTGAACAGCTCTTTTAAAAACTGTATTTGTGGATAAGATACAGTTGAGATGCAGTTGGGTTTCTGTTTTCATTTAGCATTATATAAGCATCTTCTTGTGCTTTTATAAATTTTTCACAAGCAAATTTTTGGTTGTTTGTTTGTTTCTTTGGTTTGGTTTGGTTTGGTTTGGTTTGGTTTGGTTTGGTTTGGTTTGGTTGAGACAGGGTCTCTGTAACCATGGATGCCCTGTAACTTACTGTGCAGACCAGGCTGGCTTCAGACTCACAGACATCAGCCTGCCTCTCATCCCAAGGGCTGGGATTAAGGGTTTAGGCTACCATGACCAGCCTACAAGCAAGTTTCAGTGAATGCATGGCTAATCTCTGATTTAACCATTTTCTCCTTAGGTGCCTAGACTCTTGAATTATTTATGTTAAGCTTGTTTCAAGATATCGTTTACATTTGTTATGTTTATTTTGTGTCAATGCACACATGTGCATGTCATCGTTTGTGTGTCAAGGTCAGGAGTCAGCTCGTAGTAAACCCTGCTCTCCTTCTACCTTGTAGGTCCCAGGGATCAAACTGAGATAGTCAGAGGGAAGTTCCTTTACCCAGTCGGCCGTCTCGCTGGCCGGTTAAGAGTATTTTTCCTGTTCTCGTTATTTCTTCATAATAGTTACCCAGAGGTGCAATTACCAGATGACTCATAAGGCTTAATTAAGGTTTCTTGGGGAAAAAAAATATACTGCCCGTGTGTAAGAATGCCTGTCTATCAAATTCTCACCAGCGTTGATAATTGCCATTTTTAAAATTTTGCTAATGCAGCAGATGGGCAAAAATTATTTTTATTCATTTAACTACTACTGGTAGTAAGCTTGTGTTCCCTGAGGGTTTTCTTGAGGCTGATCTAAAACGTGCAGTGAATCCTCTTTGCCTCTGCCTCAGAATGATAGGCATGAGCCACTATGCACAGCCATTCCCACGTATTTATTGACAATTTTTGTTTGGACCAGTAACTCCCTTCTTAATGTCCCCTGTGTTTGTCCATGAAGATTTGCCAGGCATGGGGAGGCCGAAGCTATAAGCAGTCATTCCCAACCCCCAAAGCTGCAGCCATTTCGTACAGCTCCTCACGTTGCAGTGACCCCCAGCCACAAAGTTATTTCATTGCTACTTCATAACTTTAATTTTGCTACTGTTATGAATTGTAATGTACATATCTGATATGCAGGATATCTGATATTCGACTCCTGTGAAAGAGTCGTTTGACCCCAAAGTTGAGAACTGCTGCTATATAGTAAAGCAATTACCCTCTGTCCTAGTCACCGAAGGCCTGTTGCCCCATGTCAGCGGCCTCTTTCAACGGCTTTGTGGAGCCTCCGTTGCTTCACTCTAAAGCCACCTTTCTTCGCCCAAACTGTGAGTTCACTCCATTTCCCCTTTATTTTTCTTAATTGCCTCTTTGTCCCACCTGGAGCTCACCTCAGGGCCCAGGATGAATAGAGACTGTGGACTCTTTTCTGCCTGACATTAGACAGCTGCCACTGAAGTGTTGGTCACATAAATTCTGCATTCTCTGCCTCTGATTTGTGACCCCGAGGGATCATGGGATCAACCTTGGTGGATGCCAAATTTGTTTCTGGGCTATCTGATCTGGCTGTCTATGCTCTGTCCATCCCATGGCCTTTTAATTATTAAAGCTTTGGAATAAATTAAAAGTAATACAACCCTTTCCAATTTTGTTGTGTCTTGACTAGTAATTTCCCCTATTAATCTTTCAAATTACTTTTAGGATCATTCTTTTTTTTTTTTTTTTTTTTTCAAGTCTCTACACCAGTGTCCTTGCCACACAAGCACACAGTTCCTGTTAGACGTCTATAAATTAGCTTCTGATCATTAAAACATCTCACTGGTAAATTGCACCATGAAAGCAAACTGTTGACTTTTATATATTAATTTAATATCTAAACACTCATATTAATTAGTTACTAAACTCTGATTAATCTTTATTAGAGAGTTCTCCTGGTTTTTTTTCACAGATACAATCTAATAATTTTCTCTCTCCCTTCCACCCATGGGCATTGCTGCTGTTTTTCAATCAGACCCTTTGATGTAATAGATTGCATTTATAGATTTCCTGATGCTAAATCATTACAGCCTTCCTGGGATGAAAGTATACTTGGTTATAATGGATCTCTCTGCTGGCATTTCATTTAGGACTTCCCTGTCCATTCGCATTAGAGAGGGCAGCTGGTGCACTTCCTTATTTATAACTGGGAGATTTTGCTTGTAGATGACTCTGGCAAGCTCATTTTTTTTTTCCTGTGTTTTGGGTTTGTTTCCAAACGAAAACAATTATCTCACGTTTCTTATAGTTTGGATGAATTTATCTATTAAAGAGCCATGACTTGAGAGCCCTCCCTATAAAGGTAATTCTTGTATAACTTCATTGTTCATGTCTTTTCATCTCTCCTCACTTTGATATCTTTCTTTTTTAGTAATATTTGATGATATTTATTTTCTTGAAACATTACTCACTTCATCAGGTTTTTCAACTTCATGTAGAGATCATTTTTTTCATGCCTTACTCCTTCCATATTTGTTTCCATATTGAATTTTTTTTCTTCTTTGAATTAATTCTTTTTTGTTTTTATGTACAATTTTCTTTGTTATCCTCTAATTAATTTCCAGCTTTACCTATATTGTGTTCTTTCCTATACTTCCTTAGCTGATGATGGTTTTCTGATTTTTTTGAGTTGAGTTTGGGATAACACTGATCTGCTAGAAATAAAATGCAACCCACTCACACAATTTTAAATGTAATTATAGGTTCTCCTTAACCTAGTATATCCAAATTCTCAGCACATACTCAACTTTTAAAAACTATTTATTGTATGTGCATACATGTGGGTGAAGGTGCCCATGAAGGTAAGAGGCATCAGATCCCTGCAGAGCTGGAGTTACAGGCAGTTGTGAGCCACCAGCTATGGGTGCTGGGACTTGAGCTCTGGTGCTCTGCAAGAGCAGTGAGTGCTCTTAACTGCCGAGCTTTCTCTCCAGCCCCAATCAGCCTTTTTTAAATGAGACATTTTACATTCTTTTTTCCTTACCGAGTCTACAAAGCCACGGTCTATTTTATAAGTAAAACACATTGTTCAGTGAGGCCCGTTGAAGTACTCAGTATTCACGTATGACTATCACACTAGAGAACACAGGTTTGCATGATGATTCTCTTCCTTTGTTTAATAGCCAAAGTAGTTAAGACAACCATTGACCTCTCATTGTAGCTTGAACTACATCCCACAAGTTTTTTGCTGTTGTTGTTGGTTTGGTTTGGTTTCTGGTTTATTTTTTTTTAGTTTTGTTTGTTTGTTTGTTTGAGACAGGGTCTCTCTAAGTAGCCCTGGCTGCCCCAGAACTCACTATGCAGACCAGGCTGGCCTTGAATCCACAGAGATCTACCTGCCTCTGATGCTATACCTGGTGACAGCATTATGTTTGGGAAATTATAGCAGAATCAGTTGTCTATGAGAACTGTTCTAGTTTAGATGTTTTAATTTTATTATTCAGATCAGCAAGGTAGTTCATTCTTGGCCATGTACCCTGTCAAAGGATGTCAGCGACTTCCTTTCCCATTGTAGTGCTCTCTGATCCCTCTTTTGTCTCAATAGCTTTTGCTACACTTTGAATCTGTGCTGTTATCTATTTACTACAAGCACTATTATATCTTCGTAAGTCATTATTATTTTTATCTTTAAAAACACTTTGATTAAAAAAAAACTTTGATTTTACTGTTAATTTAGTTTTCTTTTTGTTTGTCCAGTTATTTTTATTTATTCATCATTTAATATACCCTGCTACTGGTTTCTATTTTTTTAATGGACTTTTTTTATATTTATCTGTTGTGGGGGTGGGGCACACACATGCCTCAGTGTACCTGTGGAAGCCAGAAGATAGCTTATGGGGGTCTATTCTGTGCTTTCAACTGGTGGGTTCCAGGGGTTGAACTTGGTTGCAAATATCTTTAATTGCTGAGTCATCTTGCTGGCCCAATTTTAGTATTCTTCAAGGCATAGTTTTACTTTTATTTCTCTGGTTAGCAAGCTGAGGGAAAAGGGATAGACTTAAAAATCTTTGTGGTATAAATGAAGGAATGAAGTTTGCTTTTCAGTCTTCTGTCCCCTTCTCACAGTCTTAACCAGTCTTTAGTAATTTAATTTTTCATTATTAACTAACTGACTACTACTATGAAATTATCCTTAAGGTTGCTTTTAAAATTTAGAATAGAGCTGAGCGGTGGTGACACACGCCTTTAATCCCAGCACTCAGGAGGAGAGGCATGCGCCACGGATCTCTGAGTTCAAGGACAGCCTGTTCTACAAGTTCCAGGACAGTCAAGGCAACACAGAGAAACCCTCTCTCACAAAGAACTGAAAGAAAGTAATTAGAATTAAGCCAAAATGAAATTTTTAAATAAAAATTAAATATCTTTTCTTCTAAAAATTATTCTTGGCTTTTGCCTTCCTCTTAACAAACAACCCTTTACTGACTTATTTTGACTTCGCCTCATTAAGTCTGCCTGGTTTCAGTTTCAGTTCCCCTTGCTGTTATTCTATACCGAGATTCCCTCAGAACTAAAGCATACATATATTTTCTTGGCTGGAACATCTATTCAAGAAAATTTTAATTTTTTTACTTTTAATAAAATGATATAAAAGTTACCGTTTCGACCATCCTAAGTGCACTGCTTGCAAATGTAAAATGTTAAATATACAACTGTTGTAGGACAGACCTTCAAAATCTCTTCATCTTACACAGCTGAGGCTCCCCACTGATGCCCATGTCTCTCCCTTCCAAGCACCCGGCAACTTCTTCTCTCCTTCCCACCTGTCTCCTGACTACCCCAGGCCTTGTCTGCATCTCAGAAGCCTAGTCGTCCTCAAGGCTCTGATTTCCAGTTGAGAATACTCCTCCTTCTGGGTTCCCCAGATAACTTCACCGGAATCTTCTTCTGGCAGTTAACCTCTTGTGTCAGTAGTTCAGGGTAAATGTGCTTTCTCATGGCCCCCTGTGATCTGCCTGGCACATAGCAATGATACTCTTAAGAGAAGAATTAATGAATGGATGCATGAATGGATGGATGAATGAATGAATGAGTTCATGAAGACTTTAGATTCTCCTACTAGGTGAGCAAGTTGGCTCAACACTTGCCTTGAAAGCCTGATGGCCCGAACCATGTACCTGTAAAAGGACCTAACTCCAGGAGATGTCCTCTGATCCTCACACACATCATGTGCACACACACACACAGCATGCACACACACAGAGAGAATAATAATAAATTAAAATTTTTCTTCCGATCATCTGTCAGGCCAGTAGCGGGCAGGAGTTGGACTTGTGTTTTGAGCCTAGCACAGGGGCTAAAATGGGCCTTAGTGGTGGACGGCAGATCTGCACAGGCAAACGGCGTTCTCCTTAACTCCCTGACAGGACGGTGATTTGAGAGTCGGACAAAGGAGACGAAATGAATTGAACCGGCAGATAATGACTCTGAGAAAGCTGTCATTCCCCAGCCCTTCCCACCACACACACACACACACACACACACACACACACACACACACACACTCACACACCTCCACTACCACTGTGTACATCCCCAGTCCACAGTCTTGGGGACTTCCATCCCAGGCCCAGGGACATCTGTGATGGAGGAGGGTGATAAAGTCCCAACCACTCTCGGAGGAGGAAAAGCTGTGCCCCCAACCCAGGGTAACTGGGAGTGGCGCCACAGACAGACACGAGGCAGATTCCCATCCTCATTTAAACCCTGTCTGTCCTGCGGTCCAGCTGACGTTGGCCCCGGCCCCAGGGAGGCTGACATGCTCTCTTGTGCCTCTGCAGAAGGACTTCACTGTGCGCGAGGAGCTGCAGCAGCAGGACGTGGAGCGCTGGCTGGGCTTCATCACCTTCCTGTGCGAGGTGTTCGGCACCATGCGGAGCAGCACGGGCGAGCCCTTCCGGGTGCTGGTGTGCCCCATCTACACCTGCCTCAGGGAGGTAAGAGCAGAGGCCCCAGCGCTACTGCCCGGCCCACCTGCCGCCCGGCCCACCTGCCGCCACTAGTGGAAGCTCTGCCCAGACACACGCGAGAAAAACGCCAGAAAGCAATGACGCTGGATTATATGTGAAGGAATGGGTCCTTTGTAAGGGAGAGAGATGGTTCCCCCACGCTTCTACTCCCTGTGCGTAAAGAAATGAGCTTTAACTCAGACCTTAATCATTCCTCATCTAAAACTTAGTAGAAGTTTAGGGTGGCATATCAATGAATGCATCTTTGCATTGAGTTGGTTTGCCACTGATTTTTTTTTTTCTTTTTACTGTTTTGCTTCTAAAGTTTATCTTAAAAAGTAATAAATAGGGGCTGGTGAGAGAGCTCAGCAGATAAGAGCACTTACTCCTCATTTAGAAGGTGCAGGTTTAGTTCCAAGCACCCGTGTGGGACAGTTCATGACCGCTTGTACTGCAGTTCCAGGGAATCAACACCCTCTTCTGGCCTCTCGGGGCACTGCCCGCATGTGATGCGATTAAACTCATACATACATACACATAAAAATAAAACTTTTAAAAATAATAAATACGAGCAGCCAAGAGACTTTAGCAAAGCAAATTTGGGGTGCTTGCTCTTCCAGATGGGAAAGCTCACTCTATGAGGTCACTGTGGCTGTTTGTGTGTGGGGGGGAATAGAAGAGCAAAAATGGACACTGGGAGGTAGGTGGCAGGAAACAACCCACCTTCTACTACGAAGGAGCCCATTGAGAGTGGGGCGGTAGCATCCTTAAGAGTGGGAGCCATTAAGACTGCTGATACAAGGTGGAAGGAAGATGTGGTGGAATTCCTGTTTACCAGCCCCATGGCCACATTCGCTGGGGTGTGGGTTTCAGGAAAAGAATCACAACGGCAGTGAGACCCAGGAAAATAGGTCTCAGGACATATATTTGGGTCACTTGTTGACTCCCCTCTAAGGCTGCCTTGAGGATGGTGGGCGGAAGGAGCTAAAGCTCCGAAAGAGGTCACACGGGAAATAAGGAATTTATTTGTCAGGCGTCCATGTGTACCTGGTACTCAAGGCTGGAGACAGGGAGTATCACCCTGGAAGAGAGCAGAAAATGGGGAGATGGTGGGGCCAAATAGGAGGTAGAGGAAGAGTAGCCGGGAGGGAGGAGGCATGTCTCCAGAAAGTTCCAGAAGAGCAAGTGGAAAGCATCCCAGAATCCTTCAGTAGGATCTGGTACCAGCCATCCCTGTCCTCTGCCCTGGCAGCCCTTTGCTGCCACCAGGGACACAGGGAAAAGTAGTCTCTGGAGAACCAAAGGGCCTAGGCAGAGAAGTGGCAAGAAGGGAGTGTGGGGGTTGGGCCTGGGCCTCTGGCAGACACGACAACAGTGTGGGCAGGTTCTTCGGATCATCTTCAGGAAAAGCTACAGAGAAAACCGTCAGTGGGCTGAAAGGAAAACAACAGAGTGGAGAGGCATGCTTGTGTTTTTTGGATAGACTGTAATAAGCAATCTGAGTAAAAGGAGGCTGTGCCTGTGTCTGGGAGCATCCCTTTATAAGAAACAGTGTGCTCAGCCCAGCCTAAAGCGGAGCACATACCGCCCTCGGGTCACTTGAACCCACAGCTTTGAGCCACCCTGTGTTGGTGGTCTCTGTTTCTTTATGACTGTGCTTGACTTTAGAGCTGCCTCACTCATTCCGCTTGTGGCCTCTCCCAATTGATTTTACTCTTCGGGGCCTCAGCACAAAGTGCAGCACTGAGAGGAACAGCAGCCTGGCCTTTTGTGTCCCTGTGGAGTGAGTGGAAGGCAGAACTCTCAGAGATACGTAGCCGGGAGTGGCCATTTTTGTCCACATGGCCCCTAAGAGCCATCTCAAGATGAGGAATGGCGCTGCTCTAGGGCAGTGACCTGAATTGCCCAATTCCTTCTGCGTGATCTCTCCCCCTCCTCCCGGTGTTGTTGTCACCTGCTTTCCCCCAGCAGGAGTGCTGGCCCTGGCTGCTGGGAGATTTTTCACACCACCTAAGGTAGTGCAAACTTTGTGGTGTGAGATCCGGGAGGTGCCAAGAGGTCTGCACAGACAGGGAGCAGTGAGGCCTTCCTAATGCACACTTGTTTGATGAGTTAAGCTTTTTGGGGGGAGGGAGCAGGGGACAGACATTTTGACAAACACGGAATCACACTGTGCTCAGGGTAATCTCGAATAGCAAGCCTTCTATGCCTTTCAGCATTTTGTAAAAGAAAAACTCTGCCAAGCTGCCCCCTGCCTGCGCTCACGTTCACCTGGTTTTAGCTGCACCCTCTCGGGTAAGAGATAGCTCTGGGCTTTCCTCATCTGCACAGCACTTTGAGATAGTTACTCTCATGTGGCTGTGATACACAGAATGCCTGACAGGAAAAACAAAATTGAAGGGAGGAAAGACTTAGTTCAGCTCATGGTTTCGAAGGGCCCTCTCCATCATTACTCAGAGCATGATGGCAGCTGGAGATGATGGTGGAGAACAGGAAGCAGACCAGAGTGGAGATCAGAGTGGGCAAGGATAATGTACCACTAAAAAAAAAAACACATTTCCCCTCACCTCTCACCCCCAGTATCAAACTTATTCCAGCCCTGTTCCTCAGAGTGTCCAGGCCTTCCCAAAAGAGTACCACCAGCCCAGGGCTAAGCTTTCAAAACAGCCTATGAGGGACATTTCAAATTCAAGCTAGAATGCATTATTTTATTTTTTTTTCTAACAAGGGTTAGAGAGAACAGCACAGCATGGAGAAAGAGCTAGGTGCACTGGGGCAGCTAGGAGAGAGCATAGATGTGCCTAGAGGACCCACTAGGCACCAGGACTCTCAGAGGGCTGTGCGCTCCAGGCTTGGGAACTAAGCATATGCCATATCTTAAAGAGAATATGAGCAGAGTCCCTGCCCAGAGACATATAGCCAGTCTATGCCATGGATTGGCCTGGAGACCTGGACTCTGCATCTGAGGACCTTTCAAAAAAAAAAAAACTGCCTTCTGATTTAGCCTTAAGAAAAGATGAAGCTGCCCAGGTGGTGGTGGTGCCTGCCTTCAATCCCAGCACTCAGGAGATGGAGGCCAGCCTGGTCTACAAAGCAAGTTCCAGGACAGCCGGGGTGACGTAGAGAAGCCCTGTCTGAAAAAAGAAAGAAAGAAAAAAACAAAAAAGGGGATGGGGAGGAGGAAGAAGAAAAGATGAAGCCATGAAGAAGTCAATTCTTAAGAATTAACTGCTGCCTCACTTTCCTTATCGCATGGAATCATACCCAAGCACGAGCAGCAGGCCAAAGCAGATAGAGCCACATCAAGGAAGTTTCTAGAATCAAAATTGCTGTTGCTGCCTACCCCGTGCTGGGAAGGCATAGGCTTTCTCTTGGAGTCAGGCAGATGACTGACCTACAGTCTGTAACACCTGCCCTTCCTACACAGATATTTAACTCCAACTTTTTGTTGCTGAGATAGATATCCGAGAGAAACCATTTGAAGGAAGAAAGATTGATTGCCACAGTTTTAGAAGGCTCAGTCCATGGTCATCTGGCTCCCTTGTCTCAAAGCCCGTGGAAAGCCAGAAACACCATGGAGGAAGGGCATGGGCTAAGACAGCCGCTCACCGGTGGCAGCCAGGAAGCAAAGAGAGTAAGTAACAGGAAGTGGCCAAGACTGAGACATACTTGTATGTGTATTCGTGTGTGTCTTGTTGCCTTCCTATTCACATCTTGTGTTTGCGTAACATTGAGGGTGTTTGTTTGTTTGTTTGTTTTTGAGACAGGGTTTCTCTGTGTAGCTTTTGACTGTCCTGGAACTCACTCTGTAGACTAGGCGGCCTCGAACTCACAGAGATCAGCCACCTCTTTAATCTGCTGGGACCACTACCCAGCTTAACATGTTCATTTTTTGCTTATTTTTCTCGGGCTGGAGAGTTGGCTCTGTGTGTAAAGCTCTTGTCATGCAAATGTGAGGGCTGGAGTTCAGATGCCTCATGCCCATTTAAAAGCAGATGTGGCACAACTGTAACCCCAGTGTTGGGGAGAAGGAGAGGGGATCTCTGAGACCAGCTGTTTAGCTAGGCCAGCCAAGTCCACAAACTCTAGATTTAGCAAGAGGCCCTGCCCCAGTTAGTAAAGTGGAAAGTGACCAAGAAAGACTCCTACCATCAACCTCACATGCATATTCACATGCGTGTGAACACACACATACATGCATCTTCAGCACACATATGTGCGTGCACACACAAAGGAAAAAATATTTCATGTTGTAATGCTAACATTCACAGGAGCTCTACCCTCCTAACAGATTCTTAAGTGTAAATATGGTGGTGTTATCTATATGTACAGCGTTGTGGAGCAGGTCTCTAGAACTCATTCATCAACCTAACTGCAGGTTTTGTACCCACTGACTAGCAAATAGCTCCCCATTTCACATTCCTTGAGCCTTTGGGAACCATTACTCTGTTCTCTGACTCAGTGAATTTGACAGTCTTAGATACCTGACGAATTAGCATGGTTTCTGTTGCTATCAGACCAGATGCTGAATGTTTTGTTTTCAAAAGATTTAATTAGCTTGCAGTTTTGGAGGCTACAGGTCCAGCCACCATGGGTACCAGCTCCCCAACCTGTGTCACCTCGTGGTAGATGGCACCATGGCAAAGCATGTGTGAAAGATTTCAGACTGAATGCAGGAAGCCAGAGAGTGGTGCGGAGGCCAGGCCTGCTCTTTTTATAACAACTAAAGAACTCACTCCACAGCGTTCACCCCCTCTATTGACCTGATTTCTTCTCATTATGCATCCCCTTCTGAAAGGTTTTATATCAACTCCTAACACTACCATCCTGGGGAACCCAGCCTCCAACACCTAAACTCTTAGAGGACAAACCACCTCCAAACCGTGACACCTAAACAAGGGGAAACCATGCAGTAATTAGCCTCCTTGGCTGGCTTGTTTCACTTAGCATGATGTCCTTGGGGCTCATCCACGCTATTGGTATTGTGGGATTTGCCTCATTTAAACACTGGATAAATGCTCTGTTCTGCACACATACCACATTCTCTGCATTCACACACTGATGGCCAGTTCCGTGTTTCTCAGAGTGTGGTTCTTGTGACCACAACTGCAGCGACCATTGGCGTGAGTACAGACATGCTTAGAGAGCATGATTTCGGCTCAGCTGAATAAATCCCGGAATGTTGTTCTGCTTTAGGATCTGCTGAGGAGCCTGGGTACAGTTCTCTACAGCCTTATCTTACATTCCCACAATCATTGTACAAGGGTTCCCAGTTTGCTACAGCCTCACCAGCAATCGCTGTCTTGTTTTTGATAACAGGTATGAGCTGATATCTCCCTGTGTTTTAATTGGCATTTCTCTCGTGACTAATGATGCTCTCCTTGGACACCTGCCAGCCATCTGCATGACGTCTTGGGTGAAGTGTCTATTCAAACCCTTAGCCTACTCTGTGGCTGTGTTCCTAGGTTTTCTGCCGTTGGGTCCTAGGAATGTCTTAGACCAGTGGTTCTCAACCTGTGGGTCACAGCCCCTTTGAGGTCAAACGACCCTTTCACGGAGCTGCCTAAGACCATTGGAAAGAAAACATATATTTACATTACAATTCGTAACAGTAGCAAAATTACAGTTATGAAGTAGTAACAAAAATAATTTAATGGTTGGAGGTCACAACATGAGGAACTGTATTAAAGGGTCGCAGCCTTAGGAAGGCTGAAAACCGCTGCCTTAGAAGTTTTGGGCATTGCCGCCTTATTAGGTGTATGATTTATAATATCATCTCCCATTCTGTGGGCTGTCTCTTAATCTGGGTATCAGTTCCTTTCCTACGTAGAAGCTTTTTGGTTTAACATAAGTCAACTTGGCTGTTTTTGCTTTTATTGCCTATTCACTGTCCAATCAATGTCTTTTCACTAAGTTTTCTAATACTTTTGTGGTTTCGGAGTCTTGCAGCTAAGTGTTTAATCATTGTTATTCGTATAGGTAAGAGGTAGGGTCCAGTTTTGTTCTTCTCTGTGTGGGTTTTCCCAGCACCCCTTACTCAAGAGACTGACTTTCCCCTTTGTGGGGGATCAGTTGGTATGTAGCTTTATTCCCAGCCTCTCTATTTTGTTCCATAAAATCTAGAAATCTGTTTTTATGCCAGTCACCATGATGCTTTGGTTACTGTGGCTTTGTAACATATTCTAAAGTCAGGGACTGTGATGCCTTTAATTTTGTTCTCTGGTCAAGATTGCTTGGTTATTTGGGACTTTTTGTGGTTCTATTTGAATTTTGAAATTGTTTTACTCTATAACATTGGATGACTGTGATTCTTTTTTTGTTAATAATTTATTTAATTTTATTTTATGTGCATTAGTGTGAAGGTGTCAGATCCATTGGAATTGGCATTACAGACAGATGTAAGCTGCCATGTGGGTGCTGGGAATTGAACCCAGGTCCTTTGGAAGAGCAGACAGTTCTCTTAACCACTGAGCCATCTCTCCAGCCCCAACTGTGATTCTTATATGGATTGTATTGAATCTTTGTAGCACTTTGGTTGCTGTGGACATTTTCACGATACTGAACCTTCCAATCCAAGACCGGAAGCAATACAAGGATGCTCACTATGCGCATATTAAACACAGCCCTAGAAGTCGCCAGAAGAATTAGATAGGAAAAAGAAAAAAAAAAAGGTATCTACATTCAAAAGGAAAACATGAAACTGTCCTTGTGTGCAGATGACATGATCTTATATGTAAAACAGCTAGTTGGGCATGGTGGCTCTCGCTGGTGATCTTAGCACTGGACAAGCTTAAGCAGTAGGAACATGAGTTTGAGGACAGCCCAGAATATACAGCAAGACTGAATCAAAAATTCTAAAGGTATCCTTCAAAAAACTGTTACAAGCCAGGTGCGACGGTGGTGCCATTAGTCCCAGCACTCAAAAGGGCAGAGGCAGGTGGATCTCTGTGATCTGTGAGTCTGAGTCCAGCCTGATCTACATAGCAAATTCCAGGCCAGGCAAGGCTGCATGGCAAGACCTTATCTATAAACAAACAAACAAACAAACAAATAAAAGAACAAATTCAATAAAATCAACTATGAAAACCACTTGTGTTTCTATATACTGATAATGAACTCACTATCCAGGAAGGAAATTAGGAACATGATCCCATTTTCAATCCCATTAAAAAGAATAAAATGCTTTGACTAAACTTCACTAATGAAGTGACTTACATTCTGAGAACTGAAAAACACTGTAAAAAAAAGTTGTTCTAGAAGACACAACTTGTAAGACTCGCCATGAGCTTTACCAGTGTTCTCGGCGTGCCATCGTCTAACCGAGGTCCTCAGCCAGCCTGGCCTCAACGAGGGCATCACACTTTAGGAGTCCTGGTGACTGACCGAGCTGGAGCATGGGCAAACCGTCCCCTTGGCAGCTGGCTTCTCTGGGCCAGCCTGCCAGACTCCGGTTCTGATTGGTACTGCACCCTCCATCTATGACCCTTTGAGGCTCGCTGTTCACCTCTCCACTCCACCATCCCCTCCTAGCCTCAGGAGCATGTCTTCTAGACTCCCTGGAGTGATTATTAAACGCCTCTTTCTGGGCCCCTTACTTGAAGAGCTTTGCTGGAAATTCCTGTGGCAGGGGAAATTTTCAACGAAGCTTTGTGTCTGCTTCTCCTCACTTCCTTTCATCCTTTCTCCGTCCCCAGGGAAAGTCCTTCCTTTCCTCTCTCATCCACTGCTCCCATCTCTGCCCTACAACCATAGACACAGGACAGAGGAGAGGAATGGGGGCAAGGTTTTCTGCCAGGAATCTTTCATACCTCTGAACTACCTTCTAGCTATTACCAGTCAGTCCCCCCCCCAACACCTGTCCCTCCAAGCTTTTCTTGTGGAAGGTGGCTCTGAAGGGGTCTGCCTGTGAAGAGAGCCCCCCCTCCACACACACACACACACACACACACACACACACACACACGGCAAGCAGCAAGCTGGGCTGCCGGAGGAGGCAGACAAGCATGCCAGGAGAACAGAGGCCAGCAAGTCAGGCTCATCAGGAAATGAACAATGAGAGAGACACTTTTTGAACTTTGTGCGTGAGCGTGCATTCAGTCGCTCACATTGTTTTGGCTCCAGGGAAATCTGACCTCGGAAAAAGCTGAGATGAAGTGGGTGTGGAAAGAGTCCGCTGATGCAGGGTATTCTTCAAGGGCGCCTTGCCAGGGGGACCACTCCTGACCTCCCCAGAGCAGGGGGATGGGATTGCTTGGCAGCATAGCTGGGGCCAGGAGAAGCCCAAGGTAAGCTGTGCTCTGGTTTCCCCTCAGGGAGCGGAGATTTATTGGCTGGATCCATGGGAAATGATCCTCACCCTGCACCTCTGGAAGTTTTACAAAATTGCTAATTCCCGAGCCGGCCTTCGCCGCTCTCCCTCACCCAGTAAAACCAAAGTTCCTGGGGATGGGGTTGGGCTGTGGGGGTGGAAGCTCTCCAAGTTGATTCTGGGCTATGGCCACGCTCAAGTAACAGGAGCAGCCACATCCCAGGTGCATTTAGTAAGCAACTACTGACCAGCCAAAAGCATTGTGAGAGCACCTGGCCTCAGCACTGAGCTCCAAGTTCGAATCTCAGCAGCTGAACTTCCTGCCTGTAGAGTTCTAACCAGACCTGTCAGCTGTCCGATCCTCAGGCTTCTTTTCTGTTGCATGGGAATGTTCTGGGGTGGCTTTAGGGCCTCAAGTAAGCCAGGTATTTGTGAAAAGCAAGTGACATGTGGCAGCTCATAACGTGTCGCCATGGTGCAGCGTGTGTCTCAGGCATGATCCAAGAGAAAATTCTTACCTCAAGAGGCCACATGGGAGGCCACGTTCCTAACTGGGCATCCAGGCCCCAGAGTCAGACATGCCACGCTGCCTGATTTGCATTCTTCCTGGCTTTTACTTACTCCCCACCTCCATGATGAGGGACTTTTTTTTTTCTTCAGATATATGATCCCCTGCCTCAGTCTCCAGGGTGGTGGTGGTGGGGGTGTTATTGAGACAGGGTTCTCTGTAACCGTGGCTGTCCTGAATTCACTCTGTAGACCAGGCAGGCCTCAAACTCACAGAGATTCTCCTGCCTCTGCCTCCTGAGGGCTGGGATTAAAGGCGTGTGCCACCACTGCCTGGCTGCAGTTTGCAATTCTTATAGCATATTGAAGAGTCAACTTCTGCCCAAGGCTGTCAGCATCTCCCCTTTGGACTTGTCCTTTGGCATGTTGTCATAGTAACGGCTTGTGACCCCTCCCCAGTTACTCTAAATCGTTTCATTCTCCCATTGGTACTTAGAGGCTAAGTCTCTCCTGTCGCAGAATTGTAGGATTCTGCGCTTGTTCTTGATGTCTGGTGTTTGTCTGTTTGTTTATGGCAGGGTCTCGGGTAGCCCAGGCTGGACCTGCATAACTCACTATGCAGCTAGGAATGACCTGACGCCCTTGGTCCTCCTGCTTCCACCTCTCGAGTGCTGGGGTTACAGGCTTGCACCGCCGCCCCAGCTGTGTTCATGCTCAGCAGTGATTTGGTCTGATTGCAGAGTTCTCCTGTTAGCCTAGGAAGAAGCGTGGTTGTGGTCCCCACCCTATTACAACGTGGCAACCACACCTGCAGAAAGTACATGGCCCAGAACATGCATGGTTGGCTGGCAGCTGGGTGACTGTGAGGGAAAGAGAGTAGCTGGCAGAGAAAGGAGCTGTGGGGACAAAGAGGACGCTCCCACCAGGCACTCTGGTATATGCAAGATGACGTCCAGGAGTTTCTAAAAACCTTGAGAATTTGTGTATTTGCTGAACTAACAATGAGAAGAAAAAAAAAAAAAAAGCGCTACTTTCTTATGAGACTAAAATGCACTGAGATAACAAAGTCACCCAAAATTTGGAGCCAGATGCCCCCCTGGAGCCCAAGCACTGTGAGAAACACAGTGTGCAAATGGGAGTGGGAGGGGGCACAACTGGGGAAGGGAATAGTGGAGCAGAAAAGCGGGTCCTAGCACCTCGCTGTCACGAAAAGTATTTGTACTGTAACAGCCGGAACAGAACACGAAGGAAGGAAATGAAGCCTGTAAATCCTTGAACGGTTTCTTTCTCCACTAATCTTAGGTTCAGAATTGTGGCAGCATGTTTCTCTGAGCGCGCAGCCTTCCCAGGCCAGGTACCCAAGCCCTGAGCTCTTGCTTTTGCATCCAAGTCCCTACAGGCTCTACAGCTCTGGCTTAACCTTTCCTGGAACCCTGCTGAAGTAACCCCCAAATGCGTAGTCCCCTCCCTACCCATTGTTCCCCTCTTCTGCCTGGCGTGGCACAGCCAAGCCTCTCGTGGTATGATCATGGTATGTTACTGACCTGTGCAAAAACATCCCCACCACCACCGCCACACAGAGGCAGTGCCTCTGAGGCGGCCTCAAAATAAAACTGTGGTTCCCACCCAGCCCACCAGCTTTTTCATCCTTTCCCCCCCCCCCCCCCCCACCACCCCCCCTTAACTGTTCAGCTTCCTTAGCCAGGCTGAGCACACTGTAATGTGAAATTTGAAGCCAGTGTTCCCCTTAGCAACCATGGTAACACAGGATCTGATAGAGAGCCTGCAGTTATAAAAATACCAGCTTCCACCAGACACTGGTTTCCAAAGGGAAACCAGTCCCCACTCCAGAACCATTTTTAAACAGTCCTCAAACTTCAGAGATGGCCAGCATACTCCAAGGGCAATGTGGTTGCAGGAGGCTGGCTTCTGGAAGGTGGCGTGAGGCAGCTTTGAGTACGTTCTCTGAAACCCAGAAGGCCCTGCGAAGGCGTGTTTTCCTAATTGCACCAACCCTTGGGCGTTTTTAAGTCAGGTTGACTGGCAGAGCTGATAGTGACCCTGGCCCTTCCAGGTCCCTTCTAGGGAGTTCTCAACTCCATAATGCCTAGCTGGAGAATAACTTGGTCTTTCACAAACAGTAAGGGCTCCCATAGGGAGGGGAGACCTGGGGTGGCTAAAACTTTCCCACTCACATCAGGAAAAGCCCGGCATCTTGTACCCAGTTCTGGACGATGCAAGCCTCCATTCCTAGTCTCAGTGTTCTCTGTAAGGAGGTATTAGCCTTGAGATGAGCCAGCGGCCATGGTGTCTGCTCACCCAGCCTCTAGCCTGTTCTCCCTGAGCTTCCCTCCCCTCCCCCCTCCGTCTCTGTGACAGCCTCCCCTGTCCTCCCTCTCCTGCTCCTCCCAGCCTTTTGTCTCCTGGGGCTAAGCCTTGTAATTTGAAAAATATTCTAACTTAGTAATTAATGTCTGAACTTCAAGAGCACCCCCATCCCACTTCTGCAGAGCCAGCTGAAGGCAGGCCAAGATGAGGACGAAGATGTAGAGAAGCTAAAAGGAGGCGTGGATTTTTCTAGATGGTCCCTTAGCTTAACTGGACTTGTAAGTTTTGGGGGGTTAAAACCACACAAGTTACTCTCTCCCCACCCCCAACCCTCACCCCCACCATGGCCATTTCCCAGCAGGCTGATGGCAAAGTCCCTCCAGCTCAACAAGTTTGGGGACACTAGGGTGTCAGACATGGGCACTCTCTGAGAGCAGTTCACAGAGAAATTATCCGAGGGAGGAAGACAGAGAGGAATAGGGAAAGGGGAGGAAGGGGGAAGGGAGGAGAGAGAGAGAACACGCAAGCAAACTGTTTAAAAAATAATAGGGGGAGCTGCTGTTCCAGAGGACCTGAGCTGATTCCCAGCATACACGGTGGCTCATAATCACCTGTAACTCCAGTCCCAGGGGATCCAGTGCCCTCTTCTGGCTTCCGTGGGCACCAGGCAGGCGTGTGGCACACAGATGTGCCTGCTGGCAAAACACTCTGAAGGAGAAGGAGGACACAGAGAACAGCTACTGAGGAGGCTGAGGCAGAAACATTAAAAGGCCAGCCCTGGGCTGCAGAGTGTGCTCAAGGCCAGCTTGGATGACTCAGTAAGACCCTGTCTTAAAATAAGAAGTCAAAAGGGCACAGCATGAGCAAAGATCTGGGTTCTGGGGTCAATACCCATTACTGAAAGGGGAAGGGAAGGGGAGGGAGGAGGAAGATGCTGTTAGTCTTTTATGTTAGAAACATACATGGATTACATGGATGTGTTTGTATGTCTTTCCAATGTATTAATTTACTTATTAAATAAAATGTCTTCGTAAGCTACATATTGGCTACAATTTGCCACATAATTCTGATTTCGCTTAATTAGCCATTAGCAATATTAAGTTCTTTTATTCCAATTTTTTTTAATTTTTGTAGATTTACTTATTTTACTTCATATGTATGAATGCTTTGACCGCATTATATATGTAATAGCATGTGTGCCTGTTGGCTTTCCTGGAATTGTGGATTTCCAATGGTTGTGAGCCACCATGTAGGTGCTGGCTATCAAACCAAAGCCCTCTCCCTACCTAGTTCAGGCCTTAATTAATAGTAGCTAATTTTTAATCTTTTGGTCTCTCAGACAGCAGGCATTCTTAACAGCCGAGACATCTCTCCAGCCCTTCTTTCAATATTATCAGTTGCTAGTATCAACTCTCAGATCACATACTATCACCCAGGGAGAGAGAAAGATTGCAGTGCAGCTAAGAGAGGCCAGGGAAGCTCCTGAGTTAGGCTGTGTGGGTCCCAGAGCTGTTCAGGCTCAGAGATGTCAGCGATAGGTCCAGGTGACAGGCCTCTTCAAAGGCTGGCCTGAAGTGGGCTGAGTGTCAGGGGCAGGAGAAACTGTACTCAGGTTAGACACAGAGGCAGGAGCGCAATTCTCCTGAGCGAGGCTGGTGATGAGCAGGTGATTGGTCAGTGTACTCCGTGCATTGCAGTCTTCCGGAGTTCCTCTTTCTGTACTGTCGGTTGAAGGGGTGGGATGTCTGGGTAATTGATAGGCCCAGGTGTTTGGTGTTTCTAATATCAATTTAATGCAGTTCTGTGTCACTATTGAATGGCACAAACAAATTATTTACCATTGTACTTCTTGATGCTTTGGCAAGTATTATTTTTTTAATACTTTATTTTTATTTGCATTGGTGTGGGCTCCCCTAGAACAGTAACAGACAGTTGTGAGCTGCCATGTGAGTGCTGAGGATTGAACCCAGGTCCTCTGGAAGAGCAGCTGGTGCTCTTAACCACTAAGCCATCTCTCCAGGCTCCGTGGTAGTTATTTGTTTGTGTAAACAAGATGTGGAATCTTTTTTTTTTTTTTTGGCACTTCTACCCAAAGTGAAGTAACTCAAGTCAGGGCTAGTGTTCTGTAAGAGGGAGTCATTGTAGGCTGGGCGCAGCCTGAAAGAATGCCACTGTTTCACAGAACACCATGACCTGGAGTAGGCCCAGCCAGTTCTCCGGGGAGTGGAAACGGATGCTTGTGCTAAGCACTGGTGATGCCTGAAGCACAGAAGACACTCCGTGGCCCATAATGCTCTGGGCCTTCACTGCATTCTACAGACCCGTAGTTCACAGTCAGCCTGGGCTGCTGCTGCTCCACGTGCGTCATGCCCTCTGTGGGTCAGAAGCAGCTTTGGGAGCACATGTTGTCCTAGGAGAGAAACCCAGAAGCCAGCCCTCCTCCTTCCTGTCTCCTTAGACCCAGCTGGAGTCCAGGTCCTTTATGATAGGTCTAAGTCAGTAAGGCACAGGCCTGTGACTTCTACGCCCGTGCCAAGCCCTAGAAAAGGAAGCCTCAAGGAGAGGCCTGCTCCCGGCAAGGTTGATTTGAAGCTGACACCCTTTAGCAGCTGGCCCAGTCTGGCCTTCAAGTTCCTTGTCAGGCACAGAGCTAAATGCTCGTAACTTAGTAGCTTTGCTAATTTCAAACTAACTTCCTCCTTCTCTGTCATTCTCTGTCTGAGTGACACCCCACCTCTGAAAACTGAAGTCAGGAAATAAGGGGGCCCTTTAGTTATGTGAAATGAAGGTGAGGGAAGCCAGTGAAACCAGTCTTGGGGCACATGCTGTGTCTCAGGCAGAGCGCCTGCTCTCCAGACCTTCTGGTCTCTGGTTAGCTGTCAGTTCCTAGGAGGGTCCTGACCACACTCATCACACACACCCGCCCCATTGGCTGCCTGTCATTGTCCTCAGCCTGCCTTCTTTCTCTCCACAGCCGGGAGACAGTACTCCCTGTTACCTTAAGTTTGCTTTGTGAATCTGTTTGTTTTCTACCGTGGGAACTCTAGAGGCAGGAAATGTAACTATTCATAGCCATGTCCCCAGTGGTGTCTGACTTAAGGTACGGACTTGATAAATACTCATTGAAGAAAGTAACAAAATAACGTGTCTAGACGGAGGGAACAGAAGACAATGGTCAGTCAGTCAGCCTTTCAAAAAGGGACCTGGAGGAGCTTCCCGGAAAAGAATGCAGAACCCCCGACGGCTGGGTGGGCTGGCTACAAGTGGTCCTCAGGGGTGAGCCCACAACCCAAAGGAAGGAAGTCTCCCCTAGATCCAACTCAGTAGACTGTGCCCACTGTAAGTGAACCAGGGCAAACGTGCCCTTAGCCCGGCCGTACTCAGGCCTGCATCTGGCTCCGTTTGGCTGGTGTTTTTTCAGCTTCACTCCACTAAGCTTCCTGGGAGATGGCAGATTTAATCCATCTACCCAGAGTCGGGGTTATCAGGAGAGAACAGAGGGGTTCCAGCAGAGCTTCCTTCAGGGAGGAATCCCCCCCACCGCCAGAGGTAACCACCTGCTGTGTGTCAGTTGCACAGGGAACCTCAGCCATGACCCCTGTATCCCTACCATTGATGAGGAATCAAAGCGGGGTACCCCAGGCTCTCGGGAGTGCCCCTGGAGGTCAGGGATGAAGTAGGGTAAAGCAGGAAGGTGGCAAGACAACCTGGGAGACAACACCACAGTGGCCACGGCGGACAACGTGAGAAGCGTCCTAGCTCTCACAAAGCCAGCAGAATCTCAACTATTGTGCCTTGTCTAGTATCTTCATAATTTGAAGCCAAAGCTGCTGCAATTTTTGTTTCCGTTTTATTTGTTTCCGGAGACAGGGTTTCTCTGTGTAGCCCTGGCTGTCCTGGAACTTAGAGAAAACTGCCTCTGCCTCTTGAGTGCTGGGATTAAAGGTGTGTGCCACCACCAGCAGCTTGCCGTTTTCAATTTTGCAGTTGCCACATTGAAAGCCCCCCAGGAGTTAGGGGGAGGCAAATTTTCATGTTATCAATGGTATCCAGATAGTTATAATTTCAACACGGTGTAACCAATGGTAAAAAGTTACCAATTTGTTGTTGTTATTGTCATTGTCTTATCTATTTATTTATTTATTTATTTACTTACTTACTTACTTTCTTTCTTTCTTTCTTTCTTTCTTTATTTATTTATTTATTTATTTATTTATTTATTGAGGCTGAGCCTGTCTCTGCAGCCCAGCCTAGTCGCAAACTCCATATGCTCCTCCTCAGCTCGAGAGCTAAGGTCACTGCAGCAATCCATAGTTTTAATTCTTTTTGTGTGTATGAGCTAGGTGAGTCTTTGAAAAGGTTTTTACTGTGCGGGCACCACTCAGTTTGGGCCAGACACCGCCTAAGTGCTCAAACCACGTGTGGCTGGTGACCATGGCACTGGCCAGCACAGGTACGGAGGCTAGCTAGCTCCTGGAATCATCAGGCTCTTGGAGCAGTTTTGAATGCTGAGAGGCACAGAAGTGCTGTTCACAGCCTCCCTCTCTCTGAGCCCCCAGAAGAAAGGGGGAGCAGTAAGAGTTGCACCCCAAGGTTCACAGCTAGCTCCTGCTGGGGTCTGTGAAAGCAGATGGACAAAGCAGGAAGGAAGTATTTAAGAAGGAAGAAGGGCCCTGGCTGGGGTGACACCGCATGAGAGGGCTCAGAGCAGAAGCCGCAGTGGGGACTGGTGCCAGCCGCTGCCAGTAGTCCCCTGCAATGCCCCGTATGGAAAAGGCACAATCGGCCCATTCTTTCACTATCCTCTTGACTACTTCGGGCGACCATTTCTGTAATTAAGACCTTCTCCCTTGCTCAGTCTTAAAACATACGAGTATTTGCTGAATCTGGTTTCCCCGGGTTGAAAGCTAGACTTAGGAAGTGCACTCTGTGGAAATGGAAACACACACGCAGTAACTGATTATCCTTGAATCAGGGCTGAAGCCCTGCTTAAAACAATCAGTCCTGAGACTAGAACTGTAGGCACAATTCCCGTTTTGGCTCACCGTACTTCACCCACAGGGAATATGACCAGTCCTCAGGGCTGGGGACAGGAAGGGAATGAATTGGTCTGCTGCTTTGAGTCTGGGCTGGCCTGCGTTCCGCTTGGTTTGGAAATGTTAGTCAGAGGAGAGTTTGAGGTGTGGGGAAGGGCAGGGAGGATGTGGTTTGGGCAAGGGGAGTCCAGAGGCTTCCCTGAGCTTGGCCCAGTGCCATGGGAAGTCTCAGAAGCTCTGCCCGCCACACTGAAGTGCCTTGCCTGGCTGGAGCAGAGGGCGTGGCTAAGGATTAGCTGACTGGAAAGCAATTAGATGAGGTGGGGCTGGGAAATACCTGGAGTCCCAGGGCTGGCTTGGCAGCCGGAAGGCAAGAGGCCTTGGGGGTCTGGGGAATAAGTGTGGCCTGTTGCTGCTGGGAAGAAGTGGATTATAATGTTGGGGGTCAGGGGAGCCTGCAACACTCTGAGAAAGAGGCCTTTTCCTTTGATGACCGTTGCTAAATACCTCTCCCACATGCTCATACTCCTGCTCAGACCCATAGATTCCCCTGTCATAGCCGTGTGGTCCTGGGGAGTGTGGTATGAAGTGAGCCTTCCAGGGACATTCACATGGGGAAGGAGAGGTGAGAAGAGTGGGTGCCCTGAAGCAAAAGGATGCCCATCTGTTGAAAGGTATAGAGAAGATCATTAGCCCTGCTAAGAACCCGCTGCCCAGAAAACCCCATGTACGTTAAAGCTTGCAGAACTGCCTGAATCCTGTCCTCTGGGCAGGGAGGGGACTTCCACCCGAGGCCGGAACTCTAGAAGTGGAGTCTCAGGTTTGTATAAAGAAGGGACTTTAAATTTCTTCCCTACTATTTAAAAATATAAAAACTGTTCTTAGCTCATGAACTGTGAAAATCAAGCCTTGGCCAGCTCTGCGTGGTGGCTGTAGTTTACAGACCCTCATCCAGATCTGTGGTTCTCAGCTGGGAAATCCCCATTCAGAAGTTTTTGTTACACATTCAAGTGAGACTTGCTGTCATAAGGGAGAATTTACAGGTCCCCAGGCAGGCAGGTACCGTAGCAAGAAGGCCCTTCCCCTAGTGCCATAATCTAGTCCAGCCTCCACTCCTGTTTTATAGATGACAAAACTAAGGTCCAGGTGAAGCCAGGCAGTGGCTTCTTCATCCCAGGATGCAGTGCTAGATGGCTTTTTATCTGTTTCTAGCCACTCAGAGATCCACCCTGCCAGGTCACACCGCCCGGAGCTCTATCTGAGACACAGGAAGTGTGTGTGTGTCCCCTGGAGTCCCAGCCTGGCAGGGCTCTGGTGAGTCATTTCCCACAAGTGAAGCTGGGTACACTGAACTGTCTTCATGAGAAACTCCAACCTGCTGAGGAGATCTGCAGGGCAGAAACCAGAGGGAAGCTGAAAGTACTCTCTGGGAGGAGGGCAATAGAATGAAGGGCGGGACACCAGGTCCTTAGACTAACAGTTGGTGTTAGCTGGGGTCTGGGGCAAGTTCTGCCTCATCGGTAGAGTAGGAGGGAGCCTTTTTATCTGTCTGGCTCTTGCAGGAACAAGAAATCAAACTTGTCAAGTGTCTCACACATGGTAGAGAACGGTATCTTTATCGGTCATCCTGGCTTATCTCTTAACTATTTGGCTGAGAAGGCACATGATCTTTCTGGTGACACAGTGACATCATCATTGTGTTGATGGCCCTACTGTGCAGTCACCCTCCATGCTCCTGAAGCATTCCCACCGATGACTTAGTGTAAGAAGTGTTAAATTCACATACTCGGTACTCAGGTTCTGGAAACCCAGTGGATTTGGATATAAACATCTATGAACCTGTGTGTGTACGTTTTTTGTTTTTTTTTTCTGGGAGAGGTAGCTAGTTTCCATCAATCTTCAAAGGATACAACGTTGCCAAGAAAGTCAGACATGGAACTGAGAAGTGTAGCTTAGTGGTAGAACACCTGTTTCACGTGTGCAACACTTGGCTTCCATTCCAAGATTCCTGGCACCAAAAAATAAGAAAATAAAAAATCCATGGTGATTTGAGAGGCCCTGGCTTCCTGCCCTCCCATCGTATGTCCTTGGGCATATCAGACATGTCTCATTCAGATCCGAATTCCTGTCATCAGCCAGAAATACCAGGACTAAAACTCCTACCTTGTCCCACCAACTCCTAGAATCTGAATCTGATGACATGGTGCTCCAGGAAGAAAAGACCAGAACAGAGTAGCTGAGAACAGGTGAGGCTGGGAGACTGCTGCTGGGTGAGGGCCTGGCCATGGCAGCCCATAGCATCCGTGTGCTTGCCTCAGTCAGTATAAGCTGGAGCTTCTAACACAGGGCCCAGGGCAGTCTCTGCAGGTCGCAGAGGCCCAAGGCTCCTTGACTCAAGGGGAAACTCCGGTTCCATTTCTTGACCTGGCATTCCCTTTATGAAAATACATCCAAACACTTGGAATTTGGGCACATTTTTGCATGTGTACATTTAAATAAAAAGTTTTCTCAAAGATGTCCAACTGAGAAAAGTTAAAAAGATGTTAGAAAATCACCCCTCTGCAGACTCTCTATGTAATTTCGCTACAAAGTTAGCACAGAGCTGAAGAAAGTCATTTATACATAAACGCAAATAATAGTGTAAGATTTTAAAATACTCCTCAAGCCAGATTTAAGTGTCTCTCTCTGCCCAACCCAAGCTGCTATCTAAGTCTGCTTGCATAACCTTGGCTGGCTTTAATTCTCTCACGAGCCCACAGACAGAAAGTGCTGCCTGACGGCTACAGTGAACCTGACTGGGCCCCCATAGTCTGTCCACCAGGGCAATGGCCCATTCTCCAGAGTAGCCAGTCCTTTTCCTCTCCTCCCAGGGTTCCCTCTGATGAGTCTCTCTTATTTCTTAGAGCACTGCATCCTCTGCTATGATGGTTTGTTTACATCGGTCAGCTCAAGGGGAGAAACATGCCCTTCACCCCACGCTCCCCTCCAGCAATCCCCTTTCAAAAGAGCAATCTCCTTACACGCTGTCTTCCTGAACGGCCTCTACCCCACCAAGCCAACAGCACAGGACCTGTCAAGCCTGACATACGTGTTATATCCATTATCTGAAAACTCACAGCGTTCCAAATTCCTAGACTTTTTGTATACCTACATGAAACCAGAGACGGAAAATTCCATACTATGAAATTTTCTTTCATGTTACCAAATTATTTTAACTGCTATATAGGATTATCTTCAGGCTGTGCCTCTGTATGGTAGATATGAAACAGAAATGAATCTCATGTTTAGAATTGGGTCCCATCCCCAAGATAACTCAGGGTTATGAAATATTCAAAAATTGGAAGGGAAAAAAAATCAGACATCAAAATACATTTGATCCCAAGCATTCTGTCTGAGGGACGCTTACTTGTATTTACCAATGCCACAGGACTGTTCTGCTTCAGCTCAACTGTTACTGGCTCAAAAGCAGCTATAGATGATGCCTTTTAGGTTTTTATCTGCCATTGTCATCATTGTTATTTTGAGATTCACTTCATAGCCTAGGCTGAACTTGAACCAGCAACCCTCCTGCTTCACCCTCCGTAGGACTGCAGGCACCTGCCACCATGCCTGCCTTATGAATAAAATGTAAATGAATGAGCATGGCTATTCCAACACAATTTTTTTATGGGTGCTGAAATTTGAGTTTCGTATAATTTCTACATTGTAGCCAAATACATTTTCCTCAGCCATTTAAAAATGTAAACACCATTCTTAGCTCTGCAGAACAAATGCCCATGTGGAAAGCAGAGCACAGAAGGGCACGGGTGGACTGGGTATTACTCCATGTGCAGCTATAGTTCTCAACTACGGGTATTTGGCAAGGTCTAGATATATTTTGGAGTTGTCACTATTGTTTCCGGTGGTATCTTGTGGGTATAGCATTCTACTCTGCACAAGAGACCACCACAACAGAGAATAATAGGATACAAACGTCAGCCATGACAGCTGAGTGCCCTGGTCTAAATGACCTTCATTGGCTGGGGACCTTGTAGTGCCCTGGAGGTTCCTCTATGCTGAGGACTTCCCTTTGCTTCTCCAGCCAGGACCGCTCCTGCGCTCCAGGCTCCAGGGGCTCAGCCAGACCCTCTCTCCAGACAGCTTCAGTGGTCGGTGTAGCCCCTGCCCAGGGGGTTTTGCTCAGGCTAGAAACCCCAAGTGTTCTCCCTGACTCCTCCCTCCTGATTCCCAGGTGACTCTCACTTCCCAGCTGCCTGCAGCATGCAGATGTAAGGAAATAAAGTTGATTGCTGATTCCTGAAGCTTGTGCCCCTCCTAGTTACCTCTGAAGTGTGGCACAGGTGAGCAGTGCAAATACGTACTCGGGGATGTGCTCTTCCGTAAGCTCAAGGTATACAGACCACCTCCAGGGGCGCACAGTGCAGGATGGGAGTCTTGACTGCAGGCTCTGCAAGTGGAAGGGGTGGCCAAGGGACAGACAACCAGAGCTGCAGTGGTTCAGAATATCCCAGGAGCTATTCAGGAGCTATTCAGGATCAATAGCTCCTCCAGACTCCAACCACACAAAACCCAGATCAGTGGTGCCAGACCTGTGACCATCTTATCTCCTTAACACCTCAACCTGGCCTGTCCACAGACCCTGTCAGGCTTCTAATGCCTAATGGACCTACCTGCTACTCCCCAAAATGGCACCTCTTTGCAGGGCCACCTGCTTCTGGCTGCATTAAGCCCAAAGCTGTCTCCGTCCCTCACCCTATCCCACCCTAAACCTGCCAGGTCCTAGGGGCTGTGGACAACTTTTGCAACTATCTCAAATCTAGTCTCTTTGTTCTCTGCCTGTGGCTCAGCTAGGCCACTGTAACTTCTGCCTGAGTTACCCACCATGTCTTCCTCCTCCTGCCCCCTGCCCTGTTTCTGTCCCCTCTGGTAGCACTAAGGACCACTGGTGTGAGGGAAGCCTCCCTGCCTAGAATACTCTGTTCTTCCTTCTTCCCCTCTCTTCTGCTCACCTGAGAAAGGTCTCTTCCCCAGGAAGACTTTTCCTGAGCATCCTCCTCCACAGGTGAGGAGAGCCCTGCTTGGCATCACACCCCCATTCAGTGCCCCATGCAGTCTGCTTAGTGATGAACGATGAGCCGCCACTGGTGGAGCTGAGCTTGCTGTACACTAGCTATTGTTGCAAGTGGTTCAAGTGAATTGTCCATCTTCAACCCTTCAACAATCCACAGAGAGAGAATATTGCTATGCCCACATTGCAGATTTGAAAGCTGAGACCCAGAGAGGTGACCATCAGTGGTACAGCCTAAGGGAGTGGCTGAGTTAGGATTACGATCAGTCTTCCTTTGTAGTCCCCATTCTAAACACCCAAATGCTGGGCTCTGGGCCTCTCTATTGGATGGATGGATGGATGGATGGATGGATGGATGGATGGATGGATAAATGTGTGGGTAGATGGATGGATAAATGAATAAATGAGTGGTGGGTGGATGGATAAGTGGGTGGGTGGACAAATGGGTGGGTAGGTGGATGGACGGATAGATGTTTGAGTGGGTGGATGGGTGGGTGGATGGATGGATGGATGGATGGATGGATGGATACATTTTTCTACCTGTGGAGAAGATGAAGCCAGGATCTGTCATACCTTAAGCCTTAAGTCACTGAGGGGCTTTTTGGAGTATCCTTGCCCAAGAAAGTCCAAGCTTTCTTTCAGACCCAGTTTTCTAGTCTCCAGGAAGCACAAACCTAGCATGAAGAATGTGAAAAAATCCAGCCTACATACTACCAAAGGCTAGGAGAAACCAAATAGTTGCCTCCAGGATGATGAATAGTGAGCCTCTGGCCAAGGACATCAGGGGAGAACTTAAGAAGACTTCGAGGAACGGGGGGGGGGGGGGGGGAGGAAAGGGGGGGGGGGGGGGGGGGCGGGGGGGGGGGGGGGGGGGGGGGATAGAGAGAAAGGAGAGGCGAGGAGGGTCATCAGGCTGTCCTGAGGAATCTGGGAAGTGGAGCCAGGGTGGAAGGTTTGCTCAGCAGAGGGAATGACGGTCAGAAGTTGGAGGCAGGTGAGGACAGGATGGGCAGCTCCGAAGGCCTGTGAACAGATAAGCTGGGCTAGGAGGAGGTCTGGGAGAGGAGCGAGAAGGCAGGCCCTGATGGAAGTGCGCCAGGGAGCAGAAATGCCAAACTAAGCACTTTATCTCCTTGAGACACAGTCGGTTGAACACAGAAAGAAAGCATGGAGAGAAGGAATATTAACTTGAGGATTATTCGTCGGAAAAGATCACCCCAGCTGCGAGCACTGCCCCATTAAGTTTCTATACTGCTAAGGGTGAGGCTCTAAAGCCAAACAAATTTCCAGGTGCCAATTAAAGTCTCTTATCTCTAGGTCTCTGAGACTTGGCAGAGTCCTTACTGAATCCCTTCTGAGGTCCCCAAGTGGCCCCAGGCCCTTTTCTCAGCCCAGGCCTGTCTGCCCTTCTGCTGGGTGCCTGCTACTCTGATTACAATGTAATTATGCCTTTAGCACAACCCTATTATTCTCTGATCATTAACAGAGCACACTTGTCCCAGGCCCAGCTGTCATACACTCTTGGTCCTTGGTTACTGTCTTACACACCAACCCACCAAGGAGCTGTCTGGGTTCTGTCACCTAAGGAACAGCCCTCAGTCCAGCTTCTGCAGTGTGGCTTCTGCCACTATACCTTCTCCATCACAAGAAGGCCACACCCCTGACTGAGATCCACGTGGCTATGGACATTCATGTTCATTCTTTTTTTGAGACAGGGTCTCTCATTGTAGTCCTGGCTGTCCTGGAGATTGAAGTGTAGACCAGGCTGGCCTCAAACTCACAGAGATCCATCTGCCTCTGCCTTCTTAGTGCTGGGATTAAAGATGTGTCCTACCACACTGAGCTTTATGTTAATTTATTTTTATTTATTTTTTGTTTTTGTTTTGTTTTGAGGCAAGGTTTCTCTGTGTATCCCTGGCTATCCTGGAATTTGCTCTGTGGACCAGGCTAACCTCAAACTCGGAGATCCAACTGCTTCTGCCTCCCTCGAGCGCTGGAATTAAAGATGAACGCTGCACCACTCGGCATTTAATGTTCACTCCTAAATGCAGCAAGCTAATATTGATGCGTGGGAGAGAACATTTTAAACAAAGCTTCTCGGTTTTGCTTTTTTTTTTCCAAATGGCATGTTCAGTGGCAGAAGAATGGGTCAGCATGCGACCACTGTTCCTCAAGGTCCTTGTTGGTCACTTTGGAACCCTCCTGTGGATCCTGTGGAATCTGAGCTGGGCTGTGACTCCTGGCCTCGGAAGAACAGACTTGCAAGTGTTGGTGCAGGCCTCCCACAGAGAATCTCTAAGAAGCTTCTTCCTGCTGGGCAGGGGAAAGGTGGATGGCGCAGCCCACCGGATTATCTTGGGCCTCCATCTATTGGTTCGGGCCCCTGGGGTAGGGAGCCACTTCCTCCTTTGCTGCAGGCTCCTCAGGTTTAAGATAGGAGAGGTTGTCACTGTATTGACACTCCCCACCATCTCCAGTGATTAAATCTATTTGTCTGGTATTGTGAAAGGGACCATCATGCTCCTCAAGGAGACATCCTGTCTCGGACACGCCGCTTGGGGACAAGGGGAATGCAGGAAGGGAGGGTAGGGGCAGACAGGAGGTGTGATCAGCCAGTGCTCTTGCAGCCTAGGGACTCTGGTAACTAGACAGCAGAGTAGCCTCCCCCAGGAAGCTCACTCCATAAGAGGGAAGGACAGTTTCGCAAGTGAGGCTGGACCTGGTGAGCTGCCCATCGGGCCCTGGCACAGCTCTGGGCCTGTTAGGAAATCGGGGAGACACTGCGTCTCCCGGGCAGGCGCCGCTTCTCACTTGCCCCAGCCCTGCTCACTTCAGGCTCTGGCTCCAGAGCCAGGCTGGCAGCTGGGCAGGTGGCTGGGTGCCCTCTTGCCACAGGCCTGGTGCCCAGGAAACTACAGCTCCAGCTTGGAAATTGTCCCTCCTGTGGGTCCCATGCTAAGGCCAGGGGGCTATCGGGGACTGTACCAGCAGGAGAGCACTGTGACGTTCAGGGAAGGATTCCAGACTGTTTCCTCCAGAGGTTGCGTTCCAACGCCCTCATGTCCTTTCCTGTCAAGTGGGGGATTCCTCTGTACACAACAAAAGAAAACCCCACCCCGAGACACCCAGCTCCCTCCCATCCCCACTTGAAGGGCAAAGTTTACCTCTGCTTCGGTAACTACTTCAGGGCCATGAAGGTGCACAGAGCTGTTATTTTAATATTGTATATTTGACCCCGCAAAAGGGTCTGGGGCAGGAAAGTGTGTGCTTGCTATCTCGGGGGTTGTTTTGGAAGCCTCTGGGCCTGTCAATCAAATGAGATGTTTCTCAGTGGAGACACAGCCATAGGAATGGGTCCAAGGTCAATAATGAAGAGTCTAGGTCCGAATGGGGGCTGGCTAGAGATGACAGTAAGTGTACCAGGGAGCTGGGAATGAGGACAGGTACAGGACAGCCACTGCTCACTTGGAGATGGCCCTGTGAGGTAAGCAAGCCTTTCTGAGGCTCTTTCCAGCAGCACAGAACAGGGTGAACCCCCAGGTCTGTCATCACTGGCTCACACAGGGGCTCCACTGTGAGCACCAGAGCAGCCTGAGCCTTGCAGCATTCCCGTGCACCATAGTTCACTTCAGAGCAGCAGTCTACCCAAGCCGTTCAGACTTGCTGCTGGGAGCGCTCCTCGGAGGCAGAGGATTGGCCTGCTTGACTCCTCAAGGTCTTACTCTAACCCAGCAGTCACTCTTTCTACGGGCGAGTTGCTATGGGAACTGTAACCTTGAATTTCCTGGCTCTGGGGCTGTGAAAATCACAACCTGAACCTTCCGTTGATGTGGGTTTTTCGATTAATTTCCTGTTTGATTGTTTACTTTAGAGAGCGGAAAATGCCTTTGCAGCAGCTAGGTCCCTTTACCCAGCGGCTGTCTCACCCTCCCTGCAAAACCAGCAAGGTCAAGTCCAGGCCTCGGGTGGGTGGAGGGGGGCGCAGAGGCCAGGGCAAGAAGGAGGCCCAGCTAGGGGCAGAGGGCAGCCCTGCCCTCGCCACTGCCCTGCTTTCCTCCTTGTTCTTCCCAGGGTCCCAGCATGGTGAGACAGGCAGACCTAGCAGTTCCCACTCGGGCCCCAGTTGGGGAGTCTGGCCACCCACCCTGAGCCCCAGGCCTGGCTCCCAGCCAGCCTTAACCCTTCCTGACTATTCGCTGCTGAGTCAGACACAAGCTGCCGTTACTCCATTCCTTCAGAGAGATGAGTGATATGACGGTGAGAGTCAGGGATGGCCTCTGTGCCTGGCTCCCTGGGTTAAGCCGCCTTACAGGCAGCTGGGAGAATGCCTGCTTTGTTATCTTTCTTTTATTTGCTGCAGCAGAGAGCAGTGTGTGATGTGCCAGTGGGTGAAGTGGGAGGGGGAAGGGGGAAAGGTCAGCAGGTAGGCTCAGGTGAGGCCCAGGATACAGCTTTCCTCCTTGCCTTCACTGATAAGCACCATGCAATAAGGACAGAAGGTTGGCAGCCTTCCTCCCATCCGCATCCTCATCCTCAGAGAGAGGCAGGAGCCCTGAGCCCACTGTATTGGCGTAGCCTCTGAACCCAGAGACGAAACAGAAATGCCTTGTCTTTGAGACCCTTTGAAGGGCTATCCTAAGCAGGGCAGTTTGAAGAAGCATGCCTTCCATGCTGTTACTAATTGTTTCCGAGTGACAGGTGAATACTGAGTATTCCCAAGCAAACCAGGTGAGCAGCCATCCACCCTCCCCGGGCCTCTTCCTTTTAGCCTGATTCTTCGCAACTCACGGGGTAGCAATAGCCAACCTGCATTGACTTTGAAGCCAAGCTAGACCTGGGTGCAGATCCCATATTCCCATCTATTGAGTTCTCTTGGGGAAGTCATTCTGCCCCTTTAGCAGGAGAAATCATGTAGTGTCTAACAGAGGTGGGAGGAGGGATTTAGAAATGTACACAAAGCACCTAAAACAAGCAGTGTAAAGTGGGTTACAGGTGAGGAGCCCAAAGTGGGGTGTGCAGCACTCAGGAGCCCCCTCTGAAAAGGGGAAGCCTCAGACTACCTCTGGTGTCTCCTATCCATCCCTGAAGCAAGATGGGTGGATGCTGGGGTAACCCAAAACAGAAAAGACAGGCAGCTTCTGGAGAGGATTGGGGTGGGCATCACAGGCGAAACTGGGAGGCGTTGACTGCAGACACGGCTGACTTCCCTGGCGTCCCACAAACGACCCCAGGGTCCTGGGAATTCACAGCTGCAGAGATTCTGAACAGCACTCCCTCCTAGCCAGGCCACTGACCAGGGTTTGGCCCCAGGAGGAGCCCCTGGAGCTGCAGCCCCTGGCTCTGGTGTCTACAGAAGGATTCGATGTCTGTACAGGGCCCCAGATTACATTTCCACTCCCTGGGGCCAGCTGTGGGATGAAGCACTGCCCCCGTGTGACATTTAGTGTGGCCACTTTGCAGGGGAGGTTTGCAAGCTCGGCAAGAAGGAAACTAATTATTCCCACTGGGCGCCTGGTCCGCAGCTAGGGTGTCTGCTGGCCTCCATTAGAAGCTGGCAGCCAGACCTCAGGCACAGGCTTAGACTGAGTGCCAGGGCAGAAGCATGCACTTCCTTGACATCTGACCCCGGCCACCCTACCAAGACTCCTTGTTAGGCTAATAGACAAGTGACATTAGGGGAAATTCGCCTCTCAGGGCTATCTGAAATGCAAGCAGCACAGACTGATAATGCTAAGAACTGAACATATGATGGGCTGACACTGTAGCCTTACCCACAGCATAGACAGCATAAGCGTCAACATAACTTTACCCACACAGACCATGCCTCATCTCCCTCTCAGAGGGAGAAAGCCCTCTTCTCCAAGGCTGATCCATGTACCTGATCCTCCTCTCTCCCCAGTCTGGTCCCATCTGAAACTTTTAAACAGATTACAGATCCCCCTGCCTCCACACACATATTCCTATCAAACCAGTTCCACTTTTGATACCCTCTTCTCTTCCATAGGCAAGGTCTGAAGGAAAACAAGAGAGACTAGGGAGAAAAGGAGGGAGAGACAGATGGGGGCCACCCAAAGTGAAAGAAAGCAAGGCTATATTCTTTCTATATGTACTGTGAGCTTCCCTCCCATTCTCCAGGCCCAGTCCCCAGCTTCTCCCTGCCTCTGTCACACACTGATGTCATTGTGGCAAAGGTCACCCTCTTTCCTAATCACTAAATCCATGGCGACGTAGTCATTGTTCATCTTACTTGACCTCTCCAAGCATCTGACCTGTCGACCTTGCGCTTCCTGGAAATCTTTCCTTCTTCCACAACGATACTTCCTCTTGCTCCACTTCACTCTTTTCCTCCCCTGGGATTCATCCTCTCTTATCCTTTAGCCATTGTTGATTCCAAGATTAGACCCCTCACCTTCTCTTCTTCTCATTCCATGTATTCTCTAGGTCAGCTCATTCACACCCGATGACCTTGACTGATCCTGGGTACTGAGCCAGGCAGCCATTCTCCCACTCATCATCTTCCAAGATCATTCCTAAGGACCATGAACTTGACATTGCTAACACTGTGCTCTTTAGCTCCTGCCTTCCCATACTGTTGTTGTCACTGCCATTTGTGAAGTCGATTAAGCTTCAGGCCTGAGAACAGCCCGGCGTCTATGCCCCCCTCCCCGTACTCACTGTAAATCTTCACTCTCTTTGGCATGATCCTCCCTTTATACCTGCCTCAATGCAACTCAGTCCAAGCCACCAGTTTCGCATCGCAGCCTCTTGCTGGGTTTGTTGTTTCCAGACCCAGCCCAAGCCTCCTGACTCTAGGTTCTTCTCTGCTCTGTGCAAGAAAGGATCTTTGTTAAATGTAAATATCACCTGCTAGGCCCCCATTTAAAATCTTCAGGGGCTCTCCAAAACCCTGAGATAAGACAACAAACAAACAAGTGAGTATCGTGGCATCTAAATCCCATTAGTATTTGGCCCTGGTCTTGTTTGTTATGCCACATTCTCCTGCCCCCAGCCCTGTGTGTTTTAGGTATTTTGGCACACTGTTGGAGTACTGGTAGTTGCATTTGTGAATACTTGTGGATACTCTTCTTTGCAAAATGCCTGGAATAGTCTCCACTACCACTATTCACCCCATCCTCCAACCTTATATGCCTGGCAAGAGCCTCTCTTGTCTTCCCTACTAAGTAAGAAGTCTTGTCATTGTTCTTGTGTTTGCGCTGTGCTTAGCACATAGTGAAGGTTTCTTCAATGTTTGTGTGTAGGTGAGTACATGCTTGTGTGGACGGGTAGGTGGGTGGAGGGGCGGTGGGTCAGTGTGGATATAGAAGGGTGGGCGAGTGGATAGGTCAGAGTAAGTGGGTAAGTGGACTAATGGTTAAGCAAATGGATGAAAGGATGAAGCGACTCGATGAACAAACACTTGTCACCAGTGCAATCAAAGAACAGGCAAGATCAGTCCATTGCTGTGAAAGCCCAGGTTGGCTCTTGTCACCAGTCAGCAGAATTAAGAATTAGGAGTTCCAGCTCTCAACCTAAAAATTAGCTAGTCTGGGAGAAACGAAAAGCATCCTCTAAGGAAGAAGATGCTGACCCAGGACTCTGTTTAGCTCTGCTCAGACTCACTGTCTGTCTGGCTCATGCAAGCCATTTAACTACTGATGCTCAGTTTCTCTGTCTATTAAGTCGAGATAATAATGCCTGTGGCCTTTGCCTGTCTCCACAGGAGTGTCACGAGGGTACAAAGTGTGTTGGGATCTGCAGGGAAGATATATGTTTATAAAGATATAAATGTAATCATAATAATAACACCTTACGTTTAAATCGGGCTTTGCACTTTTCAAAGCGTTTGCCCATATATTATCTCCGTTGACTCTCAAAACAGCGAGGCAGATATTATCCCCATTCTCGGGTGAGGAAACTGAGGCGCAGCGTGATTAAGTGGCATGCCCTGGGTGACGCTTGGTGAGTGGCAGATCTTGACTGTCAGCCTGCCGCACGTGTTTGATGATAGGCTTTCTTGGATAGATTATCTGCCTCCCTGAACAGAGAGAACCAGACGTAATTGACCCTCTTCTCTTGATGACTCAAGGTCATTACTGTGAGTATCAGTTCCTGTGTTGTCTTTTAGACTTGACTGTGATGTGGGTCCAGAGCCAGCAGAGGCATAGGCTAGATGGGCTCTGACGACTGTAAGGCACTCCCACAGTGCAGGCGGCCATGTGAAATCCCCAGCAGAGCAGCCCATGGTCCACGTACCCTGTACTGGGGCTGTGTCCTCTTTCCTTCGCTTTCTCTCTCCTTTCTTTCCACTGTCAGTGTTTATGTCCATCTCTGAGGTGTCCTCCATCTCCAATTCTTTGATCTCCTTTTTAATATTTCTGGCCTTCAACGTCATCCACTTTTTGATTTTGTTCTTACAAGTCTTGGTCCTTCCACATATACCAGCAGCCAATCAGGGTATTCTGATGGGCTCTGGACTCCAGCAAGGTAGCAAGTGTAGTCTACTTTGTAAAGTTCTTTATCTTGCACCCTCCTTGCTCCCCCCACCCCCACCCCTCATAGAACCAGGGCCACTGGCAACAGGGTCAGAGTGAGCTTTCGCTGTAGTGTGTGAGGCGACTGGGCCTGATCCCCAAGACTACAGAGCGTGCCTGTGGAGAGCTAGGGTGGTCAGGAAGGGCCGGCCAGCATACCTTAGGTTGACATCCTAACCAGTAAGACAAGCACTGGTCTCCTTGCTCATCCCTACCAGCACATCAAGGCAGCCCCATGCTTCCTTCCATCAGCACCTTCTTTCTCTCCCTGCTGGGTGGCATCTCAAAAGCCAGCCTAGTTCCATCCTGGGCACGCCTTGGGCAGCATGCCCAGGCCCCATGGCCCTTCCCGGGGGGACTCGGGGATGCTCTTTCTCTAGTTGCTGTCAGGCCTCCCACAGCCTGGCTGGAGCACCTCAGCTTCTTCTCCCTGAGGGAGGATGTGATGGGTGTGCCCACAACAAGACTCCGGCAGAGACAATAGCACAGGAATGCATTCGCTTCCTAACAAACACTGTGTGGGCTCGTACAATTGCCTTGGATTCTCATCCAAAAAACACATTTCACGGTGCAAGGGTGCGGGTGCTCTGCCTGCCCCAGCCCGCCCACATCCCTCTCTATGCCAAAGAGTTGGAGGAGGCGTGGCCTCTTCCCCACCCAGACCTTCACCCCAAGAGTGGGCCACGATGGTCTTTCATTAATGCAGCCCTTCTTCCTAAGAAGGGTGGCTCAGAAGGGCAGTCTATTCTCCGAGAGGGCTTTCTCTGGTTATTTTTTCTTTCTTTCTTTCTTTTTTTTTAAATAACCAGGGTTTTGTTGTGGTATATTATATATACATAACATAATATTTACCATTTTAAGTATACTTTTACCGTATTAAGCCCAATCACATTGCTTTGTAATCATCCCTACCAGCTACAGAGACTTTTCTATTTTTCCCAATTGACAACCTGTCTAACTCCTGAATAACTCCCCATCCCACCCCGGTTTCTGTTAGCTACCATCTGCTGTCTCTATGAATTTGCCTGTTCTCCATACCTCGTATAAGTAGAATCATTTGGTATTTGTTCTTTTGTGCCTGGCTACTTTCATTTAGCAGTGTCTTGAAGTTCATTGAAGTAAGTGATGGCACATGTCACAACTCCTGGGGTTGAATAATATTCCCTTATAGAGACAGATGGTTTGTTTATCCTTCCCCCCAATGGTGGAAACTTGGGTGGTCTGCCTTTGACTACTGTCAGTCATAAAGCCTCAAAGAAGTATACAAGTATTATGTGTGTTTCAAGCACCCACTCCTTTTTGAGACCAATCTTTGAGTTCAGGCAACTGTTTCCTGAAAAATCCCAAGTAGAACACACGTAAATGAGAGAAATGCTTAGTCCCTCAACATACAAACAGGGTTCTCTTATTCAAAACCTAACTGTCCCTTTGGGAGCCTAGACTTGGAAAAATACAGCACAGAACAGAAAGTCTGGGCAGAGATAGAAGAATGGAAAGGGTCTGTACTTGGAAGGATGTCTAGGATACCCACAAAGTCCAAGAGTGGCTACTAGGGAGCCGTGGCTAGGTCTGGACAGCCTGGGAGGATAGACTCAAAGGGGCTCCAGGGAAGGAACCCTCACTGAAGGAGGCAAGTGATCCTCTTGCTAGCACAAAAAACAGCAGGTGGGGTGTTTCCTGACAATCCCCAGAGCAGAAGCAAGGCCCTTAGAGGTCAAATGAGGAGGAGGGTGAAGGTGCCCTAAAGGGTCAGCTTTAAAGGATCTAGGGTTCCGTATTCAACAGGTAACACCAAGAGGTAGTCTGCATCTAAGGGGCGAGCAAGTCAGAGTCCATTGCCAAGTGTCTTCTTTGTTCTTCAAGGCACATTCTTTAAATGAATCTGGTGCTCACTAAGTAGGCAGACCAGTAGGCCATCGAACCCCAGGGATCCTCCTGTCTCTGCCTCTCCATGGCTGAAATTACAAGTGTGCCCCCTCATAGTTGGGATTTTTTACACAGATTCTGGGGATCCAACTCAGGTCCTCATGCTTGCCGGGCAAGCACTTTACCAACAGAGCCATCTCCCCAGCCTTTCCTTCATGTGCTGTCTGTATGCAGCAACGGTAAAGACGGGAGAGTGAAAGAAAGGCACAGCCTTCAGTAACTTCCTTGAGAAAGCCCAACAGGCCTGTGCAACAGGGCCTATCACACAATGTGATTTTTGGCTTAGGACAGACTTTCCCAACAGCCAAATAAGAGATAAGGTTGGAAAAGGGAACCCTCCCACAGCTCTACTTGGGAGTCCTGAGCAGTCTTTTCTGTCCTAAGTGAGAAAGACAAGGCCTGCCAGGGTAGGAACAGCAGTATTCATCTGTGGGAAGCTTGGGACATCATATAGTAGGATGGAAAAAGGATAGAGGAATAAAGGAAGGAATGTGGACAGACAGCAGAGCCTCATCCTGTCATGAAAGGCCAAAGGAAGGCAACCAGGCTTTGGACAGTAGAAGAAATGGAGTTGTTGGCTTAGGGGAGGGCCACTTTCCAGAGGAAGAGACAACACATTTCATAGCATTGCTTCTCAGGAATTTCCCATAATATTATCTAAAGCTGTCAGACACTTGTGGGGAGATGCTGCAGGCCCAAAGACTGATCTCAGAACCTAATATGGCCCAGGCACACACCTGCATGTACCATGAGAAATCCTGCCTTGAGTTCCCGCCCCTAGGAACCTCTCATCTCCTGCCTTCCTTGTAACTTCTGTAGCATTTTATTTATTTGTTGTAATGTCTACAGTCATGTAACTTGTGGTTTCACGTATTTTGAGGTAGACTCTTACTTTGTAGCCCAAGCTGGCCTTAAAAACCCAAATCCCCCTGCCACAGCTAGTACAGATACTACAGGTGGTAACCCTGAGGGAAGTTCACCACAGCAGGGAGTCCAGAGCTCTGCAGAGCTCACCTCGGGCTCCACCTTCCCCGGGGAGTAAGCGAAGGCAGACATACCTTTCCCTCTAGCTTCGCCCACAAAGGTCACTTTCAGGCCTTGGGATCAGCTCCTGCCAGAGTGGGCTGGGTGGCCGGCTGCCAGGTGAGATGGCCCACCCCCCAACTTTTTCCAGAACATGTTTCCTAATCTCCACTCTGGTCTCCCCGAGTTATCCAGATGAGAGACCACGCACGTGAGACCCTTAGCACACTCCCGGGACTCCAGCTCAGTGGAAGCCTCCTAGGCTCTTCTTAGGGATTCGAGACCACAGGATAAGAGTCAAGAGGGCTCCAGAAGCAGCCACCAGTGTGGAGGGAAGGGACAGCCACGTGCCACAGGGTCCACTGTGCAGACCTGTCAGGAGGTGTCACGTCATTGTCAGTCTCTTGCCGTCATAGACTGGAGCAGAAAATGGGTGTGTTGTATAAAGTGTGCGGGTTCGCTTTCAGAAGAAAAGTCCTGGAAGTGACACTGGGCCGGAGGCTACGAAGTTGGTGATTATCACCACGTGCCCTAGAGCAGTGCTTCTCACCCTTCCTCAGGCTGTGACCCCTTTAATACAGCTCCTCACGTTGTGATGACCCCCAACCATTTATTCCGTTGCCATTCATAACTGTGATTTTGCTACTTGTGTGAGTTGTAATGTTAATATCTGATATGCAGGATGTCTGATAGGCGACCCCTGTGAAAAGTGCCGAGATCCACTGGTTGGGAACCGCTGGCCTAGACGGCACTGGCACATGTGGGGTGTCTTTACAGAAGCATCAGTTGTGATTCCAAGCCATGTCCTTTCTGACAAGGGAGGTGTGTGAGACGGTGCTGCTCGCGTCCCCCCTCAATGTTACCTTCCTAAGGCCATATGTATCACAGTGGCCTCTCCAATTGGCCCTTATCTGGCCTCCTGCAGACACTGCCAGCTTGACAGCCTGCCATCCTGCCTCCCAAAGACTTTTTTACCAGCAAATATTATCTTTTTACTAAGCACCTGTGACAGGGTCTGGAGACAAAGGTGGACGAATTAGGCCCTGATCTTATAGAGCTTCATTTGTGATGGAGGGAGAAGATAGAGGACACACAAGAAGAGACAGATGTCAGGGACTCCAGAGAGATGTCAGCGGGAAGTGGATGGGGGCAAGCAGGCTGCTAGGGGGAGGCCTTTCTAAAGAATCATGTGTGGGCAGGGCCTGAGTAGGGTAAAACAGTGAGGTCTGTGGTTATGCGATGGCCTAGCGTCTTTAGGAACAAAAATACAAAGATCAAAACTAGAACTGATATACATGAGGCATGCAGTTGTATACTGAAAATGCTGAGTGGGAGCCAAATCCACACTTGTAATCCTAGCACTGGGGAGACTGAGGACAGAGGATTGCTACTTTGAGACTACCCTGCACGATGGCATGTAACCTCGTCTCAAATGGGGAAAAAGTTGAGACATGGTGGCGCACACCTCTGATCACAAAGCTTAGGCAGCAGAGAGAGGGACATCAGGAATTCAAAGTCATCCTCAGTCACACAGCAAATTCAAGGCCAGCTTGGGCTACATGAGGCTTCTGTCTCAACAAACAAATAAACAAATAAGTATACAAATAAACAATAAACAAATACATAGATGAGACAGGTAGAGGAAACCTTGGGGGATGTGGTCACGGCAGCCTGGTCGTGGCCTTGCTTAAAAAGCGCTTACTGTGGATGAATCACAGTTGGCTTTGAGCTTGCAGTGTTACACCAATGGAGAACAGAGTTTGATGGCTCAACTCCCTCCGATGGCCAGGCCCTGGCTGCTGACCCAGTGGAGATGCTGGTCACCAATGGCGTCAAAGCTGGGACAGGAATGAACAGAACAGTGTCCCACCTGCAGGAGCTAGCAGCCTGACTGTTTTCCTCTCTGCTCTCTCTTCCACAGCTCTTGCAGTCTCAGGATGTGAAGGAAGATGCTGTCCTCTGCTGCTCCATGGAGGTGAGCAGTGGGCTCAGAGGGCCTGATCCCAGACTCACATGCCTTCAGGCCTCACAGTTTGGGGGAGCAACAGTCCCTGAAACAGCCATTGGTCCAGAGATGTCTGTGGAGCCAGGCTTATAGAGGATTGCTCTGTAGGGGAGTCAGTACAGGCTGGCACTGCCCACTTCTCTGTCCCATGATCTCTTGCTTTTTGAATCAGGCATACCACAGGAATGACTTAAGAGGTTGCAGGTGATCTGCTGCCCCCAAAGATCGCCCTTCACTTCCGTGGTATGTAATTAGGAGAAGGTGCCAAATGTTTGCTTGAATCTCCTACATTGGTTCTTGGGAGACACTATTCCTGAACTCAACATGTAGCCAGTGAATGCTGAAACTTCTTCTGGAATCTTCCTTCCAAGGCTGCTTGGGTTCTTGGGGCAGATCCTTGCCCTCTGCCGACAGCCCGGAGTCACTCAGGATGGCAGGCAGAGAAAAAAGGCCTTATAGCATGGGGACCCAGCCTGTCCATACTAGTGAGCATCCTGTATGCTCAGATGGCTCCGTCCAGGTTGCAAGGCCACAGCGCAGGAGCTTATAAATCCCAAGAGCCTGCATAGCAGCCTTGGTTGGATGGGACGGTCATGAAGATTATTTTTTGCTGGGCTCTAGCTGGGCTTGAGGAGATTAGAGGGAAAGATAAGATAAGGTCTGTTCCTTCAGATGGCTTCAAGGCCACCACATGCACAGTGGCTGGGAAATGTATGGGATGGGTGTATATCTCTGGAAATGAGGGGAGGGAGGTCGGAGCAAGGCTTTGTGGGAAAGACGGAGCCTGGAAAGCCAGGTAGAACAAGCCAGAGTGCAGTGTCGATGAGGGTCCTGAAGGGGTTGTTAGCCGGAAATCCAGAAAGATTAGAGCTTCTCCTGGCCAGTTTTTGTTTTGTAGTTGTTTTGTTGTTTTCCCTCTCCTAAGATTGATTGGTCTCCCAAGATTGCCTGGCTGGCCTTCTACTTCAGTTCGTGTTTCTCTCCTAGCTATTATTACAGATGTGGGCAGAGGCCAGTTCTGGGGCTAGAGGTAGGTTTTTGCTTAGAACACATCTTCCATTGTGTTCCACGTAGATACAGGTAGGTACTGATCACTAATCTGTTTCTGGAGAAATACCTGATGAATGGAAATGAACACAGAGATACCTGACTGCCCAGGGAACAGACCTTGGGGTCAGGTGATGTCTAAGTGTAGTCAGAGAAAGCTTCCCACAGGAGGGGAGGCTCTGGGGTAGAAAGCACAAAGTGAATTCCCAGTGAGTTGCTGTCAGGCCTGGGCAGAGGCAATATCCTGGTTCCGGGCATTCCTGCTGGCAGATGGTTGTTAAATCTCACCTTTGGCTATTCCTGCCTGGATCTAGGACAATTCAGACCTTTTTGCTCCTTGCCTTCAGCCTACCTAACCAGGGATTGGAGGAGGGGTACATATTACGGGGTCCAAGTTCCGCCCTGACCACACTTTTCACCCACAGCTACAAAGCACTGGCCGGCTGCTGGAGGAGCAGCTGCCTGAGATGATGACAGAGCTCCTAGCCAGCGCCCGAGACAAGATGCTGTGCCCCACCGAGTCCATGCTAACCCGGTCCCTGCTCCTGGAGGTCATCGAGCTCCACGCCAACAGCTGGAACCCTCTGACGCCCCCCATCACGCAGTACTACAACAGGACCATCCAGAAACTGACAGCCTGACAGCCAGGGGGGCCTGGTGGGCAGCCCATGGGCAGCTGGGGCCCTGGCGCACAGGGCCAGATGGACAGGCGAAAGGACAGGGGTGGCCCTGGCAGGAAAGAGAATTGAGCAGGGAGGCAGGCAGCAACGGGGGCCAGTCTGGAGCCAGCCGGGGAGTGGATTGTACGCCTCAGAAGACCTCCTCCGTGCAGCCCCCCCCCCAATCCTGAGCACATGGCAGCGCACCAAGGGAAGCATGTTTCTTTGTGCTGGTGGTCACCCGCCCTTGCTCTCTTCTCCTCGCTCTCCTCAGCCCTCATCCCTCTCCACCTTTTACCTTCCAACCCTTCCCCCCCCCCCCCATAGAGCTTTATGGGAGGAATCTCTGCCACTCCTCACCGTCTCCAGCTGCCTCTCAGCCTCCCACACCTCTGGCCACTGCTTGGGTCAGCCAGGACTGCTGAAGGCTGAAAAAGTGGGTCGAGACGGCTCTCATTGTTCCCACGTGCTGTCAGGCGCAGTGGCCAACTGGCAGCAGGCAACGGGTAGCAGATGTCTTGGAGGACAAAGGCAGGCACGGCCCCCACCAGCCGCCCATAATTGACGGCCTTTGTCGGCCCCAGTGGAGCTGGGGAGAGTCTTTTTTTCCCCCTCTAACCTTCATGCTCCACCCTCACGCTCCATTCCTTCTACCCTCAGTCTCCAGCCTCAGGGCCTGCTGCTCCCCCAGGCAGAAAAGGGAGGGCTCAGCTTGAACCCTTTTATTTTGTTTTTCAAAAGTCGGTTGCTTTGAAGTCTCCTTTTTCTCAATGAAAATGCCTCGATGCGATCCCCTTCAAGGATCCCCTGATTAGTGGGAGATCAAACCCTGCCCCCTCTGGAAAGAATCTAGCCACTAACAGCTTGCCAGTAGCCAGCTAGTAATTGGAAACTTCTGCCCCAATGGGGGTCCCTGCTGGAATCCTGTGTTCCTGGGCCCCTATCCTGCAGTGCCTCTGTTCTTGTCCACTGCTAGCTTCCAAAGGGCTGATACTGTCCCCTGGACTGCCTTAGCACCTGCCCTGGCCCCTGTTATGGCAAACAGGGCCAGAAATGAGGCTGGCAGATTAAAACCAAATGCAGGTCTTGTTCCAAGCCAACTGCTAGAGGAAGAGCCCACTGCTAGCTCCGTGGGTCTTGGAGCCTCATTCATGGGCTGTGTCCTTGCCCTCACCTCATCCCAGGCAAGACCCAAAAGCCCTGTCTCCAAGTCTGCTGGGGAGAGGAGAAATCGCTGGGTCATGACTGGGACAGTTTGGTAGGTGACCAGGCAGGCAGCTAGATGAATTTTTCAGGCTAGAATCAAAGCTACGGTTTCTTGAAAGGCTTTGGTTCCAGGGAACAACCCAGTCTATAATGGTTAGAGAGGATGAGGCAGTCCAAGAGGCTGGTCTCGGTGTGGTGACTGGAGGCTCCTCTGCCTCATCTCTGGGAAGCTGGAACCCACACTTTGATGATCCCCAGAATAAGTGTCCAAGCCCAGTGGCTTCCTAGTCGGCTCCTTTTACTGGAACTGGTCATGCCTGGGCCATGTTGGAGGCTCTTGAGCAGCACTTCTCAGCCTGTGGCTTGTGACCCCTTTAGAGGGGGGTTGAACAACCCTTTCATGGGGTCACATATCAGATATCCCACATATCAGCTATTTACATTACAATTCATAACAGTAGCAAAATCACAGTTATGAAGTAGCAGCGGAAATAATTTCCTGGTTGGGGGTCACCACAACGTGAAGAAGCACATGAGTATTAAAGGGTCGAAGCGTTAGGAAGGTTGAGAACCGTTGCTCCTGAGGCTTCCCAGCTCAGTTCAGACTGGCTAAAGTGAAGAGCAGGGAAGGTTTCTCTTAATTGTACCGAGTCTAGAAGACTAGAAAGGGAAGCGGGTAGCAGAGGAAGAGTACCCAGCTCTCTCCAACTAAAATTTTCAGGTCCTGAGATGGGGCCTCGAAAGGGGCTGCTGGGAAGAAGGTATAGAGGTCAATGGCCATCCCATTGACCTCTATAGAGAGGTCTAAGAGAGCTTTGCTCGCTTTCCTTTTCCTCTCCTTCCCATCTGTCTTATTTTCTGCTTCTTGCTTCCTTACTCCCATTCCAGCCCTTAGGCTGAGCCTGGAGCCCAGGGACACTACACAGGAGGTGTTGAGGGAAGAGCAGGGCAAATGGGATGCCCAGAGAAGATATCAGGGAAGCTAAGCTTTTGTAGAGTTGGGCAGCCCAGGCCCACAGGCACCTGCTCCCCCTGAAGCTTCGGGAGCCATAGGTGTGCTTCCATAGGCCTGCTTCCCAAGTGTCTGTAGAATGGTATGTGTGTGTGTGTGTGTGTGTGTGTTTGCATAGGCCTGCTTCTCAGGTATCTATAGAGTGGTGTGTGTGTATGAGTGTGAGTGGGTGTATATGTGTTTGTGTACACACACCCACGCACACATTTGTATATATGCATCTGCTAAGAATGAAGCAGGACCATGAGGAAGAAAGTGCTGATGGTGGGGACTCAAGCCTCAGGAGTAGGGAGGTCTCACTGGGTTCATAGAGTAGGCTCCATACAGGGGCGCCCAAACACTGTGTAGAGGGGCGGAGACCATGGCTTTGTGGGCACCATGGGCCTAATGCAACTCCTTCTTAATGGCCTGTTGGTGACCCTGCCTCAAGAGAAGCCCTTCCTAGGGCCTTGAGGACCAGTGTGAAGATGGAGATATAAATATGTATACATATATAAATATATTTTTAATTACATGTTGTGTCCCGGTGGCTCCAGACCTAGAGTTTGCCTGTTGTATCCCATTGCTTGACAGCACTTCCTGGCCCATCCTAATATGTCACTTCCAGCTGTCTGTCTGTTCTAAATGCAGATCCCTGCTACTTTTTCAGACATGGAAAGAAAACCTTTTATTATTATTATTTTTATTTTATTTTATTTTTTAAAGAAACAACAGTAAAGCCTAAGATCTTGGTGTAGCCCTGGCTGTCCTGGAACTTACTCTGTAGACTAGGTGGTCTCGAACTCATAGAGCTCCGCCTGCCTCTGCCTCCCGAGGGCTGGGATTAAAGGCCTGTGCCACCACTGCCTAAACAGCTTTCTGTGGGAGACTACTCAGGAGGGAAGTGGGGGTCATGCAGGCATCCAGAGACCCCTGACCTCCCCAGGCCAGAGCCTTCCCTGTCTCCAGAGGAATGGCATATCCAAGCCGGCCTCTGAATGAATAAACAGAAGGCATATTTGGCTGTTGCCTCTCTCAGGCTTGTGTTGTCCTGTCTGGCCATGATGATCTGATACTGAGCCTTTCCAGGCTCCCCCGCCTGTCAGGACGAGTTGGTCCTTGGGTTCCACTCAAGTGGCCTGCTTGTCACTGTCCTCCTTGTGTACTGGCCATATTGCCTAAGCTCTGGGACCACAGCTCCTGCAGGTCTCCCAGCCTCCCCTGGACAAGGCCTGGAGCCCCACCATCAACCACGGGGAACATGTGCCCCCAACCATCTTCATCCACTCACCGCTCCTTATCCGGTCTGTAAACCTTTGCAGTTTGGGGATCATCTTGTTCATCTGTGTAAATGTAAATGTTGACCCAGTTGGTATTTATTCTAATTTGTATTGTATTGTATTTTATTTTGTCTGAAGGGTGGGGGGTGGAAGTATAGCACTGGTTGCACCCAAGCTTCAGGGAATGACCCCAGGCAGCCCAGGAGCCAAGAGAAAGAGCTCCTTGGGGCCACTCTAGATGGCAGCCCCCACGGAGCCACAGCGGAGGCTGTTATCTGGCATCAGACGCCAGACAGCGTTCCTTGACCCAGACACTCAGGCCTGCCGATGGCCTGATGTCCCTCAGCTGCCTGGCACGGTGTTGGGAAACCTCTGACTGGGTCATCGAGGAGGTGGGTTGGGGAGAATCGAATTCTCCTCCGCTTAGGGCACTTGGACCCGGAGATCTGTAGCCCCGCCTGAGCCAGCCAGAGCCTGACAACAGGACCTACCTCCCTGGAGCAGGGTCTAGAGATTCCTGCCAAAGCTATGGGCCAGTCCTGCTCGCGCCATCCCCTTCCCTCCACCCATATGTCCTGCTTCCCAGCTGAACCCAGACTACAAGTGGGTTTAAAAAAAAAAAAATTAAATGATACCAAAAACCAAAAGTGTGCCAAGTCTTTCTTCTCTGCTCTGAGCTCGGAATGGAAAGCTTTCCCCAAGGCTCAGCTGGTACAGACAGAAGAGCTCAGCCCAGGCTGTGAGCTGGTGAGAGAGGCCTCACCATCTGCCTGCCATCCGGGGCTAGAGCAGACTCTGGGACGGGAGGAGGTTGGGCAAAGGGCTTCTGTCTCTAAAAGCTGGGCTCCGAGGCCGAGTCAGGGTGGTGGAATTTCCTGAAGAAAATGGCTTTTGTGACCTCTTTGGCTTGTTACAAATTGAACCCACCCCTGGACCTGCTGCAACCAGGGAAATGTCCCCATGGCACTTGGCAATGGCCTGAGACTCTGGCAAAGTCAGCAGCAAATAGCTGTCCGGTCTCGGGCGGCCAAATGAGGCTTTGGTCGGGTCCTAAAGGAGCTCCATGAGGCATATGTGATAGTATGTCCTCATTCACAGCTTCGTCCCTGGAGAAGCATGGGAACAGGACCTGCCTCTTAGTAACAGCTCCTCATGGCTCCCTAGGCTGGCCCAAAGCAGCCCATGTAGCCAGAGAGGCCATGCTGAGATCCAGTCATTGCTCAGGACTGAGTCAAATGCCTCCCATGACGCTGCCTGAGGATGGCCAAGGTATACCACTGGGGTAGGGATGTGAGGGCAAAGGAGGCGGGTCTCAAGATAACACCCAGGGAGAAGAGGAGGAGTCCCAACCTGAAACTTTGTCCTAAGAGGTGATTCTGGGTGACTCAGTCCTGCTTAGAAGGGCATAGATTGCAGGGTCCCATGCAGCCTAACATCCCAATGCGAACTGCTTCTGCCCTGTGTCTCTCTCCCATCTCTGCTGATGTGTGTCCTGTCTCTTAGGAGCAGGTTCCGTTTGTCCTTGCTCCACAGAGAGGCAAAAAAGAAGACTTCATTTTGAATGAATCATCTAGAACACTCACACTGCAAGACTCAGGATGTCAGAGTACTAGAGCAAAGGTTGGGGACACTGGGTGGGGAGCACGGTGCTTCTGAGGTTTATGCTCTCTCTGGGTTTGGCTGTGTGTGTGTGTGTGTGTGTGTGAGTGTGAGTGTTTTGCCTGGATAGTATGTCCACCACGTGCATTCCCGGTGCCTGCAGGGGGTGAGAAGAAGGTCCTTCTGGGACGGCAGTTACGGGTGGTTGTATGATTGTGAGCCACCGTGTGTGTGCTGGGAACTGAACCCTGGTCCTCTGCAAGTGTTTGTAACTGCAAAGCCATCTATCCCTCCAGCCCCTTGTTTTTGTTGTGATTTTTGCTGGCTGTGCACTGACTGTGTGTGTGTGTGTGTGTGTGTGTGTCTTTGTGTGTCTGTGTGTGTCTATCTGCTTGTGTTTGTGTCTGTGTTTGTGCCTGTGTTTGTGCCTGTGTGTGTGTGTGTGTGTGTGTGTGTGTGCTCGCTTGCTGCAGTGCACTCATGGAAGTCAAAGGACAGCTTGGTGGAGTCTGTCCTCCCCTTCCACCTTTCCAGGTTCTGGGAATTGAACTCCAATTACCAGAATTACCCCAGAAGCACTTTCCCACTGAGCCATCCTGCCAGCCCTGCTGTGAACTTTTCTGTGGTGTTGGATGTGGAACCCAGTGCCTCATGAAGCTCTGCCGCTGAGCTGGACTCCATACCGGTTAAGCGGTTCTGACTCCCATTTTGCAGATGAGCCAAGGGCAAACAGTGCAAGAGCCAGGTCCAGCCTGAGAGCCAAGAAAGCCAAGAAAGCTGGTTGTCATTCTGCCTCACCCCCCTCGTCCCCTCCAAAGGCCAGTCACTCAGAGAAAGGGCAGCCAGCCGCCTGCTGAGATGGGGCCAGAGCAGGCTCCTAGCCTCCCTGCAGGCTGTGGAGACAGGGCCATCTGGGCTTTTTGCATGGGTGTGGGAGGAGCCTGAAAAGTTTGGGTCTATCATAATATGTAATACCCGCAGTGCGTGCTTCTGGGCCCCAGTTTCCAAAGGCTCTGAGGTATCCAGGAGAGAAGAGAGTAGCGGGGCGGGGGGTGGGGTGGGGGTGTTAGGTCAATAACGAAATTGCTAGAAACTTTTCAAACTCTATGCTGAAACAGGACACACCCACACAGCATAACTTTCAGAATCCTGACCTGGGAGAACCGCTTTTCTGACGAAGGATATGTATTTATGTCATACCTTGGATGGGGTGCCAGCGAGGAGGAGCAGAGAGCCACTGCCCTGCAAGCATGGCGGCGAAGTGTTGAGTGTGAAGAACAGTGATGCTCTTGTAGAATTAACACCCAGGCCTCGTAGCCACACTCTGCGTGGTGGTGCTGGGGTTTGCCGCTGTGGCTGGAGTGTGGTGGCAAGTACATTCAGAGAGGGGGAGTGTCCAGACAGTCACTTGAGTTCAGCAGAATACATGCCCTGATTCAAGAGTGTCCGTGACACTCATAGGCCCTAAGCACTTTTGCTTTCTTAGGCCTGCCTCTCTCTCTGGTGTCTGTCCGTGTGTGTAAACTGGATTTCATGACTATATTATAAAGATATATATCAATAAGTACTAAAACATTTTCTTTAACCTGAAAGTTTTCATTCTAATTTTAAAAGAAATCATTTGCAGGCCCTGTGAGGGAGCCTGTTTTCATCAATTCCAGTTACTGTAGCAAGGCACCATAGAACGAGGTGGCCTATGAACAACAGGAGTTTATTTCTGGCTGGTGGTCTAGGGCAGAAGTGCCACCATGGCAGGCTCCTGTGAGGACCCCTCTGGTTGCAGACTGCCCACATCTTGTATCCACACAGGCAGAAAAGGGTTTCACCAAGAGCCGGGCGGTGGTGGCTTTATAAGGACAATAACTCCATTCATAAGGGGTCCACTCTTGTGACATAATTACCTTCCAAAATACAGACCCCCAAAGACTACCATACTAGGGGCTGGAATTCCAACATGACTTTGGAGCCAGTCCTTAAGTTCATAGCAGCATGTTACCTAGCCTGAGAGTCCATCAGCCCTGCCTTCTCTGGGTGCCCATTTGGGTTAAGGGTGATTTAGGGCAGGGAGGGAGTTAAGAGGGCAGCTCCTAGAAGCCACAGAGGACCCTACCCAGAGTCCCCACACATGGGTGTCCATGCCAGTCAGTGTCTCCATTTCCCGAGTGCTGCAGTATCCTAGGCACAGCCCTGAGTGCTCGGAGTCTTCTGTGATTCACAGGAGCATCAAGGCTGTGGATATGATTGGCTCTGCGAGAGAGATGACTACAGCCAGGATCCCATAGCTGCCCCAATGCATAGAGGGTTCTACGTGATGATCTCAGCCAAGTTCCTGCTTCTCAGACCCATCACTGCCCCCCAGTGCTGGGGGCTTCGGGAAAATATATTCAGAAAATGAGAGCTGGCAGCAGGCTGCTGTGTCAGCCGCCCAGGCCACAGCCATCCACCCACAAGCCTCACCCGGTTGCTGGGTGTCCTGGTGCAGGGCTCTGACAATGGCAAGCCAGTGGAGAGCCAGTGCCTGACACCCGGCCTCAGGTAACACTCCCGGGCTTGCCCAGCCTCATTCCCAGTCTAGGGAGAAAGGATAGCCCCTCCCTACCAGGTGACAAACTAGGAGGAGTCCCAGCACCCATCAAGCCTGCATGAGGAAAACCAGCCTAGAAACTGGTTTTCTAAAATAAAATAAGACAAACTTCTTCCATTTTAAAGGCGCTCACCCCCTCAAAGGCACAAACCCTTGCAGTTCTGTCCTCCCTGCAGACTTGCTCTTGGATGAGCCAACGGTGGCAAGTTCCGGAGCAGACGCTCAGGCAGGCCTGCACGGGTTCACTCGGGCCACACAGGCATCAGGCCCACTAACCACCAAAGTGATTCAGCGCCACTTCAGGGACTGTCTAACCTAGTCCTGCTGCCTCAGAGTGCGGGGTTCCTTCAGCATTTCTTAGTTAAATGTAGAGCAGTGCCCAGGCCTTCAGAGGACCAGCCTGATTAGCTGAGTTGAAAGCAGGGTCGCTGCTGGTGGGGGGAAGGTGGGGGCCACAGCATGCCCTGGGTTCTAGAAGTCTCACTCAGCCCTTGCTCTTCACATCATGACACAGCCAGCCTGTTGCAGCCCTCCCCCGCCCCACCCCCTTTCAGGGCACAGCAGGACTCTGGTCAGGGTTCTTGGCTCCTCTTGGGACCCAGCAGAACACACAGGTTCACCAAGGTAACTCCAAGGTGAATAAAATGGTGATTGAGGGGCTCGGGGGCTCAATCAGGGCCAGGCATGGACTCCAGGGCAACCTCTGCCTAGAGGAACAGAGACAAGTGTGGAAGGACAGGAAGGTGACACATACACAAAAATGTCACTTGGGTTTTTTGTGGGTAACTTCCGCCATGGCACTCCAGGTGGTGAATGAGCAAGCTGGAAGTCCCAGGGTCTGTGTCACCCTGTTTCACTGGGCTGTGAACAGGGCAGAGTTTGGGCAACATTGGCTGGTTTGGGCCCAGACTAGGCCTCTTTCTGCTCCACCAAAGAGCACAGGGAGCAGAGGTCAGCATGCTTGAGTCACACACCTAGTGGAGCAGACTTTCGAGTAGTGTCGCCTCCTCCGGGAAGCTCTCCCTGAGTGCCCTTCAGCTCAGGGTGACATGTCCCCTCTGGGCCAAATAGGAAGGATCGATTGCTCCTGTCGTGGCGGAGAAGGGAAGTGCAATTCAGGGCTAGGAATCTTCCGTACAGGGACAATTGAAAGGGAGAGAGTGGTGAGAAGCGCCCGGTGACTAGTTGATACTCCAGGTGGGAGTCATCTTGACTGGGAAGGAAGCCCACCCAGGCCCGGGAGTCTGTGGGTTCTGGTCTTCACAACAATCAGACCTCTCCTTCCCCACAGGCACCCGGCCTTGTCCACTGGGAGGTGATCGTGTGACTAAAATGTCTCTTCAAACTAGGAAGCCTCTTTTTTTTTTTTTTTTTTTTTTTTGTTTAGCCTTGGCTGTTCTGGAACTCACTCTGTAGAGCAGGCTGGCCTTGAACTCAGAAATCAGCCTGCCTCTGAGTGCTGGGATTAAAGGTATACGCCGCCCCCACCCAGCTTTTTTTGTTTTTGTTTTTGTTTTCACCTTTTTGATTGGAATGTCTCTGTGGGGGTGTTTTGCACCCTGATTTCTGACATCACCTGTCTGACCATTTCTTGATATCCCAGAGTCATCTCCAGAACGCTAATTAACAGTACACTGGAACGAGGGTTAGCCTCAGTGATCATCTGACCCTGCTGCTCTGCTTGTTTACTTAATCACTGCATCTGAGTTTCACACTTTCTTGCCTCTTGTCCTAAAGCTCTTCTTACCGTTACCGCTGTCATTGTTGTGGCCTAAGAAACTAAGCCATCACTCTTGCCAGAGCTGTCTGTCAGGGAGCACACAGGCCCTCACTGAGGGCCCCGGGAGCATTTATGTTTGGTTGGTTTGGTTTGGTTTGTTTGTTGAGACAGAGATTCTCTGTGTGGCCCTGGCTATCCTGGAACTCTGTAGACCAGGCTGGCCTAGCACTCACTGGGATCTGCCTGCCTCTGCCTCTGCCTCCTGAGGGCTGGAATTAAGGTCGTGTACCACCACGGCCCAGCCCCCTGGGAGCATCCTATCAGCAAAGACCTTGAGCTTTGCATCTTAGATGGACGTTTTTTGTCATACTGGTGGTAATTTGAAACAAGGTCTCACTCTGGAGCCCAAGCTGTCCTCAAATTCCAGGTTTCCCCATCTCAGCTCCCCGAGCTGAGATTATAGGCCAGTGCCACCACACCCTTTGAGCTGATGATTTTTAACAGCTAATTCATCTATATAGAAATGTTTCTGCCTGCATTCTGCTCCCCAGTGAGTTCCCCAAATGTTGGCTCCACTAGGTTAGAGAGGTTTTGCCCACCCAGAATTAGAGCCATTCTATAGTAGGTGTGACTTGGAAAGACGAAGAGGCTGCTGGGGGGATGGGGACTTTTGTAGGCTGTCTTCATCACACTTTTCCCAGGAGGAAGGTGGGACTCACCGGCCTGCTGTGGACAAGGACTGGTGACTCAAGATGAATCTGTCGACTTGAGCAAAAGCCTCGTGTCGCATCATCAGAGCGTGAGCAAAAAAAACCCCTTAGGGTCCCTGGGATGGCATGCTAAGAGCACTGGGTTGTCAGCCAGCAGAACCGAATCTATCCCTGGCTCCATGCCAGCCAGTTACTTGTTTGTGAGGGTGAGGCTTCCTTCGGTTGGTTCAGATTTTTGCTTGCTTGCTTACTTGCTTGCTTTGGTGACACCGTCTTTCTCTGCAGCCCATGTTGCCCTCAAACTTGAGGTCCATCTACCTCCTGCCTCCTGGAATTGTAGGCTTGGGCCATCACACTGGCTGAGTGTTGCCTCCATAAGTTCCAGATTCCCAGTTGTCATAGAAGGTGAATGTTGCTTTTCAAGCTGTCTTTGAGACCCTTTGTCACAAGGCGTATTCAAGAAGAGGTGTCTGCCCAAACCACTTTGGCCCCCCGCATCCTCTCAAAAGCCATCTGATCCCCCTTGGAGTGTCCCCTCACTGCATTGGGTTTTTAGGTGACACTGGCACACCCAGGAAGGCTTTGAAATTTCAAGTTGGTTAGCTAAGAGTCTCCAGCCCTTCAGGAAGAAGCTTGTTGATAAAGACAGCCTACAAAAGCAGTGCTCTTCCCAGAGTAAAGGGCCTCAGGTACCTTTTGTTCTGAAGGTCCCTCTCAGAAGGAGGGGTCACAGCCAGGAGGATACATGAAGAGCTATGCTGGGAGGCACCAGCATGGGCTCCAGAGACCAGAATCTGGCTGGTGTCTCCTCCAGAATCCTCACAAGGCATAGGCTATCTGTCCTCCAAGCGTCCTGTCTCCCTCTCTTCCTCACCTGACCCACTTTCTGTCTCCGGCTACTTCCTGACTTTCCTGTGACAACCAGCTGAAGCCTTTTCCTCTGAGAGAGCCCCTGGGGGAAGGAAAGGGCTAAGGTGGGACCCACCAAGGACATTGGGCAGCATGTTTCGCCCTCTACTTTACCCGAGCTGATCCCCCCCTCCCACCTATGGTACCTGCTCATTCTGGGAGTGTGGAAGAGAGCACCCCCTCCACAGTCTGCTGGCTGAAGCCTGGGACCCTCCTCTGCCAGGACTCCACCAGGCTGGGCCGAGCTTGGCTGCCCGCCTGGGCTGCCGTATCGATTCCTTTGGCTCCCTTTTGCTGGGGATATCAATCTAGCGCGTTCCCGGGATGGTTGTGTTTTAACCTCTCACCCTGGTCTAGACTCTGTCGGCTCCTGCTGTCCCTCAGCCAGGAGGAGATGGAGGCCCCGGGCCTCTTGGGCAGGCTCTGGAGCCAGCGGATTTCCAGGAACCGAAGCTGGGATAGCCTGGCGGCTACGCAGCCCGCCAACCTGCCTCTCTCCAAACTGGCCGGTGAATTATTAAAGATGCAATTTCCTCTCATCTTTCCAGTAAAATTGCTCCCTGTACCCAGTGTTGCTGTCTTCCTGTCACTGGCCAGCTGGGGTCTTGGCAGAACTGTCATTCACCCCAGACCAGGGCACAGGGAACTGGGAGTCTTAGAATATTTGGTGCCTATTTGTTTCACAGTGTTGAGGAGGAAGCGCAGAGAGATTCGGCTACCAGCCAGGGAGAGCTGCGCAAGCTACCATCAGAGCTGGGCTGTGACCCTGAGTTCGTCCCTGTGCCAGCAAAGCCTGGAGAGTCCCCACACTGTTGCTCAGGACTGCTGGCACTTCCGCTCCCTGGTGAGAATGGGGTCAAGTTGCCTGTGTATCGATCGGGCCTCCTAGTGTGATTTACAGTCTTTGCTTGTTACTCACCACCAGGCCCCCCACCGCAGCCGCTTAGCTAGGTAAAGCCGTCATTTGTTAGTGCCCTCCTGTCGGTATTTATCGTTTTGGGTTTTTCTGTTTACTGTTGGTGGTCATAACGCGGGTTGGGAGGCAGCAGCTCCAAGTGTGTTCTCTAGGATGGTATGACCATGCTCCCAGGTACGGTTCATTAAAGGCTTGCTCTGGCTAGCCTTCCCTGGATGCCCCTTCCCAGGGGAAATCCCCAAGCGAGGTCCAAATGCTTTTCTCCTCTCAAGCCAATGCCACAGGCAGAGAGGTGTTGGAAGACGCTCCAGGTCTCAGAATTGTGTTTTGGTGTCTATGGACACAACACAGCTATGCCCGGCTCTGAGCTGATACTCTGAGAGCTTCTAATACTCGTGGCCTCTGAGCTCAAAGTCAGCCCAGGTACCAGTTCCCTCAACGCAGCCAGGCTGAATCCAAAGGGGTCTTTGAGGTCACAGCTGCTTTCCATTCAACTTGGCCTCGGTCCCCTGCCTCAGGTCCACTCCCAGCAGAGAGCAGACCCAAGTTAGGTACCATAATGGAACAGAGACTTTCTTGCCAGAATGGCTCAAACTTAGATGAGCAAAACTGCAGCCAAATGATACTCTCAGTGCTACTACCTTTGCAGGAGACCTGCTCGAGGCCTTCTAGGGTTTTCCAGATGTGCTGGCTGGCTTTATGTCCACTTGACACAATCTAGGGCCATCTGAGGGGAAGCCACCCCCACTAAGAAAAAGCTTCCATAAGATGAGGCTATCGGCAAACCTGTACGGCAGTTTTAAAATTAGTGATTGATGGGGGGGGGGTGCAGACCATTGTGGGTGGTGCTTTCCCTGGACTGGTGGTTCTGGGTTCCATAAGAAATCAGGCTGAAGTCGGGCAGTGGTGGCACATGATTTTAATCCCAGCACTCCAGAGGCAGGAGGATCTCTATGAGTTCAAGGTCAGCCTTGTCTACAGAGTGAGTCCAGGATAGCCATGGCTACACAGAAAAACCCTATGTAGGAAAGAAGGAAGGGAGGAAGGAAGGAAGGAAGGAAGGAAGGAAAAGAAAAAAATCAGGCTGAGCAAGCCATGAGGAGCAAGCTAGTAAGCAGCACCCCTCCATGGCCTCTGCATCAGGTCCTGCCTCCAGGTTCCTGCCCTGTTTTAGTTCCTGTCCTGACTGCCTCCAGTGATGAACAGTGATGTGGACGCGTAAACCAAATAAACCCTTTCCTTCCCCAGGGTGCTTTGGCCATGGTGTTTCATCGCAGCACTGGAAATCCTAACTAGGGCAGGTTGGGGTTTGGTTCTGGTCCAGTTTATTGGCCTTTGTTCAGGATTGCTGAAGTCACCCTGGCTGCTAATTCCACTCCCATTGCTAGCTTCCCAGTCCTGGCCTTTTCTCTCTTCCACAAACCTCCCTTGCTGCGAGTTGACCTCTGATAGGGGACAGCAGGTGCAGCGAAATCTCTGAGACCTCCTTACACTTGGACTTCCTGACCTCCAGAAGGGGTAGTGTGGCACTGTGGTTAGGGCGCTAGTCCTCACTGGCCAAGCAGGCCACTTCAGGCAAGGGAACAAGCTTCTCTGTGCCTTTCCTGGCCTCATCTGTAGAAGACAGGGTTCACAGAATAGCAGCCACTCGAGAGCATTGCTGTGACACAGTGAAAAGGGCTTCCTCCACATACAACTCCAGAAAATGAAAACAAAGCTATGACGACAGAACAGAGCAGTGGTGACACACGTTTTTAAATCCCAGCATTCCAGAGGCAGGTGGATCTCTGATTTCGAGGCCAGCCTGGTCTACAGATCGAGTTCCAGGACAGCAAGGGCTACACAGAGAAATCCCATTAAAAAAAAAAAATTAAAAAAAAAAAGGATGAGGAGGAAGGGGAATAGATTTTTGTACATTCTCTTAATTGTAGTGATGGTTTTACAAGTATTTCCATGTGTCAAAGCAGATCATATTCTACCTTTTTTCATTTGATTTTCCTTATATACCAATTGTACAAAAGAGTGGATTTCTGGCTAGGAAGATGGCTCAGCCAGTTAGAACACTTTCTGCACAAGTGTAAGAATCTGAGTTCAAATCCCCAGAAACCATGGGAGAAACTGGGCGTGCTGCGCATGCGCCTGTGACGCTGCTGCTGTGGGGGAGGGGCCCGGAGGATCGCCGCCAACCCGGCTGCGGGTTCAGTGAGAACGCCTGTGTCACGAGAAAAAGGCCGACAGGGATAGATCGGGACACCTGACACCCTCCTCCGGCCTTCATACACAAGCACGCTGACCCGCACGCATGTGAACACACACACAAACAGGCTCCGTGGCGTTTTCACACATTGCGTATTTTAAATATGTGCCATCTGTTGCATGTCAACTGTCCCTCAAAAGCCCAGACCTAAGAAGTGCTGTGGGGTCACTGCGCGCAGTCCCTGCTGCCACCTGTGTACGGCCACTACTGTCTACCTACACCCCCAGGCTCCTCCTCCTCTTTCTGAAAATTTGTTTCTATTTTATGTGAATTGGTATTTTGCCAGGTCCCCTGCAAGTGGAGTTACTGGCAGGTATGAGCAGCCATGTTGCTGGAAATTGAGCCCGGATCCTCTGGAAAAGCAGCTGGTGCTCCTAACCGCTGAGCCATCCCTCCAGCCCCTCTCCCCCCTCCTCCCTTGAGCATGACTTCTCTGGGGCTCCCAAAAGTTTTCAGGCTGCCCGTCCTGTGTCTTGTTAAGCACGTGTGTGCACATCACCAGACTCTGTGAAAGAGAGTTCTGTGTCAGAGAGAATTTGTGTGAGAGACTTCTGTGTGAGAGTTTCATGTGTGATTCTGTGTGTGTGATAATTTAAGAGAAACTTCTGTGTAAGAGAGGATTCTGTGCATGAGAGAAAATTTTGTATGTGAGAGAATTCTGTGAGAGAGAATTCTGTGAGAGAATTCTGTGTGAGAGAGGATTCTGCGTGAAATAATTTATGTGTGTGAGAGGATTCCACATGAGAGAATTCCAAGTGTGAGAGAGGATTCTGTGTGTGAAAGAGAATTCTCTGTGTGAGAGAAGAGAGAGAATTATGTGTGAGAGAGAATTCTTGTGTGTAAGAGAGAAAGAATGGCTGTTTGCGGCTGTGTCTAAGAAACAAAGATAACCGTGAGCATTCTATGGGAGAGAGATGGTAAGTTCAAAAAGCCATGTTCATGAACTTTGAACTTTGAAACTGTTCATGATAAATGTTCTGTGCTCCAGGTCTTTTAAGTGGACTTCCAGAGCCTTTCCTACAGTCCCCAGACCTGGAGACCTGGGGCAGGCAGTGCAGGAGAAGGTCCCCCATAACCTACCCTTCTGGAGGGACTTGTGGCTCCTTTGTCATCCATCATATCAAAGCCGTGGGGTGAGAACTCACACACGATCACCTGCCACCAGGCTTCACTTGGTGATCTCAGAAGCAGGGCCCTCACCAATATGTCCCTCGGTGGGTAGGATGGCTTTCCTGTCAGCAGATGTACAGAGGGTGATATCAGCTGGAGATGGAAGTGTGGTAGTGATGGTGAAGGGCGGTGGTGGGGTGATGGTGGAGGTGTGGAGGTAGAGGTGATGGTGGTGGAGGTGATGGTGGTGGAGGTGGTGGAGGTGGAGGTGGAGGTGA